>NC_030858.1:13798612-13821268 GCF_000208745.1 Theobroma cacao | reverse complement strand
TAAACCTATTATCGCCTGAATTATCTAGAGTAGTTTTTATTCAATTTTGTGATTTGTGAAAATTATTTTAAATGATGAATTTCTTGTTTTATGAGAAAAATATGAATTTATAAAATAAATGGAATTATAAAATAAATTGAAATTTTTATAAATTGATTTGAAAATAGAATGTTGGATTTGAAAATTTGAGTAATTGGAGACCATGTGATTTATTGTAAATTATGATTTGAATTAAATGGCTTGTGATAAATTGGCATGATTGGCTGAATTTATACTTGTGTTGGAAAATATGAACTTTCTGTTTTGCCTTGATAAATTGGTTAGTAATGTAATTGCCATGCTATGCCATTGAGATTTGATCAATTGGTGGATTAAAGATTAGCTACTGCAGTGGCGGGGTTCCGTGAACCAACCTATTAGAGAGGCACGGTAAACTCCTTTATATTCTCACCTCAGTTGTAGAGGCGCGTAAGGTGTCTCTTGAGGTGGGCTTTTTGAGTGCACTTCACGTTAACCACCACGTGAAGTGAGACTCAGTCAACGCCAAGGAACGGTTATTTTTTTTTAAAATAAAAACAAGTTTTATGATTATATAAAATTTTTCACAGCCTTGGCGGACTCGGTTGGGTACCCTTGGTCCAGGTGTCCCCGAGTACAGGATTTGACATGAGCCAAGTTTTGAGAAATCACGAGCCATATTGATTATTTGGTTGAAATGAATATTCGTGTTGTGAAAAATTTACTGAAATGAATTATTTTTAATTGTCTCCCTTTACTCACCTTTAGATTATTTAGATAGTGTTTGTTTACTCACTGAAATTTTATAATCTCATCCTTTTTTTTATCCCATCATTTCAGGCCGAGTTAGCCTGTAGATAGCAGACATCGTCGAGAACTATAGTTGGTCATACTACTTCAAAAACTGTAGGTTTACTGTCTTTACTACTTTTGTTCATTTGTGAGCCCACGTAGCATTGTAAATTAAATTTCATACTTTAGTTTTCCGTATTATAGTTTGTATAAATATATTTAACTTTTACGCTACTAAAAATCATTTTTAGAATACTCTATAAATATTAATTTGTAAAAATAAAATAAAATATTTTATCGAATATTTTTATTTTATTTAAATGGTTATAATTCCATTTTAAATCATGTTTTAGACATTCAAATTTAATTTCGATTTCAAAATATGCATTTCTCGCTTAGGTACTACATTTTGGTCGAATTTGAAATTTTTGATGAAAAATGACCAAAATGCCCTTATGAAGTGAAATTTATTTTTCCACTGTTTTAAATCGGAAAAAGGCTTAAAAGCCTCTAAAATACGACATTTGGCAACGATTAACCACATGGGAGATAAGAAACTGATATGAAAGCCTTGCGAGATCTCGATATGGTATTCGAGGGATGAGTGCCTATCGGGACATCGCGGCGGTTGTCACGGACTCAAGGATGGTTCTGGGTCGTAACAATACCTTTATAAAAAAGTTAACATTATTAATATTTTATATAAGATAGTGTATTTTCTTTAAAAATTCAAATAAATTTGAAATTTTTTTGATGAAGTTATGAGTAAAAGTAGAAATTAAAAATATAATCAAATATTACATCCCAAATAAATTAATAAATTAAATTGAACAAACAAATTAACCAATCAATGAACGAGCATATAGTTGGACAAATCCAACATAGAATTCGACTAAACTCACAAATGGTGAGACTTAAACTTGTAACTTCAAGGTTTTCGGACCTTTTGCTTGTCACTAAGACAAGGCTTCATTGGCAAATCTAAAATTTTTTGTGTAAACAAAATATTTAAACAATGGATTTATTTAGTGAAGAAAATAAAAAGGACTATAGCTATTCTTATATATTTTGTTCTTTTTAAAAAAAATTGATAAAAAATATCAGAACAAATTATGCTAATATTAAGTCATTCAAAGTAAAAATTTAGGGATCTTTTGAAGCAAATGCATTAAGATATGCTTGGTTGATAGGAATAACTAAGTTATTCTCCCTTTATTTTAAAGTCCTCATATTAACTCGTTTGGTTCATTTTTGAACCAAGGTATAACAATTTTCAAGAATAATCATTCTGTAAAAACATGACATAGCTAAAACCAACTCCCTTAGTAGTCACTTTTTGTTATTCCAAATTTTAAAGAATAGAACTCAAATAATTATGGACAAAAATAACTTTGCTTGTTATGTGAAATTACTAACCCTACCATATAAAATATTATATTAATATTTTAGGGTAAAAAACTCTATCACCCCTAACTTTTAATCATAATTACACACAGATCCATTAGTTTGTAAAATGGACACTCCGTCTCAAACAGCTAAATAAGATTAATATTTAAACTAAAATGTCTAAAATGTCTTTCTTTTTTTTTTTTTAGAACGACTGGTAATGTTCTTTACATTGACTGGCTACCTCGTGATCGGATCTAGTTCAGATTCGATCAAATTTCTCAAGAAGCACCAGATCTGGTGCTCCTAAGACCACCAAGATCTGTGTTCCCTATGGAGCACTAAATCTATGCTCCCCAATGAGCACCAAGGAGCACGACATTGGGGAGCACCACGCTAGATGCTCCTTGAAAGCTCCCTCGGAGCACCCACAATAGGCCACGATGAGTGCTTCTAGGGAGCATCGAGGAAGGTTTTTTTTAATAAAAAAATTAAAAATTAAAAATTATAATTTATATAGTATTGTAATTTTTTAAACTGATGAAAGGTAAAATTATCTTTTTAATATTGTCACATCATCAAACTAACAGAAATATAAACGTAGACTAATGGCTTGACTTATATGTCTAGCGAAAAATATTCTTTTGGGGCGGATTGTCTATTTTGAAATTAATAGACTCGCATGGAATTATGACTAAAAGTTAGAAGGTGAGGGTATTTTACCCAATATTTTAATAATAAATAATAAATGCCTTAATAATAAATTATTAAATTACTAAAGTTTTAATAATATTTTTGGTAAAAAAGAAATTAAAAGAGAAAAACCGAAACAATGAAAATAGAGAAAATAATAAAAAATAAATTCATATTAATAGTTTAGTCTCCTTTTTTTTCTTTATCATATTTGACTAGACATTTCAAATTTTGAGCCTTACTAAAGTTTAATTTGTACTATTATAATACTGAATGTTATATAATTATGCTACTATATTAGCTTTATTTTATTTTACTTATATTCACTTTTAATTATTCTAAAGTTACAAATGAAATGTATATATTTATAATAAAATAATTATTAATATGATTATAATTACTATACTCCATTACATGTAAATTAAAATATCCAATATATAGTAAACAATTATTATCACATTAAATTACATAAGTAAGTAGTAACTAGTTATCAACCTGCGCTATGCTACAGTGGTTATTAATTGATGTATAATTTGAAGATCATTTTGTATGTAGATTATTTGAAATAGTAAAATCATTTGATTATGAAGTAGCCATGGAACAGGTTGGGTAGGAGTTTACTATAATAATATCATACATTACAAAATGTATAAAAGTTATTTTATGTCCAGTGATGAACAATTGCACACTTTGTTGTCCAAAAAACAGGACAAACTTTGATCTGTACAAATCGTTTCAAATAGGCAATGTCAATTTTTGGACAACATCAGACAAGTAAGATGGCGGTTATGAAGCAACAAAAACTCATGTCACACCAGTGATTATAGATCTTTAGCCATGTTTACCATTACAATAAATATTAAATAAGATATGGTCCGTTTAAGATAAAAAAATATGATAAGAATATGCAAAAAGATTATTTTACTATTGATCTTCCATGAATAATCAGCAATGAAAGAAAAACATAAACAAATTATAATACAATAGATAAGACATAACATGTGTTAAAGAAAAAGGTTGTGCCTTTTTCTTATGCCTTTGCTGCAATAAAAATGAAAATTGAAAGTTTCCCATATAAAAGAATGACTATAATCGTTTACATGATGGTAGGTGAGTTTCTGAACAGAAAAAAAAGAAAGGTTGAGCAAAGCTGGAAGAAAAGAGTAAGTCAATATATCAAACAGTAGATCAAGAATCTAACATTAAATTAAATATTGTGCTAAACATGCAGCCAATGAAATCTTTATCTCTTATTTGCATACACATTAGCTTTTTCTTTGTTTTTTCTTGTTCAAAATTTAAATAGAAAATGCTAGTAATTATTAGCACTATTCGTCTAAATTCGGGAATAAGAGAGAAAAGGGAGGCGGGCGGCTTTCTTTTGCTATGAAAAATTATTTTTTTAACCTTTTCAAATCTTGTACAAAAAAAAAAGGATGAATATAGAAAGGGAAATGAATTTGGATAACATGTTTGAACCTTTTGCAACACTCTTGCACATGTTTGTGCTATCAAGTAATTATTTTCTTTAATTAAAAAGATGGAAAGAACAAAAAAAATTAGTTAGTTCAAAGGAAAAGAGTGAATAAATAACCTAATATAGAATCCAACAACAAACTCTCAGAAATACAAATAGCAATACTGTGATTGAGAAAATATCCTAAATGAATATTATCAAACTAAAAAATGTACCCAACAAAAATCACCAGAGCAAATTAAATAAAAAGGTATGTTGTAGTTTTAATAAAAAACAATTGTAATTGCCAAGTATCAACATCTAATAGCAAGGAAAATATAACCATAACACCAACATTGTTATTGGGAAGATATCCCAAATATATATTATTAAATTCAAAAATTTAAAACAAAGTATGAAAATGTAAAGTATTTATCTGTTACCTTATTTTGACTTTTTTGTTTGGAGATTCTTCAAGAAAGAGGGCTTGTTGTATCTGGTTTTCTGGTGGGGAGGGAGGACATTCTTGGACTGCCAAGTTGGTTTTTTTTTATCCAACCGTAAAGTCAATTCACAGGTGGATGATTGTCTAAGCATCATTGTTGGTTTTTGGGATTCATCAATAGCTTTGCAACTATTAATTCTAAAGGTAAGATTTTCCGTGTCCAATGATTTTGTCACAAAGCTTGTGCTAAATAGCTTTTTTGATCAATGAGTTTGGTGATTGGTTTAGGAAAGACATATTTGTCTAAGTGGTTTAGCAATACAAGTTTAAGAATTGATGCACCAACAACTTTTTCGCCATTATCACCAAACACTACAAATGTTGCATTGCCAATATTGTCTTCAACAGTGATGATCAATTTGTAGCTAATTTGGAAGAAAGAAAACATGATTTTGTTAAACAATGATAGGAGTGATGAAAAATTAGGATTTGTTAATGACTCATGATTTATGATGATAAATGTACCATAGATGAGACAGTTGCTCTTCATGTTTTGCACCTGGACACCAAAAAGTATCACTTATTTGTTGCAATGTTTTCATGCATATTTTGCAACCAATGTAATACCATCATTGTAAAGCCCGACCTTATAAAATACTAGTGAATACATACATGTGATGACAGCATGATTTCATGCTAGAAGAGTCCCGAAAAATTTACAAAAGTCGGTATTGTACCTAGAGGTACAACAAAGTTGATTTAATCCTCGAACTAGATCAAATAGAAATTTTAAGGTGAGATTAAGAGTTTCACAGTCCATGGATGACTTAAAATGGTAATTCGGAATTTGAGGATCAATTTGGAGTAAAACCGAAATTTTCACTATCTAGGGCAAAATGGTCATTTGCCACTTGGGGATAAAATGAGAATTTTAGAAAAGATTTTTTGACCCCATTTGACTTATTGGAGTATAATTTGACTTATTAGAGTATGATTTGAGTATTGGAGTATGATTTGAGGTTTAGAAGTAAAAAATTTTAATTTCAATATAATTTGGAGTATATGGGTAAAATGGTAATTTTACCACTCCAGGGGGAAAATTGTAATTTTCCACCACCAGGACAATTTTTCAGCACATGGTCTTCCTTTATCCTCATTTTTGACCTTTGACTAATCATGTGGTGGAGATAAAATGTTTAAATTTTTAAAATTTTAAAAATGAACCAATAAGAAAATGCCATGTGTCAAGCTTAGGATAATTTATTATTTAACTTAAAAATCAGCATAAATCAGCCCATTACTCTCCAAATATTTGGCCAAGCAAGGAAGAGAGGGAAAGAAAGGAAGAACAAACCCTAGGTGAGGAATTTCAAGAGAAAAAGTGTGAAAAATCAAGGAAAACAAGTGAAAAATGTAGGATTTTTCAACTTAAGCTTGAAATCTATTTTTCTTAAGCATTTCTCGTTATTTTCCATGCTTAAATTACATGTTTTTATGAAGAATTTTTGGCTAATCAAAATGGGTTAGGAGAGAGAAAGTTGTTGGATTGATTTGATTTTAAGTTATGTTAGTGTTTTTAGTTAGTTTAGCATATTTAGAAACAAAACAACAAGAAAAGAATTTATTTTCTCCCACAACCATTAATGGCCGAATTTACCATGTATTGAGTGAGGATGAGTTTGATTTTTATTCTAGGAGAATTGGTTAAGAAATGATGAATTATGGTGTGGAAAAGTAATAGGAAAAATCACGGTGTTAATGCACCATTATTGGCTGAAAATTTTAAGAAGAAAAGTGAAGATAGTTTTGCCAAATTTTAGGTTATTTGATTTGAATTTAGTGAATTAAGATATTGGAAAAGATTTGGAACAATTTGGAGTAATTTGAGATTAAATTGGATGCGTTAGTAATTTAATCGGGTGATAAGAAGAATTAGGCCAATACCGAGTTTAGATAGTTACCAGTGCATTTTTGCATTCCATATTATGCATTAATAATCTAAATTAGTTTAATTTCAATTTAGTACTAATGTAGTGAGTTTCTCAATTTTGTACTATGTCAAGGTGGCAAGTCCTCCGATAAAGGCAATGGAATTGCATCCGAAGACCAATAGTTTGAGTATTTCGAGAATCGGCACTCTAGACATTGTGAGTAAACTTACTGTCATTTTAATTATCTAGGGTGATTTTTAGATGACTTCATTAATTCTATGGAAAAATGGATTTAAAAAGGTAAATTTTCATGTTTTATAAATAAAGGTGTTCCAATGAAATTAAATTATAAATTGTTTTGAAATTAATAGTGATTTTGAAAAATAGAGTACAGGAAGACTGTTAATTGTGACAATTTGATTGTTTAAATTGATTGGCTTATGATAAATCGGGCATGATTGGCTAGTTGGCAATTGTATTGAAATACAAAATGTTTGGTTGCCTTGAAAGACTACGAATTACAAAATTGCTATATCATGTTATTGAGTTTTATTGTATGGTGGATTATATATTAATTAATCACTGCAGTAGGGGGTTTCTGTGGACCAACCTTTTAGAGGGGCATGGTAAACCCCATTATATTCTTACCTTGAACGGAGAGGCGCGTAGGGTATCTCTTGGGGTAAAGCTTAGGGTTCACTTCACGCCAAATCACCACGTGAGGGGGAACTCAGCCAACGCCAAAGAATGGCTATGTTTTCAAAACAAAAACATGATTTATGTGAAATGTGAATTTTAATAGCTTTGGCGGTCTCGGTAGGATGTCTCGGCCAAGGTGTCCCTGAGAATGGATTTATGGCATAAGCCTAGTTTTTATGAGATTCATAAGCCTCTTTACGTATTTTAAATGAAATGTATTCTAATGCTGTGACCCAGTTTACGATGATTTACTTTATTGTCTCCATGTACTCAACTCTAGATGTTTATGATGATGTTTGTTTACTCATTGGGATTTTATAATCTCACCACCCTCTTTTCCACCCATTTCAGGTTCAATATAGACTGTAGATAGCTTATCTCATCGAGGACTACCGTTGGATCTGCATTTTTCAAACCGTAGGTTCACAGTCCTCTTTACTTTTGTTTATTCGGGGGCCTTCTTGTTATTGTAAATTAAATTAAATATTTTGGCTCACTGTATTACAGTATGTATAAATTTATTAGCTTTTACGCTATAAAAATTATTCACGTAAAACTCTATAAATATTATTTTATAAGAAAATAGAATATTTTACTTAATATTTCTTTTATTTTCTTATTATATTCAAATAACCATAATTTCATTTTAAATGAAGATTTTAGACTTTTAAACTCATTTTGAATATGAATTATGTGTTTTGTATTTGTATATTACGTTTTAGCCAGTTTCGAAATTTTTGAGAAAAATGACCAAAATTCCCTTGTGAGACGAAAATTAATATTTTATTTGTTTTTAGTTGGAAACAGTTTAAAATCTTTTAGAACACGATATTTGATAATGGTTGCTCACAAGGGAAATGAGAAACTAACAGTAAAGCCTTGCGAGGTTTCGGGTTGACATTTCGGACAATGAGTGTCTACCGGGACACCGCGACGGTTGTCACGGGCTAGAGGGGAGTACCGGGTTGTGACAATCATTCTGTGCACTCAAATTCTTTGATTTTTACAATGCAAGTGTACGTCTCTATCTATAATGAGATGTTCAAATATAAACTAAGTGATGATGAAAAATAGAATGAATATAATTTATGTTTTCATAATTAATTATTCAAAGATATCGTTACTTGTGATTGGGAGTGGTCAATTTGCAACAATTGCTTAATCGTCACATGATTATGATTTTCGTGTTGATCAGGTGGTATTTATGGTCATTGGCGGACCTTAAGCAGCAACACGAAGCAGCAAATTTGAATATGAATTGAACATGAAAGCAAGAAATAATAAGTTCAATGCTAATGCATGGTGGTTAAAGAAACAACAGCAAATGAAAAAAAAAACATTATAGATCATAAATTCTATTCAATGTTTACCTAGCTTTCATGTCTACCATAATTGGAAGATTTAAGTCAACATAAACTTTGGATGCAAAGCATGAAGCAACTGATGGTTGTCTTATAAATTTATGCATAGAATGGATTAGATTGCGAATATGTTCATATCAAACATTATAATGATTGAAGATATTATAATGGTTGAAAATTTAATTGACTTACCTTGGTCACAGCAACCAAAATAATGATTGGCTTGTTTTTTAGTCCTATAATATCATCATCAACACAGTATGCAAGATCTCTCCAGAGGGTCATATTAATTATTGTGCCTCTTGATAAAAAGGGAAGGAATATCAAATAGTCAACTTACATTAATCATTTACAGAAATGTAATATTGGTTTAGAAAGTATAGTTTGATGTCAATCATTGTTACATCAAAAAAATAGTTTCAAGAGAAAAGGTTTTGTATCTTTAGTAATTGCATCATGTAATGATAAATGCAGCAAACGTGATGTTCTGCAGTTGGAAGTTCCATTTAAAAACTTTAGTTGACTTGTTGTTGACGTATATGACAATAACTTTGCTCATTGAAATGACTTGACTAATGACATCTGCATTTAACAATGAATAAGTTACTAAGAATTTACATAGAATTACTAAGTTGGATAGTGTCATAGTAATTGGGTGAGTTAACTTTCAAGAGGATTCAATAGTTAAGAAGAAAGAAATCCAAAATATATCAATGATGCTTGAAAAGAAGAAAATCATCCAAAAGAAATGCAAAAATGAAGGAACAAATTTCAAAATATAGCATTTTATGAAATTTGAGTAATTATACCATTTTATGAAAGTAAAAATCAAATTATTAGAGAATGATAATATATCAAGTACAGCTTGCTTCAGAAATTTGAGTTCCAACTCTGTTTGAGAATTTCATTGCTTTAAACCATATTACTTGAAGGAGAAAATTCACAAAGGGTTATGACAAAAAATTATACAAATGGCATTAAAAAAAACTCCCTTTTTCTTTCCTTATCTTATAAAACAGAATTGTTTCAACATTCTTTAAGATGAATATTACCTATTAAATTGCAAATTTTTACATACACTCAGCTGGTTTTATCATGACCATTGAATAAGAGGAATCGAGTTCTGTAGGTTGGAGTGAGCCACCACCAATCCAAATCATCTTAAAAGATTAATACAGATGGTGCAAGTTTAAGGGTTTTAATTGCAAAGTGGCAGCATTTAAAGCATGGTTGTTGGTGGTGTTGTAATAAATTTATATATAAGTGGAATATATTTAGTCTCTCCGCTATTTAAATAACAATACAAAGCCTTATGGTTCCCTTAATATGCAAAAAAGCTAAGTGTTTCAAAATCCAATGCATACTACTACCTTTATTAGAGAAAAAATTCATTAAAGTATGTGCTAATCATCACATTTAACATCATTGTTAATTAAAAAAGAAAAATGTGATAGTGAACTAATTAAAAAAAAAAGTTATGCAATATCCACATATCTACAATGTCAAGCCCCAACTTATAAAATACTTTCCATGTCATTCATATGATTGACAATATGCTTGCATACTTGGAAAGCCCCGAAAGAAAAATCGTTAAAAGACGATAATGTACCAAATGGTACAATTAAGTTAATTTAAGCATCGAACTAGATCAAATAGAGAATTTAAAATGAAATTAAGAATATTAAAGTCTCAGAATGGTTTAATATGGTGATTTGGAGTTCGAGGATCAATTTGGAGTCAAACCAAAATTTTTACTGTCTAGGGGTAAAATGGTCATTTGCCACCTATGGACACAATGGGAATTTTTAGAAAAGAAAAATTTTTTTTTGGCCCCATTTGACTTATTGGAGTATAATTTGAGGATTTGGCAGTGAAAAAGTTTAATTCCAGTGATTTCTAGAGTACATGGGCAAAATCGTAATTTTGCCATCCGCGGATAAAATTTGAGATTTTGAGAGAATTTAGATCAAATTTGACAAATTGGAGAATGGTATGAGTATAAGGGATGAAAAATATGTCTATGGGCAATTTTTCAGTTTTTGGGGTAAAAATGTAATTTTTGACTTTTACGGAGGCAAAAGTGTAAATTTTAAAAATTACTCCACCAAGACTTTGGATAATTCTGATAATTTTATCTAAGCTATGGATATGTGGGACAAGTGTATGGTGAAAATTTGGAAACAAATGGATGGCTAGAATTTAAGGAATTAATAAAACATTAAAAAAATGAATAAAATAATATTATATTATTTTAGCCTTTAAAAAGGTAAAAATTCCAGAATTCTCATCTTCTTCAGCTGTCCAAACCAGGGGAGAAAAGGGGGAAAAAAACAAATAAGAACCCTACCTGAAAATTTGGGGAAAATCAAGAGAAATCAAGAAATCAAGCATTGAAAAGGTAAATTTCATTGATTTTCCTTGTGATTTTCACTACCCATGCATTTTTTTCTCATTTTCATGCAAAATTAGAAAGTGGGTATGGACACCCATGCTGGCCAAACCTCCATGGATGAGTTTTGAGCTTGATTTTTGGTTGATTATAGTTGAATTAAGTGATGTTAGTTAAGTTATATTGAAATATAGCAAAAATAAGCTATAGATATAATTTTCTCACATTGAAACCCATTATGCCAAATTTTCTAGGAGAATATTGGCAGCTGATCTTGATGTTTATTTAAGGAATTATGATGAATTATGATGAATTATGAGCCTAGAAAAATAATAGGAATTTTCGGAGTAAAAATTAAATTTTTACCCACTAGGGGTATTTTCGTAATTTGCTATCGGGACTGATAATTTGCACCACACTGAGGGACATTAAGTCAATTTGGGTGCAATTGAGGTATAGAAAATGAAAAAATTAATTTAGAGTTTAAACGGACACGTATATCGATTTATCGGGTAAAAGATCGAAATAAGCTAACATTGCGTTTAGGCAAAAATTTAGACATTTTTGCATTCCATATCAAGCATTAGTAGTCTAAAT
Source organism: Theobroma cacao (assembly GCF_000208745.1). Classification (NCBI taxonomy): domain Eukaryota; kingdom Viridiplantae; phylum Streptophyta; class Magnoliopsida; order Malvales; family Malvaceae; genus Theobroma; species Theobroma cacao. The sequence goes on along the minus strand of NC_030858.1, from coordinate 13,809,501 downwards.
TAGTTTAATTTCAATTTAGTACCAATGTGGTGAATTTCTCGATTTTGTACTGTGTTAAGGTGGTGAGTCCTCTGATAAAGGCAAGGGAATTGCACCCGAGGATCAATAGTCTAAGTATTTCGAAAATCTCCACTATAGACACGGTGAGTAACCTTACCATCATTTTAATTATCTAAAGTATGTTTTTAGTCGGTTTTGGTGAATTTTATGAAAATGAGTTCAAATGGTAAATTTTTATGTTTTGTAAACAAAATGAGTTTAAATGAAAATATTTTATAAATTGTCTTGAAACGAAATAACGATTTTGAAAATAAAGTAATTGGAGACCACTGATATGTTGTAAATTTAAAATTGAATTAATGGCTTATGTTATTGTATTGGCATGACTGGTTGGGCTGTGTTTTTTATGAATTGTATGAATTGCTTTATTTTACCCTTGCAGGCTGGGTAGTAATATATTAGCCTTGTCATGCTGTCAAAATTTTATTGTATGGTGGGTTTGACCTGCTGCAGTGGGCTGGGTTCTGTGGACTAGCCTATTAGAGGGGCACATAATCCTGTTATATTTTTACCTCGATTGGAGAGGTGAGTAGGGTAACTCCCGAGGTATAACTTTAAAGTTCACTTCACGCCAAACCACCACGTGAAGGGAAACTCAGCCAACGCCAAGGAACGGCTATGTTTTCAAAATAAAAACACGACTTTCTAATAGCCTTGGAGGACTCAGTTGGGATAGCCCTCGGCCAAGGTATCCTAGATAACTGAGTATGATAATAATTTTTGGCATGAGCCAAGCTTTTTAAGAAATTCATAAGCCATACTGATTACTTGCTTTAAATAAATTGATTTCATTTGGTTGAAATAAGTTGAAAGATGATAAATTACAGTTTGATGAAATGTTTTAAAAGTCTCCTTTTACTCGACTTTAGATATTTTGAGTGATGTTTGTTTACTCACTGGGATTTTATAATCTCATCACCCTCATTTCCACCCATTTCAGGCTCAGAATAGATTGTAGATAACTGATATCAGCGAGGATTACAGTTGAACTTGCCACATCCAAAGACTGTAGGTTCATTTCTTTTGATACTTTTGGTCATTCGTGGGCCCATGTGTCACTGTAAATTAAATTTTATACTTTGGTTATCTGTATTACGGTATGTAAGAATTTATTTTACCTTTACGCTATAAAAATTATTTATGCAGTGTTCTTAAAATATCGTTTTATGTGAAAATTAAATATTTTATTTAATATTTTTATTTTATTATGACAGTCATAATTCCATTTTAAACGAATGTTTTAGACATCCAAAATTATTTTTGATTATGAAATATGTGTTTTCCACTTACATACTATATTTTTAGATGATTTTGAGATTTTTGGGATAAATGATCAAAATACTCATGTGAGACGGAAATTATTATTTTATTTGTTTAAGTTGGAAACAGTTTAAAATGTTTTAGAATGTGGTATTTGGAAACAGTTACCCACATGGGATATGAGAAGTTGATATTAAAGCCTTGCGGGGTTCCGGTTGACATTCCAGGTAATGAATGTCGATCGAGACGTCGCGGAGGTTGTCACGGGCTCGATGGGAGTTCTGGGTCGTGACATACAAGGCACGAAGCAATGAAAAAAGATGCAGCATTTTGAAGAATATTCACACCAATTAATTGGGTAAAGGCTACCTTATTCTGTTCCAACACGTACTTCATAATAAAGTAATGGCCTGAAAATTTTAATGCTAATTTGAATGCTTTGTCTAAATATTTTAATTGAATTACACTTTTATGTAAAAATTTGTAAAGAAGTGACAATTTTAAATAGATAAGAAAAAGATTTTAACAGACCAGTGAGAATTTCGTTAAACTTATATTTGTGTGGCAGATGTTTAAATTTCACAAAATGGAAGTAGTGGCGTTGAAATGATAAAGCAAATGATGATGCCTTGACAATGTTCATTTTTAGAGTGATTGTGATGGGACAAGCAGCTGAAATTACATTGTAGCTTTTTTTTTGTTTAGACACCTTGAAATAAGAGATGCAGTTAATGTGTCCTTCTTTTGGCATGGATTCAAATTCTTTCATGTGTGTTTTATGGATGACAGCTCGAATCGCATTGCCCTGGATGCAAAAAGAGATTATTAATTTGTTCATAAGATTTAGAACATCACAGTTTTAAGATCATAGCATTATGAAACATTGACGAACCTTATTATCGGTGGCAAGGAAATCAAGGCTGATAATGTCATTTACCTGTTTGTAGTTGATGCTATGCCAAATGAGTGCAACACATATTTGAATTGTGCTTCCTTCTTTTTTAATTTATAAGTCGTACAGAGGTTGGTATGACATGATTTCTTGTGAAACCATGTGATAATAAGTTTAGATAATTTGGGTAGTAAAAAAATTATCATGACCTTAGATATATTAATAGAAAATAAATATAAACAAAAGTATTATGAGATAGTAGCCAAAATTTTGTAAAATGAAGAAAAGCACCTAGTGTTAAATGTTGAAATAGTAATTAAAGAAGAATCAATTGACAGAAGTTTTGAAAATGCATAGTAATAGTTGAGACAATCAAGATCGTAAACATCTACTAAAATTTACAAAGAAGATATACATTCATACAAAAATCTTGTACGATACAATAATTCATAATAATTTGCATGAAGTTAATCGACACACACATTTTTATTATAGATAGGATACAATAGGAAACCCCAAAATATAATAGTATCAACAACGAATGGAATATATCTAATGTAAAGCATGTAAAATTTCTTTATAAATAATGTTTTTAGTAGTTCCTATATCAGAATCATTTTCATATTGGATTAATACTTTTAATCCTTGCCTACTTGTTACTCTTTTATAACTAGTCATGAGTGAAAATCGACACAATCCAACTATGTCAAGTGTTTGTCCTTTACTCTTATTTATTGTCATCCCATAACACAATCTGATCAAAAATTGTTTTCTAGTCAAAACAAGTGGCCACTTTGAATTTTTCACTGTCATGTTTATTCTAGGAACAAATGCTTTTTCACTTATATGGTTTCCAGTGATGATCTCAACTTGGGTCACACAGGACACTAAATGAGTCACCATCAATCTAGTGCCATTGCATAATCCCAAGCTTTAGTTTATGTTCCTTAATAACAAGATTGTAGCATCAACTTTTAGTTGAAGTTTATGGTTCAAGATCCCATTAAAATATAGATAATTGAGAAACTCAATCGGATACAAGAAATCTTCATCTCTGCTACTAGGCAAATTCTTTAATATTGTGTCATAGCTCAAGTAAGTTTTGATGTCAGCAGGTAGTTCGGAAAGCATGAATTCGTTGATAAGGATGATTATATCATTGTGTGGAGTTACTATTACCTTATGTTGCAAATATGATATATTTGCAAATTTTTTATGTAAAACCCGACCCTATAAATACATGTCATGACATACATGCACTGAGTAACATGTTATTATGCTAGAAAAGCACCTAAGAAAAGACGAAACCCGATATCGTACCTAACGGTACACTTGAGTTGATTTAACCTCGAACTAGTTCAAATAGGAATTGTAGGATGAAATTTAATATTTTATAGTCCAGGAATGACTAAAAATGATTGTTCGGAGTTCGAGGGTTCATTTGGGGTAAAATTGGAAATTTTGATATTCAAGGGCAAAATCGTCATTTTACCAATTAAGATAATAATTTGATCATGGAGTGAAATTTTTGACCAAGATTAACTATTTGGAGTATAATTTAATGATAGGAAGTGAAAAAGTTTAATTCTGGTGATTTTTGGAGTGTAAGGGTAAAATCGTAATTTTGCCACCCACGGACAAAATTTGAGATTTTGAGAGAATTTAGATCAAATTTGACAAATTGGAGAATGGTATGAGTATAAGGGATGAAAAATATGTCTATGGGCAATTTTTCAATTTTTGGGGCAAAAATGTAATTTTTGACTTTTACGGGGGCAAAAGTGTAAATTTCAAAAATTACTCCACCGAGACTTTGGATGAGTCTGAGAATTTTATCTAAGCTATGAATATATGAGACAAGTGTATGGTGAAAATTTGGAAACAAATGGATGAAATTTTAAAAATGGGCCAATGGGAAAGTGACATGTGGCATTTTTTAATGAAATAATATTATTTTAATGAAAAGTCAGCCATTTAAACCCAAATTTTGAGTGCTGGCCGGCCATAAGGAAGAACAAGAGAGGAAATAGAGAGGAAAGGAAGAAAAAAAGAAAAACCAAAGAGAAACAAGAAAATTCAAAGGGAAATTCGCGGTTTTCGACCGTTTACGCGTCTAACGGTAAGATTTTTCGATTTTAGCTTGATTTCTACCTTTCCTATGCCTTTATTTCCATTTAGCATGCTTGAGGAGAGAGATCAAAAAGTGATATCAAGGGCTGGACGAAATTCTAGGGGAGAGAAATTGAAATTTTTAGGTTTTGATTTTTAGTTAAATTGATAGTTTTAGTTAGTTAAATGTGTTTAGAAATTAAATTGGGCAAGAAATCATTAAATTTTCACAATACCCACTCTTGGCTGGATGCTCAATGCTGTACAATGATGATGAATTGATTTTATTCTAAGGAAAATGAAGAGAAAATGATGAAAAACGATTAAACGTGATAGAAAAACAAAGTAGAAAATTAACCGAGTTAATGTCCCATTTTTGGCCGAATTTTCCAAGGAAGGGAGTGAGCTGATTTTGTTGTTTTTAGAAGGTTATTGGCTGATATTTAATGGTTAGAAATGTTGGAGAGAGAATGGGATGATTTAGAGCTAAAATGGAGCGCGTTAGCAATTTATCGGGCAAAGTGCCAAAAATAGGTTAATACCGCGTTTAAGCCGTTTTAGGCTATTGCATTTCATACCATGCATTAGTATAGGATTTAAGTTAATTATATAGTGATTTAGCATCAATGTGATGAATTGTGTAAATTTTTGTAATGTGTCTAGGAGGAGAGCCTTCCGGAAAAGGCAAAGAAGTCGTACCCGACGAGTAGTGATCGGGGCGCTTAGAAAGCTTTTAGTTTGTACAAACGGTGAGTAAACTTATTATTATTGTAAATTATCTAGAGTTTATTTTTAAATGCCCTTTATGTATTTTATGAAATGAAAACGAGATTAAAACGGGATTTTTGATGTTTTAGGAATAAATGTGACAAATAAAAATATATTGTATTGATTATGAAATTGAGTAATTGGAGGCTGCAAATTGACTTGAAAAATATATATTTTCCTAGGAATGGCTTATGAGAAATGAGTATATGTGGCTATATTTTGTGAGTGCATTGGGAAATTTATGTAAGTTGTTTTTACTATGCAGGCTGGATAAATAAATAAAAGCCACGTTATACTGTCGAAATTTTATTAAAATTGGTGGGTTAGTCACTGCAGTGACGGGTTTCCGTGGACTGCCTATTAGAGGGGCACGGTAAACCCAGTTATATAGTTACTCCGGTTGTAGAGGCGAGGAGGGTAACTCCCGGGGTAGTATTAGAGCTCACTTCACGTCGAACCCCCACGTGAATGTGTAACTCGGCCAACGCCAAGGAACGGCTGGTTTTAAAAATAAAAATGTGTTTCACGTGTGAATATTTTAACACCCTTGGCGGACTCGGTTAGATGCCTCGGCCAAGGTATCCCCGAGGATTAGTTTTGGCTTGAGCCTTGTTTTAATAAAAGACATAAGCCTTAACAACTGTTTTGGTAAATTACAAATATTTTATGGTTTAAGAAATAAATTGAAAACATTATGAAATGGGTTGAAATTTGTTGTTTAAACTTGCCTCCATTTTACTCGCCTTTAGATATTTATGATAATGTCTGTTTACTCATTGGGATTGCAAAATCTCACCCAACTCCTTTCCACCCATTTCAGGTTCAGTATAGACTGTAGATAGCTGATCTCATCGAGGACTACCATTGGATCTGCATTTTCCAAACCGTAGGTTCACAGTCCTCTTTACTTTTGTTTATTCGGGGGCCCTCTTGTTATTGTAAATTAAATTAAATATTTTGGCTTACTGTATTTCAGTATGTATAAATTTATTTAGCTTTTACGCTATAAAAATTATTCACGTATAACTCTATAAATATTGTTTTATAAGAAAATAGAATATTTTCCTTAATATTTCTTTTATTTTCTTATTATATTCAAATAACCCTAATTTCGTTTTAAATGAAGTTTTTAGACTTTTAAACTCATTTTTGAATATGAATTGTGTGTTTTGTTCTTGTATATTACGTTTTAGCCATTTTCGAAATTTTTGAGAAAAAAGACCAAAATACCCCTGTGAGACAAAATTTAATATTTTATTTATTTTTAGTTAGAAACAGTTTAAAATCTTTTAGAAAACGATATTTAGCAACGGTTACTCACAAGGGGAAATGAGAAACTAATATTAAAACCTTGCAGGGTTTCAGTTGACATTTCGGATAATGAGTGTCAATCGGGACGTCGCGGCGATTGTCATGGGCCTGAGGGAGGTTCCGGGTCGTGACATTTTAGCAAATTCAAGATAAATAGTAAACCATATGGTTTGAATTGGATCATTTCTAGGACTGAGTAACAAATCATTTGGAATTTCAATGATTGTTGTATCGTTGTCAACATCAGGACCAGTTCCTAGTGCACAACCATCACCAACATTCAAAATCCATTTGACAAAGTCCTCAATTTCACCAGCTATAACTTGATCAAGTGATCGACTCAATAATCTCATGTTTGTTTGTAGAGTAAAGATTTTGCAATGTTTCCATAGAGGAGATTTACATATCGAAGCATTGATTACATCATGCTTAAATCCAGATGGAATGACAAGCAAAATTTGTCTGATATCACCTCTGAGGATGACTATTTTCCCACCAAAGGTTTTCCCGTTTTCATGTTGGGTATCATCATGCATGATATCTAGGAGACTTTTGTGCAATGATTCCAAACAATTCCTATGTATCATTGGTGTTTCATCCCAAAGAATGAAAGTAGTTTTTTAAAAGCAATCTCGCTAATTGTGTTCCTTTTTTTATTTCACAAGTATACAGATCATCAACATCAATAGGTATCTTGAATCTCGAATTAGTAGTTTTACCTTGAGAGAGCAGTAAAAAAGCTATGCCAGACAAAGCAACAACCAAGACAATCTGACCAATACCTTTACGGGCACATATGATGGTTTTCCAAAGAAAAGTTTTTCCTATACCACCATGACCATACACAAAAAAAAAAGTTCCTTGGTCATTAGTAATAGATTGTGAAACATCATGGTATATCTCTTTTTGCTCATTGTTTAGTTTAGCGAATAATGTCACATGCTCAACACGAAGTTCTTCAATGTTGTAATCTAATTCTTTGATCAACAACTTGTTAATCGATTGGCTGTCATGTTGACCATCGGAGTTAGAAGACCATACTTTGTCCATGAGGTAGAGTTGTTGCTAAACAGTAATTCCAAAACACTCAATGTATAATCTTTGATATGCTCATCTGGTATCACGTAATTTTGTAATTGATATAACCTTTAAAATCAATGTCGAATATCTTTTGACATTGTTTCCCAATGTTTTTCCCACAGCTGTCTAGCATCTGTGACTTGGCCAAAGGGCATTATTGTTGTGAAAAGTTGCCTCAATTGATAAAGCATAGCCCACTGAGATGCTTAAGCCAAAGCTTCATCCCATTCTTTATCATCACCGAACAATCCCAACACATTACATGTAGCTTGAATGATTCATATAAGATTCTATCAATTGTACGTAAATCTTTATAATCAGATGGTCCCCTAACAACATTGATTAACATCCTCAAAAAGAATAATTCTCCTACTATTGGATGGATGTAGCTAATTCTACCAATAGATCTACCTTATTCTCTTCTTTTTTATTCTTTCACGTTGTCTTTCCAAACCCATTTCGTGGGAAACTTTACGTAAGTCAAACGTCGTGCATCTTCATGCAGTGCATTAACTTCCATCCATTTTGTGAATTTTGTATCATAGATTCCAGGTCTAGAGAGAACACGTAACAGGCAGTCATCATCATGAAAAGATACCTTTTGTTGATTAGGAAGATGAATGGGTAACGGTTCCACAGATGGATCTCCATAATGCAATTCAAAATTGAACAACCTCCAACATGCTTCATGTGTTGAAACATATCTACAATCTAAGTAGTTTTTTATTTCATCAATTGGTGTGGAAGTCATATGAATATTAGATGCATTTTGCTATGGCATTTTGTTCGATAGTAACTCTAATTTTGTCAGGACCCTTGCTTAGATATTTGAAAAGGTATTTGATGGATCTTGCTTTGTTACAAATTTCAACATTGATGTGGGATTGGTATTTAAATTCCAATTGTGAGGAACAATGTACCAATTATCAATTTCGAATCCAGATCTAACATCCAACAAAATACCTTTTAATTGATTTCTCCTTCTATAAAGTGAAACTCCATCTTCTGGCAAATTTGTTTGAGGTTGGAACTTCTTCCGATAAGGTTTGCTACACTAGTTTTTGATCATGCATATAGCATTTGGCTTGATTGCTCCACATGGTCTGTGCACCATAAAGTCTATGACAACCTTATAACTTGAAGGATCAATGTTCGGATCAACTATTTTAGCATAAATAATGTGATTAATATCTTCTGGACTAAGACATTTATTATCAAGATGTAACCATTGTAATATATGTGTATGAGGAAGCCCTCTCTTATGAAATTCTATCATATAGATAACTGATGAAACAGAAGAATGAAAATATGATGATTATTTTATTTTATGATGATGAGAATACAAGCACTAACCAAACAAAATGAATGGTAAGCTTTGTAATTGTATTGCAATATGTATTAAATTAATTTTGAAGACTAACTTTCTCAAACTTTTCCAAAATGTTGATCATTTACCTACTTTTTAATGAAACATCAAGTCTAATCTTGAAAACCCGACAAATAATATCTGGTCTATCTTTCACTCGTTGTCGATCAATGAACTTCAATGCTGTAATTATTTTTGGCCGTCTATTATTACATGTTCTGGTCATAAAGAGATCAGGGTAGCCATAATATGTACATATTGCCATGGCATCTTGATAATTTTGAACGCAATAACATGGCCCACCTGTAAAGTTTGTTGGCAAAATTATTTGTTTCCCAATCATGTTTCCATCTGTATCACCTCTTGTGAAACATCGACTACTCTTTGAAAAAGTTTAGTTCTGAATTTCTTTGATTCCACAAATTATAATCCAATCTCATTCCTTCAACACTTGTAAATGCACCAATTATATATTGGTGAAAAATTTTTCCACCCAAGAACAATGTGAAACCTTGATTCAAGCAAAATTGAAGCATATAAACATAAAACTCTCTTGCAGTCACAATCCCTCGCTTGGTTTTGGTTGTGTGATCCCACTTTTTGTATGGAATACTAAGCTGAAAGCCATCTTCTCCATAAGGAAACAACATCGGATATTGCATAGCCACAAATGTTGGATGCACTTATCTTTAGCAAACGATTAGATCTATGTTCAACGATTATGTCATGCATGTTAATCAATTGGTCAACATCTCCCACAATAAGTGTAGTGATTTCTAAAGAGATAAAATTTGTATATTGTTAATCATCATTCATTCGTGCACCAATTAATCTCAACCTAATTGGCACGTAATCAAATTCTTTAAACCATTCCTTAGCCATTTGAAAAGCTTTAACAATTTCATTTGTTTGGTCAAGCATTTCCATTAATTGCTTCACAATATTCTCATCCACACCAAATTGTTGGACATTATATCCTAATGCGCTAATTCTGTTAGACACTTTAATCTTAGTATCATAGATGTATAATTGCGTAGACTTCGGTCTTTGACCATCAACAGGCAACAAAGAACCTATCTTGTGATGATTTTTCTTGTTGATCATTAAGACATATGGCCCTGTGCAACAACCTCTCCCCGGTCGCTACCGACGTCCAAGACTTCCGAAAAAGACCTGCCAAGTCTCGAACAAGCTTGTCTAGAATTTGCTCATTTATCCACTACATTCAATCACCATATAATATTGATACTTTCATATACTAAATTGAACCATAAATATAAAAATCAATACAAACTTTTTCCGTTTATTCGTAAGTATATGCATTAAAATCTATAATCTCCAAATTAATGCTTATATAAAAATTTAGAATTCGTTTACAACTTAATAAATAAAATGCTACGACTTGACCTCTAACAGCGGAGCGACTCAGAATAAATTGCTAAGAGATGCCTTTACCTATTCACAGTGCACCGAATGCGTCGCTAGCTACACGCTAGGCTGATCCCTATCTGCAAAAGGGGAAATAAAGGGGTGTGAGTCTCATCGACTCAGTGATAATCATCAACTCAGCGAGTAGGGCATAGATGGGAAACAAGCAAACGGCAGATCAGTCGAATATAAAAATGCAAGATTATAAAAGCAGTTCATTTCAAACGAGGATTTGTGCCTTATATAAAAATCGAGAATTTCTTATAAAGTATAAATAATCAAGGTAATAAATTTTTCTGCATCAAAATATATTAATAATCATTTTCTGATCAAATCAATAAAATTTAGCAAGCTCCAGCGAAACCAAATAATATTTAAAATCATGTCCAAATCATAACTCACCCCATATGCGAGGAATTACAGATTTATTTCACAGATAAACATATAGGGGAGCTGCGAAAAACCGTTTAATTCCTTTTTCGCCATGCAGAGAAATATAATTCATAATATTAAAACTTATTTCAACTCATATAAAACCATTACATTTTTGTCAAAAATAAACAACATGGCTTATGACTTTCTTAAAAACTTGGCTTGTGCCAAAATCATTCTCAT
>NC_030858.1:13763536-13795693 GCF_000208745.1 Theobroma cacao | reverse complement strand
GTTAAAACTCTCTTTTCGTAAAATGTTCATTGTAAATATTTGCATGATATTTTGTATCAAAATAACATGGTGAATATGTAATAAATTTCATGAATGCACACCACACAAACAATAAGGCACAATTTCCTTTGATATAAATCTTTTCGAAAAGCTTGTTTCCTAGTTGAAAACACTTTACTTATACTATATATATATATTCCAAATGATTTCTAAAAATAATTCCATCAACGCATGCTTTCCATAAATTTTGCACTTCACGTAAAATAAACATACATGTATATATATAAGGAATTTTTAAAATTGACACCCCTTACTCACCTCATAATAATGGGATATTACTTCACTATTGATTCGTACGCATATATAATTATTCCTATTTGTCGGTCACATACTTCGTTCGGCACACCTCCACGACAAACTTTCCTAGCAACAATTTAAACTCAGTATACTTAATCACACATTTGTATGGGTAGCAACTTAATTAAAAATTTCTTAAACAACTTGCATATTTTTCATCCAAAATATGCACAATATTAAACTACCCATAAATCTTAAAATATAAAATTAACTTACCATTGGGCCTTTTTCATTTCTTTATGACCTTTAGACCCTCTCCATGGGCTTCTCCATTTTTTTTTATTTGGGCTAAGCCCATTTATTTTTATTTCCTATTGGGCCATGCCCACTTATTTTCTATTGGGTCATGCCCACTTATTTTCCATTGGGTCATGCCCATTTATTTTCTATTTCTTTTCTTTTCTTTTTTCTTTTTCTTTCTTTTTCTCTCTTCCATGTTTCTTATTTTTTTTTCTTTCCAGCCCGTGGCTTCCCTTCACCACCATGGCTTCCTCTTTTCACCACCATGGCTTCCTCTCTTCATCATTATGGCTTTCTCTCTTCCTTTCCTCTCAAAATCAGTTACCAAAAACCTCATTTTCTGCTCTAAAATCGGTAAATTTTCAGTAACAAAACTCCTCAATATTGGTAGCACAAAGCTGTCCAATTTTCTGCACAAATTGGTAGCAAACAGCTCCAATTTTTTTGCACAATTTTTCTGCACAAATTGGCAACAAACAGCTCTAATTTTTCTGCAGCAAATAGCTCCAATTTTCTGCACAAATTGGCAGCAAACAACTCCAATTTTTCTAAACAAATTGGTAGCAAATAGCTTCAATTTTTTTGCATCCAAAATCAGCCATAAAAACCTCAAAAATTCTAGCAATTAACCTCGAAAAAATCAACTTTCTTACCTCAAAATTTTTAGCTTTCTTCTTCCTCCAAAATTGCAGCAAAAACTCTCTTTTTCCTTCCTCAAAGTGTAGCAAAACCATTCTCTTTGCTCTTCTTCTCTCACGGTTCTTTCTCTCCCTTTTTCTCTTCATTTCTTTCTTCCTTTATTTTTCTTCTTCACTAACCTCCAAAATTTTCTCTCTTCCTTTTTCTTTCCTCACATGGTCGGCCCCAACCTTCGTTTCTACACTCTTCTCTTTTGCTTTCTTTACTTTTTTGTCTTTCTTCCTTTCTTTTGTATGGTCGGCCATTCACCTCACTTGGTTCCAATTTAATATTATTCCAAATAACTTTGACTTTTCTTCATTCCCATCCAAACCACATCATTTCCATTCTTGACTCACGTGGTCACTCATGTACATATAAAAATATTGTTTGACTTTTCAACATCTTTTCTTCATTATTTTATCATCCATTTTATTTTTATTTTATTTTTATTTCTTCAAAACAATAAAATTTACATATTATGCCTTAACTTCATTTTATTTGGTACTCAATCTTCCGATTTTCGTATCTTAAAATTTGATCATTCCGACATGTTTAAAAATTTTAATTTCCTTCTATCTTCCTTTTCTTACACATGTATAATCAAAATATCGAGATCGTATTTCAACGCGGTGTCACTATAATATTTAAATATTTACTTACTCGCGTTAGCTCGATTTAATAAAATCACGTTATCACAATTATCGTCGTTTTCCTTCAAAATTCTTCTTTACTTCTTATCCCCCACATAAATTAGTCATATTCCATTTTTCATGACTAATTTCGACAACATATAAAATATTAATATTTTAATATTATTTTATTTCAAATTTTTTTTTACTTGCCTTCTTTGGTCCCGAAACGCATCATTACATCTCGGTTTACTTTCGAATCATCCTTTAGCTTACTAATTCTTCTCCAACGAAAATATTATTATTTAATTATTATTTTTGCACGCGCGAAGCATTTTATTCTTGAATGTTCCTTTCATCCTTTGTCGCTCTTTAGCACACCAATTCGCATCAAATGATCATTCGTTTGATCAATAAGGTCTTATTTGTGTCCAACGAGGGTGTCGGGTATTACACCGTGGCTTCCTCTCTTCACCACCGTGGCTTCCTCTCTTCACCACAATGGCTTCCTCTCAAAATCGATCACCAAAAGCCTTATTTTCTCACCATTTTTGTTGCTATTTTCTGCTCTAAAATTAGCAGATTTCCAATTCAATTTTCAGCAACAAAACTCCTTAATTTTGGCAGCACAAAGCTGTCCAATTTTTTGCACAAATTAGCAGCAAACAGCTCTAATTTGTCTACACAATCAGCTTCAATTTTTCTGCACAAATTGGTAGCAAACAGCTCTAATTTTTTTGCACAAATTGGCAGCACTTTGCTGTCCTTCAATGGCAGCAAAACCTCAAAAATTTTCAACTGCAAATTCACACAATTTCAGCGACAAAAACCTTAAATTTTTAGCACCAAAATCAGCCATAAAAACCTAAAAAATTCCAGCAATTTACCTTAAAAAAATCAGCTTTCTTACTTTAAAATTTTCAGCTTTCTTCTTCCTCCAAAAATTGCAGCAAAAAGCTCTCTTTTCCTTCCTCAAAGTGCAACAAAACCATTCTCGTTGCTCTTCCTCTCCCACGGTTCTTTCTCTCCCTTTTTCTCTTCATTTCTTTCTTCCTTTATTTTTCTTCTCTTTTTCTTTTTCATAACCGACTTAACTTTTCTCTCTTCCTTTTTCTTTCCTCACATGACCGGCCCCCACTTTCCTTTCTACACTATTCTCTTTTGTTTTATTTACTTTTTTGTCTTTCTTTTATTCCTTTGTTCAACCGGCCATTCACTTCACTTGGTTCCAATTTAGTATTCTTTCAATTGACTTTGACTTTTTTTCATTCCCATTCTTGACTCATGTGGCCACTCATGTACATATAAAAATATTATTTAACTTTTCAACATCTTTTCTTCATTATTTTATCATCCATTTTATTTTCATTTTATTTTTATTTCTTCAAAACAATAAAATTTACATATTATGCCTTAACTTCATTTTATTTAACACACATCCCTCAAATTTTCATATTTTAAAATTAATTCTTCCGACGTGTGTAAAAATTCTAATTTTATTTTATCTTCCTTTTCTTACACGTGTATAATCAAAATATCGAGATCGCATTTCAACCCGATGTCATCATAATATTTAAATATTTACTTACCCGCGTTAACTCGATTTAATAAAATCACGCTGATGCAATTATCGTCGTTTTCCTTCAAAATTCTTCTTTACTTCATCTCCCTCACTTAAATTAGTCATATTCCATTTTTCATGACTAATTCCGACAACATATAAATTATTAAAATTTTAATATTATTTTATTGAATAAAATATTATTTTATTTCAAAATTTTTCACTTGCCTTCTTTGGTCCCGAAACACATCATTACATCTCAGTTTTACTTCCGAATCATCCTTTAGCTTACTAATTCCTCTCCAACAAACATATTATTATTTAATTGTTGTTTCTGCACACGCAAAGCATTTTATTCTTGAACGTTCCTTTCATCCTTTGTCGCTCTTTAGCACGTAAATTCATATCAAACAATCATTCGTTTGATCAATAAGGTCTTATTTGTGTCCAACGAGGGTGCGGGATATTACACCTTGGCCTTCTATTAATTTCACTGTCTATTTTACCACCTATAAATCTGAACTAAAACATCGAATTGTAAACCCGTATGTTGTCTCTAAATTTATAAGTAGTTTGACCACCTTTGTAATTGAGCAATGTAGCCAATAGTGGAGGTGTTTGCATGAAAGATGGCAAAGACACTTTGCCCTCCATACAACACATGGTAAAATCTCAAATTTCACTCATTCCTTGACTTAGTTTTTCTTTTTTCATACCACATCTATGCACCACAAAAACAACACACATATCTTAGGCCACCTAAATATAGAGGAATAGTATATTGATCTACATATGAATGATATAAAGTGGTTAGGAAAACCAAGAGTAAATAATCATGAAAATAAAAAATATTATATATAAAATGAAAATTCATAAAAATAATCACTTGAATCAAAATGCATAAAAGTTAGATTATCTCCAACAAAGCTAGTCCCAATGTGAGCATTTTGTCTATCAAATGTTGAGACATCATCTTCATCATTAAGAATAAGAAGCATTTAAGAAGCGTCAGAAGCAAAAGACAACTCCCATTCGAGAAAGTTGTCATCATCTCTATGATCAGCGTCAAAGCTCACAATTTTCCTCCTTCAAGAATTTGGACAATCATGTTCAACATTTTGAATATAGGATGATGATTCAACAATGTTATAACTAAGCTTTTGTTTGGTGTTTGTAATCACAATAGAATTTTGTATTTGACTGGTGTTTGCCAACAATTGGTGATACTCATTTGTGTTTAGATTAAAGAAGCACGAATAATAAAAATGAGAAAGTACAAAAACATCAACAGATTTTTGAGACACAGTCTTTAGTTCACCATTGAACCCAACAACTAAATACAAGAAAACATCTGGATGACGCACAAGAGCAACACGATTAGAATAAAATTTGGCACATTCCATATTCTAATCTTAGCTTTGTCTCTATTTATCAAGATGCAAACAACAAAAAAGTGGACAATTGATTTTAAATTGACACATTTAACACATTAAAAAAAATCAAACAAAAAGAAAAACACAACACTCATGCGAAAAAGGAAATGATAGAAATTTGAAATTTTAATAACCATGATTATTTAATTATAAAAACATGACGATGGAGATATTTTAATTGAGATACTTTAAACTTACCTAAGAGAATACCATGACTTTGATGGTTATATACCCTTAAAAAAAAAGATTTGTTTCGATATTATATATCTTAGAATTTAAAATAATATGAAAGATCTTTACATTAGAAGATACATGGAAATTTTTTGAAATCGATACAATTAATATGACAATATTAAGGTGTCAAAGTCAGCATCATAATCAATGCATACAAAGCAACGAAGAATATGTAATCTAATCAAGTAAAAATCAAAAAATGTAAGAAAGATAAATTTAATACTACCTAAATAAGGATAGTAAGTAAAATAAGTAATTTCATCATATGATCATGAAGAATTAAATATTGACAGGAAAAAATTATAAGGATTTGAATAATATGATCATGAAAAATGCTAAAATTAGTTCAAATGATATAACGTGCGCGTAAAAAAAATATCTATGAAACTAAACATGTTGCAGCTTTAAACTTAAACCAAGAGCATCCAATACATAATGTCAAAGCTTCAAAAATAAAACCATAAGCAAGGTATTATATTTTTTTGTGATCTCTAAAAAAAATAGCATAAAGAATTATTTGACAGTAGAACATACATAACACACAAAAAAGAAAAACAAAGTTCAATTATTCATTGAGAAAGGAATAGCATATTTAGTTTCAAAAGTCAAAAGAGTTTCTGAAAGGATAAAGAGCTTGATGGAATCAAGTCATCTCATTAGACAACAATAATGTTCCAAATTCAACTCCAAATTTATAACACATCTAAGCATGGGCCAACACTCTTCACCTACATTTATATTCTCATATAAAATGTAGAAACATCACTTTAGTAGCGAAAGTCCAGATATTGATGTATTAAATGTGTACCTATAATAATATTGTACTTGAGAGAATTAACACCAGTAAGCACATTCCAACGTAAACATTGCTGAGCACACTAATACTTAGCCTATGCAAGGTGTCAGTAAGTGGTTATTCCATAAGCTGAAAGCCAATTTGACATGTTAAAGGATAAGAAATAGTAACTGCACTTTAAAGGAGAAAAAAAAAGAAAAAAAAAGTAAGAAAGGTCTAAAAGGTAAGTTAAAGAGGTAAGTAGAGTGATAGAAATCATTTTGTTTTAAAGGAGTCAAAGAAGATACATGCAAAATAGTAAAGAACTCAATTTGACTTAGGATATCAGTCATTGTATATACAGGCAAAGTATAAGTTCATATTCAAAATAATTGATACAACTGCAGTTACTAATAAGTAACATTTGCACAATTGAAAAAAATTATAAGCAAATCTATTGATGTGTAAAAAGAATAATTTAATACTACCTAAATAAGGACAATAAATAAGATAATTAATTTCATCATATGATCATAAGGAATTAAATATTGGCAGCAAAAAATTATAAGGATTTGAACAATATGATGATGAAAGATTTTGAAATCAATTCAAATGAATAGAATTTAACGTGGGCACAAAGAAATATCTATGGCACTAAACATGTTGCAACTTTAGATGCAAACCAAGAGCATCCAATACATGATGTCAAAGCTTCAAATATAAGACGAAAAGCAAGATATCATATTATTTTGTGATCTCTAGAAAAAAAACCAGCATAAAAAAAAACAAAGTTCAATTATTCATACAGAAAGAGATTACATTTAGTTTCAAAAGTCAAAAGTGTTAGTGAAAGGACAATAATGTTCCAAATTCAACTACAAACTCATAACACATCTAAGTATGTGCTAACACTCTTCAACTACACTACTTTTGGAAGCTGAAATTATGCCCCTTTTTGAGTGGTTGCCCTTCGAAATGTCAAAGCTTAAAAAAATAAGACCACAAGCAAGATACTGAAACTTACTTTTCATATATTGCGAAAAAACCGAAGTCAATAAAGAGAAGAAGAAGTAAAGAATGAAAGTAGAAAAATAAAGCAAATAAAGGAAGAAATAAAAATAGGAGACAAACACTGCATTGAAAAGACTACAAAAAGGTGAAAAAGAAAAAATTACATAATATTCGACATCCCCATCCCCATTTTAATTCCACATCAACTATCCTTGCATGTCACCCATGTGTGGTTATAGTCAATTGCAGAATGCCCTTTTGCCCCCATAACACCTCCAAAACTGTTTTCAAAGTCTTTTACATCTCTTGTGTTGAATATTGAACCTGAAAAGCAAAAAACCATAGAATTTTTAGTTCCATTATTTAGACCAAACGTTCAATGTAAAGGATATAATAAGATTAAACTTGGATTTCGTCTATAATGATGCATGGGAAGATGGTCAAAACCTAGATCTTTAAGGTATGCAGATTAATACAATAGTTGTACATGATTTTATTTGAGCTAGCCACGAAAAGATCCTAGACATAAGTACAAAATGCCGTTGTTTTGAATTGTTGGAAGTTCTAATAAAATCAATTGTTGGTTCAAACTTATGTAATGGTGTTACATTTCTGTCAAGCATATGCAAACTCACGGCCATAATCATTGAGGCAGCAAACGTTAGAATTGGACAAAATCCACAACAGCAAAGTATTGACATAGTAAACCATATTCACATGCCTAATATCACCAGAATTATCTTTATGCCCTAAATCCTCCACTTGTGATTTTGAACTAATACCTTTAGACTAGAAAAACAATTTTCAAATGTAGAGAATTTAGACAAAGACTCAAAATATAAAACAAAAGATGGAATACAAAAAGGGAAGGGTAGGTAAAAGAGGAGTGCAAGAATTAAAAAATAAATAAATGCAAAGATAGGGGAGATCTCAACAAACATCTCTTAAAGGAGCGGAATTTTTGAAACCTTTAAAATTTTGGTGTGGGAGCAGAAGAGGAGCTGCTAGGTTCAATCAAAGAGTCTCAAACATTGCCCATTCGAATGTGATTGTTGATGCATCAATTTCAACAAGCAATATCAGAAAGAACTGGAAAGCTTTAAAAATTTGGTGTGAAAGTAGAAGAGGAGCTGGGTCTCAAGCATTGCCTATTTTGAAAGAACGAAAGTAAAGAAGAAAGGAGAAAAGAAATGAAAAATCGTAAATACTTTTTCAAACTGATAAAATACCATGAACAGGTGTTAGATGTAGAGAATGTATGTAGGTAGAAATCAATATAGGTTAGATAATACAATGCATTGTTACATTTATAACTTATTGACTATATATTTATAATGATCATAAAATGCTAGCTGCGTATTAAAAATATCATATTATTCATTTTTAAATAGCATAATGTTTGAAAAAATCCTTGAAATAGTTTAGAAAATTCAAATAAACCTTTTATTATTTTATTATGTTTAATTAAACCCATATACTTTTATTTTGGATCAAATAAATTCTTATGACGAATGATTGAGTAATTTTCATTAATTAAAATACTACTTGTCATTTTATATCCACATGGCATGATGTGGTATTGATGTAGAGGGTAAAAAATATCACATAACATGCTATATTATTATCAATTATAATATGTTAGTATATTATATTATCATTAATTATATCATTTCAATATGTCACGTTAGCGTCACATAATATAAAATGATAAGAGATGTTTTGATTATATTAATCTTTAATTGTAAGAGTTAATTTAATTCAAAATAAAAGTATAATGATTTATTTGATTAAAAATAAAAATATAAAAATTTAATTTAATATAATAAACGAATAAAAAATAATTTGCATTTTTTAAAATTGTTTAGGAGTTCTTTTTTTTTTTATTTAGGAGAAACAGTTGTTCATACATGAAAGTGCCAGCTCAGCACTAGAAAAACCTATCCGAACCATGAAAGAAGAAAAACATTAAAATGGGGTTTTAGCTAGGGCTTCGCGGAGGAGCAAGCAGAGCCGACGACCGCAGACTAACATTCTTTTCCTCTCAGACAAGAAAGTTCCTCTCACAGAAAAACAATGATAAGAGGTGGTCGAAGCTTCGTGTCTTCAGCTCCTGCTTTCTCTAACGACGCAAGGAAACTCCTCGTCTGCACCGCCAACACCGTCTCCATCTTCAGCACCGCCACCGGCTTGCAGGTTTTTTCTTTTTCTTTTTGTTTTTTGTTTCTTCTTCGCTTCATCTTCTGAAATTTCAATATTCTTTTTTGTTTTTTGGTTGGGCGTAGATAACCTCACTTGAGGGTCACACGGCGCTCGTCACCTCGGTCATCGTGGTGCCAGCGTCGAATCCAGCCGCCAAGGTTTTGTGTTATTGTTGGACCGCCTCGCTTGATGGTACCATTCGTTATTGGGATTTTTCGGTGCCTGAGTTAATGAAGACTGTCGATATTCGAATGCCAATTTTCTCCATGGTCAGCATTTAACATTTGTTTCAATACTTCGGAATTAAAATTTTTAAATTTTTGTTGATAAAAAATGTTTGAATGCGGGTTACAGTTTAGCTGTTTCCTTATTTTTAATCTATTATGTTGCTTTTGAGAAAAAGAAAAGTCAGAGTAGTAAAAGTAATAATGAAAAAAGTTTTATTTATTGATTATTATAAGCTCATTATAACTGGTAGTTGTGCTATTATATTACAATTTTCAAAACTTATTTAAGATCCAGGCTAATTCTGTTGAAGATGTTCTGTTGTGACATTTTTTCTATTTTTATTGGACTGAGTTACTTTATAATGAAAAGCTATTAACGAGTATTAATAGTGACGGGGACTATTCATTACCATACATGACAAATTGAATTGATATTGGCTAACCATGACAAGAAGAAAATCTGGTTACTCAAATCAAGTCTAATTTGCTTAAAAGTTCATGCATTGATCTGTGTGATTGAAATAAGTACATCCTAGATTTTTTTTTGTTTATTAGTTATACATTTATTTTGTGCTTGCAATGAGTGCATAGAGTTGTTCTTTTCCTTTATTGTTCTTATTTTAAATTTTTGCTTATTTTTCTTAACTTAATTCTTAGTGAGTGTTGATTATTTTATCTCTAATGGTAGGTGATTCCGTCTTTCCTTGACGTTCCAGCTGAGAATAATGAAAAGCGTCGAGACCTTTTCGCATATGTGTCTGCTGAAGATACAAAGGAAACAAAAGAGAAGCCTAAAGGCTTGCGGAGACAAATCCGGAAGTGTAACTTAAGCAAATCTCGTTTAGTTGGTAGATTAATTTTGGGAGAGGTATAATCCAAAAGATTTCTACAGATCTTCTTTTCTGTTTGTAAGTATAGCTTTTGAAAATGTAAAGCAGGTGTGATTTGCCTTACTAAGTAACTAGAGATAGACCTTGCGACCTTGACTTAATAAAATTAATGCTGTGAGAAATGCTGTACATAGCTGTAGCTTAATTAAAGTGACTGGATGTTGATATGGTGGTAGGAATGTTTGCCTGAACATTAAAAAATTGTTCAACATGGGGTGTTTAAGTATGCTTGAGTAATGGAGAGAGTAGAGATGTTTCTTAATGCGGTGATTTCTTACTATGACTATGGCATAAAAATCTTGTGAGAAAACTCCCTTGCTTCCCTCCTGAAAAAGAGTTATATTTGTTATTATGATGATTTTGGCTTACTTGAGTTTTGAGCTTAGAGCGTGTTTGGAGTCATTTAAAAAAGTGGGATTCTGCCCTTTTTTTTTTTTCAAGGATTATAATTTAGATGAATGATACTATGTTTGTCTCTTTCTTCTACAGACAAAAAAGCCAGAGGTTTTAACTGTTAGTCCTTCAGGAAAATTTTTTGGCATCCAAAATAAGTGTAAGCTTCATGTATGGAAGGTTCCTGATCCAGGGTCTGAGCATGCAGCAGTCACAAAGATAACACTACATCATACAAAGAAGATTACTGTCATTGCATTCCATCCAACTCAGAGAATTGTTGCTGCAGGGGATGTGACTGGGAGAATTTTAATTTGGAGGGGATTTGGCAATAGAACTTTTGCTATAGGAAATAGAGTAGTGAATGAAAGGTTAATAGATGTTCAAGAAGACAAACCTGGCGTGAGGGATAATGATGATGCTGATTCGTGCTCTACATGGCACTGGCACCCTACTGTAGTCAATGTCCTCTCTTTCTCTTCGGATGGCGCATATTTGTATTCAGGTAACTGAAAATTGATATACATGTATAACTCATGAACTTTTGTGTACTTCTGTTTCTGGGGATTTCTTGCAATTATGCTGGCATGAGGATGAGAATGGATTGGCCTTTTGTTTTTGGTAGTAGTTCACCAACTGAATATATTTTTGTTTTCTGTGGACCCTAGATTAGCGGCATTGTGCATTTTGTTTAGTGCTTGCATATGATAAATTACAAATTTCATTGGCAATAGACAAAGTGGGTATATGTTTTAACTTCATTATTAACACTTTTGGTTGTTGGCTAAATTAATTGGCTG
Organism: Theobroma cacao; assembly: GCF_000208745.1. Lineage (NCBI taxonomy): Eukaryota > Viridiplantae > Streptophyta > Magnoliopsida > Malvales > Malvaceae > Theobroma > Theobroma cacao. The sequence goes on along the minus strand of NC_030858.1, from coordinate 13,784,263 downwards.
AAATGTGCTTCAAATCAATCGCTTCCACTATTTTTTTCCTCCAGCTTTTTGTTCATACACTCACTGAAGTCAGTTTTCTATTTATAACACTGACTTTTTCAAGTATTCAGGTGGAAAGGAAGGAGTGCTTGTCGTTTGGCAACTAGACACAGGGAAGAAGAAATTTCTGCCACGAATTGGATCTCCTCTGCTGTATTTTGTAGATTCTCTTGATCCTACCCTTTCTTCTGTAAGCAGAAATTGTTGTCTACAGTTGTGTTATTGCTTTTTGTTCCTTAAGAGAGTATTATGTAGTTGTAGTTATTGTCCTAAGTCCTAACTGAGGGTCTTCAGATATCTTGTGCAGATAATCAAATTCATCTACTGAAAATGCCTTCAATGGGAATTTTGAAGACTATTTCGGGGATAAAGGTTGTTCTGATGTGCATGACCACAATGTCACGAACGTTTTCCTTTCTAGTTATGTTGTTGTGATCATCAAGTATCTGATTGACTGAAACGACCATACAATGAACTGGATGATTTGCAGATATTAATTTTCTATATAATGTTAATAGATCCCATATAAATGATTTACTGTGCTTGGTGACGGTTGACACCATGGATATGCATTTCCATGCTAATGTGTAAATGTACAAAATTGCTTACGCCTTATGGTTGTGAACTTAAAAAGTAGTTCATAAATATGCTGCTAAGTTAGTTCATAGGATATGTGGATAGTAGTTGTCAATGCCTAGTTCTGGGACCTTTGATTTGGTCCACCTTGGTATATGTATTTCTATTTTCTGCTAATTCAACTTAGTTAATCGTATGTATTGTATGTTTCAGGCTCGATGCTCTTATCCTGAGATGTATAAAGGCTTGGGTAATGGGATTGCTTTTGATCAAACTGCTGGGTTGGTTGCCTTACGCACAGAGAATTATTGCATACAATTTTACAGCCTATTTGATGATCGTGGAATTTCTGAGGTGAGCATATTATTATTCAGTTGCTTAAATCTTAGTGGACATCTATCCTAATGGATGTTAGTGGGACAAATCAAATTGTATACGGATTTTTTTTGCATATGTGCTTTGCCTATCATGGAATACAAATTTTTGTACCAGTACTTCCTAGTTTTGGAATAAGGTGGAAGTTGAAAATTTCTTAACTATGCTGCCTTTCAGGTTCAAGTTTGTGAGAGAAACCATCAACCTGGTGATGATGTCACGGTAAATTGAGTTTTCTTTTACAATTACATGTCTTCTGATAAATTTGATGTGTTATTGACCGTAGTTGATATCATTTGAGACCAATTTTACAGGTAATAGTGACTGCAGTGGCTCTCTCCCTTGATGGCTCTATGATGAGCACTGCTGAAATGAAGCTTGCTGAAGAGGGCATAGGTGGTCTAGTTTCCCTCAAGTTTTGGGCATCAGGATCTCAAAACAAGGAGTTTAGCTTGTCAACCATTGTTTATGAACCACACAGGTGAACTGGTTTATTCACCCCCTTCCCCTTGAGAAATCGAAAATGTGAAGTGCCTGATGAACTGTTTTGTGCATGATAGCCCTCATTGCTAGCTCTACTTTCATACTGCCATGATGTATGAAAAGATGGAACTTTAAGCTTTTGGAGTTCAATTTTTCTGGTGACAATAAACTTGTCCTCTTTTTTGTCCAAAAAGCACATGTTCTTGATTGTTTTCCCCTCTGATTTTCACTTATGTATTTGTTTCTGCTAAAGAGTGGCAGTTGAATTGCATGTTGATTAGAATATACTATCTTTTAATGTATCAGAAGTAGAAATGAATATATGATGATACTTGACATTTTATAGGGATGCGGGCATTTCTGCTGTTGCATTCCAACCTTCTGGTGATATGGCGGTTAGTTCATCTTATGGAGGTGACTTCAAGGTAATCTTGGATCAGCATGCTTTTGGAGTTCTGTGCTCTATTTCCAATGAAATTAACCTTATCTTTTGGTTTATTCTGATATATCAGGTTTGGATATGCAGCAATGAGAGTCCACAGAATGATCAGATGCGTCAGAATTCTAGCTGGATTTGCCATGCTATTGGTTCTTATAAGTATGACTTCTAAATTTACATGCAATTCTTGTCCCATGGAGGCCGGTATTACATGCCCAAGACAGATGGATTAACTAATATATTAGAAAACTTGCATAGATGGAATGATATACTTGAGCACAAATTGATTTTACAAGGATTTTTTGTTGCATTAAAGGCATCTTAATTTCAATGAGGCATGTTCTACATTTTATTTTGTGTTTCAAATTAATCAATCAGTGTTCACTTGGTACTTTTAAATGTTAGAACTTGACATGTTGAGATATGCCTTCTGCATGGAGAGAGACAGAATGGTAGTTTGCAACACGTATAAATCTGATATATTATCTTCCCTACGCAGCATGGGGATTAAAAGATATCAATCTCTGTTATTCTAAACTATTGTCTCCCCTGTTGCAGAAAAAAGCCGATGACTGCTGCTGCATTTTCTGCTGATGGTTCTGTTCTTGCTGTTGCAGCAGAAACCCTTATTACATTATGGAACCCATACACGAATGTTCTCTTGGCTGTACTTGGGGAAACTCTCACGGTAATTATGTTATTAGTACCATCTGTCTTTCCCTATTTGTGCTGTGGAAACCATATATTAATAAACAACTAGCATATACATGCAGGGTGACAGGCATGGCCTAGCCATCATGCTTTGGTCCTTTTTGGATCCTTTTGTGGATCACTTCGACACCTCCTTATAGTAAATAAATGTCTGTAAGCTTAACATAGCTTAGTCTTTGCCAACAACTTTAGACTTTAGTTATCTCAAGGGTTTGTCTCAATGATTCTGTACATTTTTAATTTGTTGTTTGTTATTATGTGTCTGCTGGAAACGGAGAAGTAACCACATTCTTGATCTGACCAGGATAGAATGTACAGGCAGGAGCCTATGTATAAGAGTATTTACTAAATAAGGGAATAATAGGTTGAAATTGCCTACAAGAATGGAAAGCTAAAGGAACAAAATTTTGGAATTCAATTTCCTTCTCTGTTGGAACATGAGCCATCTCCTTTTGTCTGTTTGCTGTTTACAAATAGAGTTTCTCTATCCCTATAAAAAGAAAAATGGAGTTCCTCTATTTGACAGAATATGGCCTTCTGTCTTTGCTAATGCATTCATGTATTTTGTATGCTTAAATCTTTAGTTTAAGGTTAATTGTTTCTACTTTTTTTTTTGTCCCACAGCCAATTGTTACCCTATCATTTGTTGGGAGGTCAGATAATCTTGTCGCTGCATCACGTGGTTCAAAGCCACAACTGTCTGTTTGGAGTATGTCAAAGTTATCACTATCTTGGTCATATAAGCTTCGTACAGAAGGTGAAACACTTTTTCTTTTCAGCTGATGATATTTTTGGCAAACATCAATGATCTTCTTAGGCCTGGAGAGGTTCCATGTTCAAATTTTTCTGAATATAACTACTATTAGTATTTATAGCCATAAAAAGGAAAGAATTAATATCTAAATGCAATTATCAAAGCAATAAATGTTAGATCCTCCTGCTTTAAGTTGTATGCCTTTTTTTTGGAAGCTTAAGGTAGATTGTTGTGATATATAAGTCATTTTGATATAGAATAACAAGACGAGGTTTTGATGATTGCTAAATAAGGTGCTATTTGGTAAACTGAAAAAATTGAACACTGAAAAATTAAGTAATGAATTTTTAGTTCTGAAAAATTAAGTATTGAATCTCTACTGTAAAAATATTTGGTATTCTTCTGAAAGTTAAATATTAAATAGATTTTTTTTGTTGATCTTTTACAAGTATTTTACATTAATAAAAATTAAAGAGGAAAACTAAATAGTTAAAAAGGAAAGAATATAAGTTTAATGTATTTAAATGACAAATTTTTCCTTAAATAAGAATGATTGAATACAGTAAGTAGCTTTTAACTATTTAAGAGTTTCAACTCTTTTTCATTGAAAATCTTCCATTTAAAAATAGTTTTTAAAATGAGTTATCAAACGCATAGAAAATATTAAACCACTGTAAATATTCATTTTTAATGGTAATCGAATACATTCTAAGTGGCACTTGTGCTAATTATAATTTTTTCTGATTTAGCCTGTTGAGTTGTACAATTGTGAAACACTGGTCAACATTGCTGAATACCTTAGAGAAGTCTGAATAATGCATGTTAAATTCATCAGCAAGTTAGTACAAATGTCTGAACTGCGAATTTTCGGGTATTCAACAAACCCTGTGCTGTTAATCTTAATTTAAAGTAGCTAGAACATTAACTCACTATTAGTGAAAAAGACAATTTATGTAAATTATGCAAACAAATATAAAAATATAATTGCTGTTCTCTTTTTATTTGGGATTTATCATATTCGATGAATCCTTTCTCCAAGATGGCATAAGTCAAAACTGGTCTGTGACATTCCAATTTGTAAAATTTAGTGGATTTCGTGAGTAGTTGAAGTTATTGATTTGTAGTGTTGGAAACTGCTTGCCTTATTTTATGCCCTGTGCTACTGTACTCGCATGGGTTATGGCATGCTTAATTTTATGCATATGACATGTGTCAAGTCAAAATGTGTTTTTACTTTGGTTGCTGTATCTGGCATTGTTAAATTTTTATGTTCTTGTATTTTGCAGCTGTAGCTTCTGCAGTTGATTTATCTTATTTTGCTGCTCTGGCCCTTCTTCCTGAATCATCTAATGAAACAACTTTTGAAGAAAGGGATGGTGTAATATTCTTATACAATGTAACTGATCCTGTTCCTACTGCAATCTGGTCTGTGAGGAAGGTATGATCTCAATCCGTTTCTAATTATCATTGGAATGAAGAGCAAAACTTAGCTTGTGATGAAGATGGATAAACAAATATGCCCAAGATCAAATTTATTAAGAATTGTGACTTTTTTCTTGGACAAATACCTGCGGTCAGGCAGTTCTAGTAACTTAAACATTATTTATTAGAATTTAGAAGGTTTTTTTAAAATTTTCTTTTGTTCAAGTATATGGACAATTATATTGCTACAACATTATATACTGAAGAACAAAATTTCAATTGGTTATTGGGTTCTTTGTATTTTACTTGTAACGATATGATTTTTATCATCTGCCAACCCAAATGGAAAACTTTAATGTGATCTGTGAAATATCAAGTGAAAACAGTTATAATATCATTCTCTTGGAGCACCACGGATCAATTGTGGTTGTCTTAAGATTTTCTGTTGTTTGCATAAGCAACCTTTGAAACAGTTATTTTGAGTTCTAGCTGGTGATAAGCATTCAGTACCACTTCCCTATGATAATGGAAATTTGCTCTGCCCCTATAAGGTTTTGCATTCTGAGTTTCATGTTGTCTATTTATATAGGGGTGACAGTGCAAACATGGAGAGGAGGTTGGAGATCCTCGTAATTTTTTAAAAAGAAGCAATAGAGAAACACAACCTTTTATTGTTGCCTTGAAAGGACAATAATATATATAGATAGATAGATGGATATAATATAATATTATATGTATATATATATATAGAGAGAGAGAGAGAGAGAGTGCTAATGTTGTACTTTTCACCCATTTCTCTCCTAACAATTGACTTATAAGTAATTTTAAGTGCATATACCACCGAAATTCTTTTGATGATGATTTGTGTGCGTATGTGTCTATACTCTATATATTTATATAGAAGCTGAAATCTTGTTGCATGAAATCCCATACCATTGTTAACTATATCTTTAGTGTTACTGTATTCTGCTCCAATATTAGCATACTTGTCAATCATAGTTCAGGATAATAGGGGCAGAATTATGTGTATACTCTATTTGCTTTTTGCAGGCCAAGGGAGGGGCTCTTGGTTTTCTTCAAGTAAATCCATCTTCTGTTGAAGAAATCAGTATAGATGGTAAAACACCTCAGGTGATGCTTGCATACATGAATGGTGATCATGAATATGTTCTCTTTGACCCATACAGCAAAGATGTCCATGAGGTTAGCATGAGCCGAAGGGAAGGTCTCGCTGCCCTTGAACAGAAAGGTGAGTCTTCCTTATAATAGTTTTAACCTCATTTATATCGAAATGAAATTCATGCTGTTCTTCACTATTGCACTATCGCACTATCGCACTATCGCACTATCATCACTATTAATGGGCAAAGCAAATGTAGCTTTTCTATGAGATGCTTCAATTTGTCAGGTGCTCTTGTTATCCTGTTTTATTTATCCCATGAAATGATAGATTTACGCTGTGTTTAGCTGAGATTGTGAAGTATAAACATATCACATGCAGGTTGAGAACTTGTGTATGATTCTGTCCTTTTAGGATTCTGATCTAAGTAGGGCTCTTCTTATTATGATAAAAAAAAAAAAACACATGAATTTAAGTTAATGATGATAAGTTTTTGCAGCAATGATTTTATCTCATGACTAATTCTATTGTCATCTTTTTCCCGATTCTTTGCCTCTCCTATGACAGGACAAGCAGGGCAGTTTGGGTATGCATCCATCTATGGTGAGCTACTAGAGTTTGACACGAAGAGAACCCAGACTTCTTGGGTTCCATCGTTTCCATCAGCGAGACCATGGGAATCCATATTCACAGGACCATCTCATAATTTGCCACCACTCACCAAATTGTGTTCGGGTTTCCTTGAATCATTATTGGAAAAGAGGACAGCTGCTGTGGAGTAACTCTAGATGGCTGTTTAGATACATACAGGTGTTTCTATGCCAGCCTTTTTGGGTGATGTTAGATGCAAATGTTCTCTCTGCCACTTTTTTGCGTTCAAGAGAACCTGTCCATTCTTTTTTCTGAAACATCACCAATGAAGGAAGCTGTCTGGTTGATGAAGTAAGATGAGCTCAGAGGCAGGCTTGAGGTGAGTACCAACAAGCTTATAAGGTCAGAATTGATGTCGAAATTTTGTAACCTGAATAGGGATCATATGTTCATTGATTTTCATACTTGTGCAAAACTCATTTTAGAGGTCTTTGAGTTCAAATTTTAGGATGGGTATATTGAGATTTATGAAATAGAAAAGGATTATGTTTCATTATGTAAATTAAGAAAACATCTACCCAAAAAAAAAAAAAATTTGAGGTAATCAGTGTGATGCTAAAATGTTTCATTATCTCTTTTTTGGCTTGATTTGCGTTTGTTTGTTGAATGAGGTTAAGATTTTCCTGAATGAAAGTGTTAATGGTGCAAGAGGCAAGAGTAATCGTCTATTTTCGTAATAAAACAGTATTGTTACAGAGGAAGTGAGGAAAGAGCGAGGGGTTCTCCAAAGTGCTAGTATCATGGATATTTAACTGTCGCCAAGCCTCTACTGATGCTTCTGACGATCGCAGGATTGGTCGTTTGGCAATCTTTTCGATGCCGGAGCGACACCTCGTATCTCCCCTCACACCTGGACAATATTGAAATTTGAATCTTGGAATAAGTTATTCCGTGAAGTGATCATGTTCATGCCAAGTGTTTGTCACGATACTATATCAATGTCTCATAAGAGTTTAAAATATAAGGAAAATAATTAAACCAATTAATAAGTAAACTTGAAAATTAAAATAAATTATATTTTAAAAATTCTTTAATTATTCAAAAAATTTCAAATAAATTTTTGTTTTTTATTGTGTTCAATTAAGTTTTTTACTTTTATTGTAAGTCAAATAAGATTTTATGATTAATTATCATTTGTCATTCATATCAAATTATACTACAACAATCATAGTAATTAAAATTATTATACTTTATAGCATAAATTATTTTAAATAATAAAGATTGACTTGAACAACATAATAACAAATGATAGAGGTGAATGAAAATAATAAATATTTTAACAAAAATAATTGAATAATAGTAATTTAATTTTTTAAAGTAAAAGTTATTTACATGTAAATATATCATATTTGAAAATTTAAAACAAATAAATTAAATATTTTTATTATAACAAATAAATTAAATATTTTTATTATATTTATTTTGATTTTAAAAAAAATAATATTTCTCTAAGTTTAAGAAGTTGAATTTTTTTTAAATGCTATTAGCTTTATTTGTTTATGCACAAAATTATTTTACCAACAATATGCTAGGATTTGACCTCATACTCATACATGAAATTAATTAATAAATTAAAAGCATAACACAACGAAAAAATAAAATATACATTTAATTAAAGAAATAGCCAAATCCCTCGAGATCAATTGTTTGTGTTTTTCATGAAATTTTAGATTAGTTATGAATACTTATAAGTTTAAGCATTATATACTTTGCTTTAATATCGTAAATCCAAAAAGCTTTTGATGAAGCAAGAAACTTGAAAAAAGAATGAGACAGTTTGAAATCTTGTAGTGGAAATCTTTGCTTCTTCACTTTTAAGATTTGTTAAATTTTCAGTCACTCAAGTGTTTGGCTTCTAACAGTAATCCACACAGTAACTAAATAAGACTTTCTCAAAGGTAAGATTTATTTTACTTGTATTAACAAGTTATGTTTTTTTAAAAAAAAAACCAGAAGACCAAAAATCCTAGCCGAATCTTATTTTATTAGACAAAGAAAACTTATTTTTCTTTTCTTATTTTTATGAATCGGCTGAGAAGTAGCTTAAAGCTTTGAGATTTAGTTGGCTAACATAACATATTTATGTAGCCAAACTAAGTTGTAACCTTAGATACAACATTTGTATTTTTATTCAATTAAGTCATTGTGAACTTAATTAATTTTTTCACTTTATTTTAGTCTATTTCAATTAAGTTCAACTTAATTAATTATCCTTATTTAATCTTAATCATGTCACTTAATGTGTGTGACCCATTAGGTTTTTAACATGTTGGCAATAAATATATATCATGATCAAATATCAATTTAATAATTGATTTATATTTATAGCTCATAAGTTGTATCTAGCAACACATTATGACCATCCAAATATTAGAGGGTCAATTAAAAAATTTCACAAAGTCCTTCAGTTATAAGCCTCTCAGTGCAATATGATCCTTTCATCAAATATCCTAAATATGTCATAATATGCTTTGGCCAAAGACTTTATATAAGTTAATCTAAAATTGAGAACAAGTGTGATACATTCCTTCATATCACTTGGGGTGCTGAGTCCTTTATTGACAACTCATCCATCGTTGCATGTTTCATGGCACACCCAAAAACACCCTGTTTAAGCATCTGATCTTCTTTAAACCAGTAAAGGTGAAATAAGTATATCATTCCCCATATAAGATGACTGGGTGTCTCAAGTCCGAGGACTAGTTGCACGACTATCATATGAGAATATATTCTATAAACATTTGGGTGAAATACCTAATGGAGTTCTTATAGAGGGTCACGTTCAGTGAACTTGTTCTCTAACAAGCACCCATATGCCATTCTCAAGTTTCTCATATACTTCAATCTATGAAATTGATTGCTTACTTAAGGAAGCTTAACATATAATTATTTTTAAGTATTTTCAATGCCCTGTCTTGATAATACAATAACCAAAAACTATTTTAGGAACATGACTTTGATTCATAGAGATCTCATAAATGTAACAACTTTATAATTCTTTTGCAAGGCCTTTATGTTCCATGGGCTTCATCCAATTAATACTTAATAACTTCTTATTATTGTACTAACATAAAGAAAAACCTTTATGACATATAGTTATGTGATTAAGAATGCATTAAATGACAATATATATTCCTCAACCAATCCAATTAGGTCAAGGGCATATACCAACACCATAATTTTATGCAATTAAGTATGCATTAAATGACAATATATATTTCTCGACCAATCTAATTAGCTCAAGGGTATATACCAACACCATAATTTCATACTTTTCAAAAGACACAATTGACATAAATCTAAAAATTAAATGCAATTATTACATTTCATACTTAATTTGTGTTACACATTATATTTTTAACATATGTTAGATTTCTTTTTAATTTAATCTTTAAATTAAGTTTTCTTTATTTATGAAAAGTATTGTATTTATTATTTTTATTATTGTACTTCACACCTATATTAAAATTTTATGAAAGTTTAGGGTTTTTTGAGATTTACATTGACATCTTTTTTTTTTCAATGGAGAAGTTATAATATTAAGCTGGAATCATCTTGGGAAAACATATTCCCATCATACAATACAATAATGAGTTTCTAACTCTTGTTGGAGGATTATTATGAGCAATATAAGAAACATCAGAAGTGAATCCCAAATTGGCTAAGAAGTCAGCAACCATATGGCTTCATGATATATGTGAGTGACTTTGACCTCCAATTGTCTTTGTAACATCTCCTGAATTGTTGTGAGTAAGTCCATATTAACACATGGAGGAACAACTGACATTGAAATAGCATTTACAACCATCTTGTAATCCACTTGAAGCCAAAATTTGCGAATCCTTGACTCCCAAACCAATTTCAACCCATAGAAAACTCTCCACAATTCTCCTCTATAAGAAGAACACAAACCCAAATTTGCTACAAATCCATTTATCCAAAAACCTTCATGACACCAAATAACCTTACATCTAGTGGCTTTACAGATTGAGTGTTGAAACACCGCATCTGTGTTTATGTTAAATTGTTATCGAATTATGTTTATTCTTAACCTCCATTTACGTTTATAATTATTATAATATATTTTTAAATTGATTACAACATTTTTACACATTTTAGATTAGATGTTACATATTTTTATCCTATTTTCACACATTTATTATAAGTTTGCAATGTTTATAATCATGATAATTTATTTTAAATGATTACGAAACTACTTTACATACCTATTTTATGTTAATTGTTAAGTATTTTATCCTCATCCTTGCACGTTTATGTTAAAAATTAAAAAAACATTAACATTTACATTATATTTAATTATATGAAATTATATTTTTTTGTAAGATTTTTTTATAGTTAACTTGAGGGATACAAATTACTTTAAAATTGTTTAAAAAACTAAATACTAGGTTTTTTATTTTACAATAAACGATATAACTTTTTACCTTTATTATACATTTACGTTAAGATTTTTAAAAAAATTAATTTCAACTTTCTATTGCATCTTATTTATTTACGTTAAATTGTTATTAGATAATGCTTATTGTTACCGTCAATTACCTTTAAAATCATTATAATTTATTTTAACTTGATTACAATACTTTTTACTCATTTTACATTAGATGTTATGTATTTTTATCCCTATTCTCATGCATTTATGTTAGAATTTTTTTTAAAAAAATTTAACTTTTAACATTAACATTTTAGTTAAACGCGTGAAATTACATTTTTAGTGTAGGAATTTTACGTTAAGCTTTTTTAAAGACTAATTTCAATTTTATGGTATATCTTACTTATTTATGTTATACTGTAATCAAATTATTTTCATTGTTACCTTTCCTTGCAGTTTAAATCATTATAATTTATTTTTAAGTTGATTACGCAACTCTTTAAACATTTTGCTATTTTATCTTTATTCTCACACGTTTACGTTAAAATTTAAAAATATTTTTTAACATTAATATTTTATTTAATTGCATGAAATTTGAGGTAGAGTGGTGGAAGAAGGGAGGAGAATATAATTTTTGTGTAAGAATTTTTTTTGAAAGTTTGTGTAAGAATTATTAGTAATTAGTTTGAGGGATACAAATTACTTTAAAATGTTTAAAAAATACTAAATATTTGATTTTTCTATTTTATGATATTTGATATAACTTTTTACTTTTATCGTAATACATTTACATTAAGATTTTAGGATAATTAATTTCAACTTTATGGTACATCTGACTTATTTACGTTAAATTATAATTAGGTTATTATTACCTTTTGTTACGTTTTAAGTCATTATAAGTTTTTAAGTTAATTTTGACACTTTTTATACATTTTACGTGAAATGTTATTGTAAAGCCCGACCTTATAAAATACTATTCATGACGTACATGTGATGATAGCATGATTGTATGCTAGGAGAGTCCCGAAAAATTTACAAAAATCGGTATTGTACTTAGAGGTACAACAAAGTTGATTTAATCCTCGAACTAGATCAAATAGGAATTTTAAGGTGAGATTAAGATCGTCACAGTCCAAGGATGACTCAAAATGGTAATTCGGAGTTTGAGGATCAATTTGGAGTCGAATCGAAATTTTCACTATCTAGGGGCAAAATGGTTATTGGCCACCTAGGGACAAAATGAGAATTTTAGAAAAGATTTTTTTGACCTCATTTGACTTATTGGAGTATAATTTGACTTACTGGAGTATGATTTGAGGTTTAGAAGTGAAAAATTTTAATTTCGGTATAATTTGGAGTAAAAGGGTAAAATGGTAATTTTGCCACCCCAGGGGCAAAATTGTAATTTTCCACCATCAGGACATTTTTTCCAGCACATGGTCTTCCTTTATCTTCATCTTTGACCCTTGACTNAAAAATCAGCATAAATCAGCCCATTACTCTCCAAATATTCGGCCAAGCAAGGAAGAGAGAGAAAGAGAGGAACAACAAACCCTAGGTGAGGAATTTCAAAAGAAAAAGTGTGGAAAATCAAGGAAAACAAGTGAAAAAGGTAGGATTTTTCAACTTAAGCTTGAAATCTATTTTCCTTAAGCATTTCTCCTTATTTTCCATGCTTAAATTACATGTTTTTATGATGAATTGTTGGCTGATCAAAATGGGTTAGGAGAGAGAAAGTTGTTAGATTAATTTGATTTTAAGTTATGTTAGTGTTTTTAGTTAGTTTAGCATATTTAGAAACAAAACAACAAGAAAAGAATTTATTTTCTCCCATAACCATTAATGGCCGAATTTACCATGTATGAGTGAGAATGAGTTTGATTTTTATTCTAGGATAATTGGTTAAGAAATGATGAATTATGAGCCTAGAAAAATAATGGAAATTTTCGAAGCAAAAATATGAATTTTTACCCATTAGGGGTATTTTCATAATTTGCTATTGAGACTGATAATTTGCACCACACTGAGAGACATTAAGTCAATTTGGGTGCAATTGAGGTATAGAAACTGAAAAATTAATTTGAGATTAAATTGGACGCGTTAGTAATTTAATCGGGTGATAAGACGAATTAGGCCAATATCGAGTTTAGATAGTTACCAGTGCATTTTTGCATTCCATATTATGCATTAATAGTATAAATTAGTTTAATTTCAATTTAGTACCAATGTAGTGAACTTCTCCATTTTGTACTGTGTCAAGGTGGTGAGTCCTCCGATAAAGGTAAGAAAATTGCATTTGAGGATCAGTAGACAGAGTGCGTCGAAAGTCTGTATTCGAGACATTGTGAGTAAACTTACTGTCATTTTAATTATCTAGGGTGGTTTTTAGATGATTTCATGAATTCTATGGAAAAAAAAATTTAAAAAGGTAAATCTTCATGTTTTATGAATAAATGTGTTTCAATGAAATTAAATTATAAATTGTTTTGAAATTAATAGTGATTTTGAAAAATAGAGTACACGGAGACTGTTAATTGTGGCAATTTGATTATTTAAATTGATTGGCTTATGATAAATTGGGCATGATTGGCTAGTTGGCAATTGTATTGAAATGCGAATTATTTGATGGCCTTGAAAGACTGTGAATTAAAAAATTGCCATATCATGTTATTGAGTTTTATTGTATGGTGGATTATATATATTAATTAATCACTGCAGTAGGGGGTTTCTGTGGACCAACCTTTTAGAGGGGCACAGTAAACCCCATTATATTCTTACATTGAACGGAGAGGCGCGTAGGGTATCTCCTAGGGTAAAGTTTAGAGTTCACTTCACGCTAAACCACCACGTGAGAGAGAACTCAGCTAACGCCAAGGAACGACTATGTTTTCAAAACAAAAACATGATTTATGAGAAATGTGAATTTTAATAGCCTTGGCGGTCTCGGTAGGATGCCTAGGCCAAGGTGTCCTTGAGAATGGATTTATGGCACAAGTCTAGTTTTTATTAAATTCATAAGCTTCTTTACATATTTTAAATGAAATGTATTCTTATGCTGTGACCCAGTTTACGATGATTTATTTTATTGTCCCCATGTACTCAACTCTATATATTTATGATGATGTCTGTTTACTCATTGAGATTTTATAATCTCACCACCTTCCTTTCCACCCATTTCAGGTTCAGTATAGGCTGTAGATAGCTAATCTCATCGAGGACTACCGTTGGATCTGCATTTTCCAAACCATAGGTTCACGGTCCTCTTTACATTTGTTTATTCGGGGGCCCTTTTGTTATTGTAAATTAAATTAAATATTTTGGCTTACTGTATTTCAATATGTATAAATTTATTTAGCTTTTATGCTATAAAAATTATTCACGTATAACTCTATAAATATTGTTTTATAAGAAAATAGAATATTTTACTTAATATTTTTTTATTTTCTTATTATATTCAAATAACCGTAATTTCGTTTTAAATGAAGATTTTAGACTTTTAAACTCATTTTGAATATGAATTATGTGTTTTGTACTTGTATATTACGTTTTAGCCAGTTTCAAAAATTTTGAGAAAAAATGACCAAAATACCCCTGTGAGACAAAAATTAATATTTTATTTATTTTTAGTTGGAAACAGTTTAAAATCTTTTAGAACACGATATGTGACAATGGTTGCTCACAAGGGAAATGAGAAACTGATAGTAAAGCCTTGCAAGGTTTCGGGTTGACATTTCGGGCAATGAGTGTCTACTGGGACACCGCGACTGTTGTCATGGGCTCGAGGGGAGTACCGGGTCGTGACAATTCGATTGGTATCAGAGCCATTGGTTTTAAAGATCAAAATTTTTTGTTTTAAAGTTATTTTAAAAATTTACAATATCAGTGTGGCCCCAGATTAAGTTAGGTTAGGTTAGGTTAAATAGAATGCATGCATTTGCATATAGAGCCTAAGGTTACCTAAACTTGCTCGTATTCTTTTATAGATTATAATGCCTCCTCGACGCGGACGCCCACCTCTCACTAGATCAGTTGAGAGGGGAAGAGGTCGTTCCCAACGTCATCAGCCAAATACAGTAGAGGAGGAATCAGCTGCATCCACCATTCGGGCAGCACCTGCTGCTGAGTAGGCCGAGAGTCCTCCACATCCTCCACCTCTTCAGCCACCTATTAGTATTCCCGCCATGCCTACCGAGGAAGCACAAGCATTGGCAGCTTTCTTTACCGCAATGGCTGGTCAAGCTCAGACTGGTCAAGTTCCACCTATAGTGCCTCCAGCTACTCTTTTAGTTCCACCACCAGTACATGATGTATCCATTTCTAAGAAGCTAAAGGAGGCTAGACAGCTCGATTGTGTGTCTTTCGCGGGTGAGTTGGATGCCACATTGGTAAATGACTAGATTAATCAGGTTTAAGAGACTCTATCTGATATGGGATTAGATGACGACATGAAGCTGATGATGGCTACGAGATTATTAGAAAAGAGGGCTCGTACCTGGTGGAATTCGGTGAAGTCCCGTTCCACTATTCCTCAAACATGGTCCGATTTTTTCAAGGAATTCGATGGTCAGTATTTCACTTATTTTCATCAGAAAGAAAAGAAGAGAGAATTTCTGAGTTTGAAACAGGGGAATCTAACTGTAGAGGAGTACGAGACTCGTTTTAACGAGTTGATGTTATATGTGCCAGATCTGGTGAAATCTAAGCAGGATCAGGCCAGTTATTTCGAGGAAGGGCTCCGTAATGAGATTAGAGAGCGGATGACAGTGACTGGTAGGGAGCCACATAAGGAGGTCGTACAGATGGCTTTACGGGCTGAGAAGCTCGCGACTGAGAATAGGAGGATTCAGATTGAGTTTGCAAAAAGGAGGAATCCTGGTATGTCTTCTAGTCAGCTAGTAAAAAGAGGCAAGGACTCAGCGACTTCAGGAAGCACTACTTCTATTTTCGTGAGATCTCCTCGACCTCCATTTCCACCATCACAACAAAGACCTTCGAGGTTTAGCAGATCTGCTATGACTGGTTCTTGGAAAAGCTTTGGAGGTTCTAACAGATGCAGAAATTGTGAGAATTATCATAGTGGGCTATGTAGAGGGCCAACAAGATGTTTCCAATGTGGACAGACGGGTCATGTTAGGAGTAATTGCCCACGGTTAGGATGAGCCACTGTAGCTGCATCATCTCCACCAGCTCGCACTGATATGTAGAGGAGAGATTCTTCTAGGTTACCACCAAGAGAGGGAGTAGCCATATGATCCGATGTGGAAAGTAATACCCCGTCGCATTCAGTTTCGAGACCACAGACTCGTACTTCGACAAGAGTTTTCGCTGTGACGGAAGATGAGGCACGGGTCTGACTTGGAGCAGTGACAGGTATTATATCTTTATTTGATAAAGATGCTTATGTTTTGATAGATTCTGGCTCAGATAGATCTTATGTGAGTACGACATTTGCATCAATTATTGATAAAAACCTGTCACCATTAGAGGGAGAAATTGTAATGCATACCCCTCTAGGAGAACAGTTGATTAGAAATACTTGTTATAGAGACTGTGGGGTAAAGGTAGGTGAGAAAGAATTTAGGGGTGACTTAATTCCTCTAGAGATCTTGGATTTTGATTTAATATTAGGTATGGACTGGTTAACTGCACATCGGGCGAACGTGGATTATTTTCGAAAAGAAGTTGTTCTTCGAAATTCAGAGGGAGCAGAGATTGTGTTTGTAGGGGAACGTCGAATATTACCATCTTGTGTAATCTCAGCCATCAAAGCTTCGAAATTAGTGCAAAAAGGGTATCCGACTTATTTGGCATACGTGATTGATACGTCAAAGGGGGAACCTAAGTTAGAGAATGTCCCAATAGTAAGTGAGTTTCCTGATGTATTTTCTGATAATTTACCGGGACTACCTCCTGATCGAGAGATTGAGTTCCCTATTGATTTACTTCCGGGTACCGCACCTATTTCTATTCCTCCATATAGAATGGCTCCGGCAGAGTTGAAGGAATTGAAAGTCCACTTGCAAGATTTGGTGGATAAAGGTTTCATTTGCCCTAGCATTTCTCCTTGGGGAGCACCAGTCCTATTTGTAAAGAAGAAGGATGGCACTCTTCGATTGTGTATCGATTACCGTCAGCTGAACCGAATGACCATCAAGAATAAATACCCTTTACCCCGGATAGATGATCTTTTTGATCAATTACAAGGTACTATGGTATTCTCTAAGATTGATTTGAGATTTGGGTACTATCAGTTGAGGATTAAGGAGCAGGATGTACCCAAGACTGCCTTCAGAACGCGTTATAGGCATTATGAGTTTCTGGTGATGTCGTTTGGTTTGACTAATGCCCCAACAGTTTTTATGGATCTTATGAACAGGGTGTTCCATCCATACTTGGATAAGTTTGTGATAGTATTCATAGATGACATCCTGGTTTATTCGAAGAATGATGATGTACATGTTGTCCATTTACGCATTGTGTTGCAAACTTTGCGAGAGAGGCAACTCTATGCCAAGTTCTCTAAATGTGGATTCTGGTTGAAAGAAGTGGTTTTCTTGGTACATGTGGTGTCCGGAGCTGGAATTTATGTCGATCCCAAGAAGATTGAGGCAATCTTGCAATGGGAGTAACCGAGAACGGTAACTGAGATTCGTAGTTTCCTTGGTTTAGCCAGTTATTATCGGAGATTTGTTCAGGGATTTTCTTTGATAGCGGCTCCTCTGACTCGTTTGACTCGTAAAGGAGTTAAGTATGAGTGGGATGATGTTTGTGAGAATCGATTTCAGGAGCTAAAAAAGCGGTTAACCTCCGCTCTCGTTTTAACACTTCTTGTTAGTGGAAAAGAATTTGTGGTATACAGTGATGCATCTAAGTTGGGATTAGGGTGTGTGTTGATGCAGGATGAGAAAGTAATAGCTTACGCTTCCCGGCAGTTGAAAAAGCATGAGACGAATTACCCTACTCATGACTTTGAGTTAGCAGCAGTAGTCTTCGCATTGAAGATTTGGAGACATTATTTATATGGTGAGCGTTGTCGGATTTTTACTGATCATAAGAGTTTGAAGTATTTGCTCACCCAGAAAGAGCTTAACTTGAGACAAAGACGATGGTTGGAGTTGATTAAGGATTATGACTTAGTGATTGATTATCATCCGGGAAAAGCAAATGTGATAACGGATGCCTTAAGTCGTAAATCCTCATCGTCGTTAGCAACACTTCGGAGTTCTTATTTTTCGATGTTACTTGAGATGAAATCTCTAGGGATCTAGTTGAATAATGGTGAGGATGGAACCCTACTTGCTAGTTTCGTCATGAGACCTTCATTGTTGAATCAGATCAAAGAATTGTAGAAATCTGATGATTGGTTGAAACGGGAAGTTCAAAAGCTGCAAGATGGAGAAACTAGTGAGTTTAGACTCAGCGATGATGGTACTTTGATGCTTAGAGACCGAATTTGTGTCCCTAAGGATGATCAGTTGAGACGAGCTATTTTGGAGGAAGCTCATTCTTCCGCCTACGCTTTACATCCCGGAAGCACTAAGATGTATTGGACTATTAAAGAAAGTTATTGGTGGCCGGGTATGAAACGAGACATAGCAGAGTTTGTAGCGAAATGTCTCACATGCCAACAGATTAAGGCGGAGCATAAAAAACTGTCAGGTACTCTTCAACCTTTATCGATTCCTGAATGGAAGTGGGAACACGTGACTATGGACTTTGTATTGGGTTTGCCACGGACACAAAGTGGGAAGGATACTATTTGGGTGATTGTGGATAGATTGACTAAGTTCGCCCATTTCTTGGCTATCCATAGTACATATTCTATTAAGAGGCTGGCAAGACTTTATATAGATGAGGTTGTGAGATTGTATGGAGTTCCAGTTTTTATTATGTCAGATCGAGACCATCGGTTTACTTCTCGATTTTGGTCAAAATTTCAAGAAGCTCTTGGAACTAAATTGAGATTTAGTACTGCCTTTCATCCGCAGACAGATGGTCAATATGAGAGAACTATTCAGACCTTAGAGGATATGTTACGGGCTTGTGTCATTGACTTTATTAGGAGTTGGGATAGACACTTGCCATTGGTGGAGTTCGCGTATAATAACAGATTTCAGTCTAGTATTGGGATGGCACCATACGAGGCTTTGTATGGAAGGAAGTGCCGAACTCTGCTTTGTTGGGATGAAGTAGGTGAGAGGAAATTGGTGAATGTGGAATTGATTGATCTGACAAATGATAAGGTCAAGGTTATCCGAGAGCGGTTAAAGACAGCTCAAGATAGGTAGAAGAATTATTCGGATAAACGAAAGAAAGATTTGGAGTTTGAAGTCGATGATAAAGTTTTTCTTAAGGTTTCTCCTTAGAAAGGTAATAATTTGAAAATTCCAAGTATTAAATCTTATTTGATTATACTATTGTGATAATTTGCGGTATTTATTGGATGATGAAAGGTGTGATTCGATTCACGAAGAGGGGAAAGCTCAATCCAAGATACATTGGACCCTTTCGTATCATTGAAAGGATTGGGCCAGTGGCTTAAAGACTTGAATTACCCCTAGATTTAGATCGGATTCATAATGTCTTCCACGTCTCGATGTTGAAAAAGTATGTTCCCGATCCCTTTCATATTTTAGAGACACCTCCCATTGCGTTGCATGAGGATTTGAAGTTCGAGGTGCAACCTGTACGTATTCTAGATCGAAAGGATCGAGTGCTAAGGGACAAGAGCATTCCAATGGTGAAAGTATTGTGTAAGAATGCTCGAATGGAGGAGATGACGTGGGAAGCCGAGGGCTAGATGAGAAACCAATATCCACATCTTTTCTTCAAATCCGGTAAGTGAAATTTTGAGGTCAAAATTTTATTTTCAGGGGGGTAGTGCTGTAAAGCCCGACCTTATAAAATACTATTCATGATGTACATGTGATGATAGCATGATTGTATGCTAGGAGAGTCCCGAAAAATTTACAAAAGTTGGTATTGTACCTAAAGGTACAATAAAGTTGATTTAATCCTCGAACTAGATCAAATAGGAATTTTAAGGTGAGATTAAGATTGTCATAGTCCAAGGATGACTCAAAATGGTAATTCGGAGTTTGAGGATCAATTTGGAGTCAAATCGGAATCTTCACTATCCAGGGGCAAAATGGTCATTTGGCACTTGGGGACGAAATGAAAATTTTAGAAAAGATTTTTTTGACCCCATTTGACTTATTGGAGTATGATTTGAGGTTTAGAAGTGAAAAATTTTAATTTCGGTATAATTTGGAGTAAAAAGGTAAAATGGTAATTTTGCCACCCCAGGGGCAAAATTGTAATTTTCCACCATCAAGACATTTTTTTCAGCACATGGTCTTCCTTTATCTTCATCTTTGACCCTTGACTAATCATGTGGTGGAGATAAAATGTTTAAATTTTTAAAATTTTAAAAATGGACCAATAAGAAAATGTCATGTGTCAAGCCTAGGATATTTTATTATTTAACTAAAAATCAGCACAAATCAGCCCATTACTCTCCAAATATTCAGCCAAGCAAGGAAGAGAGAGAAAGAGAGGAACAACAAACCCTAGGTGAGGAATTTCAAGAGAAAAAGTGTGAAAAATCAAGGAAAACAAGTGAAAAAGGTAAGATTTTTCAACTTAAGCTTGAAATCTATTTTCCTTAAGCATTTCTCCTTATTTTCCATGCTTAAATTACATGTTTTTATGATGAATTGTTGGCTGATCAAAATGGGTTAGGAGAGAGAAAGTTGTTAGATTAATTT
>NC_030858.1:13751705-13761863 GCF_000208745.1 Theobroma cacao | reverse complement strand
ACCCAAAAAAAAAAAAAAAACCTCCATGGATTCCCAAAAAGAGACAAAAATCCCAATGCACAAGACCACAATCGGAAGACAAAAAATGCACGAGATCAGAAAAAAAAATCCAGAAATTTTAAGTTCATTTCAGCATTGAATAGAAACAATCCAAATGTTAAAAAAAAAAAATCCATGTTTGGTAAAATAAAAAGCAGAATTCCCCATGATTTAAAAAGGGAAAAATATATACTGACTTAGGAGTGGAATGGAGAGTAGATGCCATGGAGACCCTGAGAGATCTAAAAGTATTGGAATGACCAGGTAGCTTGCGAGCTGAAGGCAAGATCATTGGATTCAACTTGAGAGCCATTTCTTTTATCTCGTTGTTCTCTTAACAAACAAAAGAAAAAGGAAACGAGCTTTCTTTGATTTGGTTATTGGAGATTGGTTTGGCAAATTGTATTCTCCCAAATATCCAAAAAAGACTAAAAAAAAGGCAGAGAGAGAAAGGGAAAAGCTTTGTTGAGAGTTTCTGTTCGAGAGAGTCGAAAGAAAGAGAGAGAGAGACAGAAACACACCAAAATGAAGAGTTTTTGTTGAATGAAGCGAGGGCGACGGGATGCCTGTTAAACTGACACCTACTTTTTGAATGCCCTCCTCTTGTTCATTATTTACACCTTTGCCATTTTTCTTGGTTCGAAATAACCCAAATAAATAAAAAAGTCTAAATTCCCATTAAAGTAATGGCATTTGGGGGATCCTCTGTAGAAAAACTTGAGAAAGCGAGTGCCACGGAAGAGTCCTTAAATTGTAAATATTTGGAGAAAAGGAGGGTGGCAATAGCGACGGACGTAAATGTTGAAAAATGTTGTTGTGTTTCACGACGTCTGCCAGAATCTGTACTTAGGGGAGTAAACACGACGGATTGAAACGTGGAAAGCTTCGAACAACGAACATTGTCTGGGCTGTGGGTATTGGCAAATGGGAAAATATTCCAGATGGATCCTCATTTCTGCCTCTCATTTTTTGTTGCTTCTTCGTTGATTTCTTGCTCCCTAAAATCATTCTAACAACAATTAGAAAAGGATCCGTGCGTGCTACGTAATCGGGTACGCAAATTTTTTTTAAAATAAAATTATTTTTTTATAAAAAAAAATTTTTATTCAACCAACAAAAATAAAATTATTTGTAATAATTTAAACACAATAACATCTGTTTTATGTTTAATATCATGATTTTTGTAGATTGAAGAATACATCTTTGTTTGTTAATAATAAGGAAAAAATAAAAAAATGAAACAAGGGAAGGTATCCAAATGTACAAAATTAGTTTTCAATACAAAATATATCAAAAATTGAATGAGAGAAAATATAAAAATTAATTAACAAAAAAAATTAAGCAAAAGCAACTACATCACTGTTGGCATGTAAATATCTAGAGAGATAAATCCTCTCTCGAATCGTCTATTGAGCTACTTGGATGGAAAAAGTATAAAATCAAAACTATGTCAAATAGTGAACAACCAACTACCTGGACAGCAAGCAGCAACAATTAATACTCTTTACAACCCAAATTAAACTCTTTTAAGCCTAGAACACTCTATAAACAGTAGTTAATGATTAAACATGTTTTTGTTTTTATAATTATCTTTTAAAAGGTTTATAATAATAATAATTCAATTTTATAATTTTTATTGTTTCTAAAAATTTTTATGTACAAAAACAAACAAATAAATAAATAATGAAAATAAAAAAAAATTATTGTCATTTATTCTTATTATTCATAGAATTTTTAAAAGACATTTTTTTTTTCAAATTTGGATCTATATGAAAGAAAGAAATTAAATACATAAATGGAAAAAAATTAAATTAAAGAACTCAAAAAAAAAAAAGGAAAAATTGGGTAAAAGAATACGCACTTTAATGAGTTTGAAAACACAAATCAAAGAAGACCCCATACTCGTGGGCTTGAGTGGTGCAGAGACACGGGTCAGGTTGACTGGAACCGCCCTTCTTCCCGCCTTATAAGATGTCATCATTTTAATGCTCCAAAGTAACCCTCAAAACGATGTCGTTCATTGGTCTATGAAATAACCAAAATATTTTTTTTTTAAGTTTTTTTTTTTTTTCTTTTTCCCCGTCTTCTCTCTAGGTTTCCCTCCCCTTTTCGTGCCTAGATCCTGGCGTCGGACTATCACCGACTGCCATTCATCGTTGCCGAGTTTTGCCCAAAATACATCTCGTGACTCCTTTCGAGCCACTCGTCCTTTTAATTAGAGAAAGTTTTTGGTAAATGACTTGATTTCCCTAGATCTAGAAAAGAAATCGAACCCTTCAACGATTCAAAATGGAAAAAAAACCATATTTTCTTTTACTGATTTTTCTTTTTGTCTTTTCCTCTTCTTGTGTGCTTGATGCTTGGAGAACGGGTTGTTTTCGAGTTGATTACCTTTTTCCATTTTCTTTTCAGTCATTACTTTTTTTATATTTTTCGTATTTTTAGTTTCTATTTTTGTATTTTTTGTACCCGATACCTCATTTGAGAGTAATGATGTGAAATGTGGCTTGATCTTGAAATTAACATGTAATCAATTAAAGTATCAATTTTCACTGTAATAGATAAAACATTTGACATCTCTCCTACAATATCTCAACCAGAAGCGGAGATAAAACATCACAAGAGATAACCTTACAAATACCTAGTCAAGCACAATAAAAAAGTGACCGAGTGGCGATAAGACCCAAGAAGAGAAAACAAAAGGAAGAGAGATGTGAAAAATCTAAAATATCTCTTTAAAAACAACTGTTAGATCATGAAGGGTCTATACATGAGATTTTTTTTCTTAATATTAGTTGATTATCCGCTTGAGATTAAATTCTGTTGAATAAATTTATACGATGATTAGTATAATTTATTTTTTAAAATAATTATATTTTTTAGATGCATTACTACATAATTATTTTTGTTATTTTAAAAAGATTAAATTATGCAATTGATCTGTGTATTTTAAAAATATATATAAAAATTAATCTTTGTATTCTAAAAAAAATATAAATTTAGTTTTTATATAAAAGTTTATATAAATTGAGTCCCTCTATTTTATTAATTTTTTATTTTTAATTATAATTTTAATATTATTAAATTTAACTGTTAAATATGTTAATGTAATGTTTTGATTAAATTAATGTGATATTTTTTATTCATGTATTATTAACTATGTATTGATGCGATATAATCACATTAATATTAATGTGACATAAATACTGATGTGACATAACCCATCTTTTCAGTCTCTCCCCATTGCTTGAATTACCCAAACAAAAAGCTCAAACTCTCTACCGAAGTAACTCATATTGATGGAAAAGGAGCCCAAAAGTGAAATAGAAATTCCCTCCAATACGTATACAGACGCCACTTTAGCTCCGGAGGTACCATATTTACTCCCTTTGATTATCACTTCAATAATATTATGAGTGTCTCATTTGCTTAATATTTCCCTCAAATTTCACTTTTATTGTTTCAATAAAATAATTGAAGTGCAAGTTTTCTTAGGCTTCTATATGAATCTTTTTGGATTCGAATCAAATATAAAAACATTAATTTGCAGTTAGTTTGTTATTCTTGTAGCGTGTCAATTTCATGTTTAGCTCTTTGCTTGCACAAATTGTGTCATTGGTGAATTGCAACTTTAATTGATTTCTTCTTGGCATTTTATTTACATATGAGATAAATTAGTATTTTGTTGAACGTTTTCTTTTTCCTAGTTAATTTATTCAAACACCTGGAGTTTGCATGGAAACTGGAGGATCATTGGCACACACGCTAAAAAAGCCAACTCTTACACCTAAGGCTATTCTACATTAGAAGTTTGGCAGCAAAGCTTATTATAAAGTAGAGGAAGTAAAGAAGCCTACTCAAAATAAATGCCCAAGATTGGCAATCCTTCAGAAGGGTCCCTGCCTTTATCACTACAGCTTGATGCTTCTAGATTTTTCTGTTGTATTTGGGTCCTTTAAGCAGAAGAAAGATGTTGAGTAGCATACTTCTCAGATGGCGTTGGAAAGCTCACTATACTATTTATTGATTTTTTTTTTTGCTCTTTTCCTCTTAATTTTTATGTCAATCTCATTCAATTTAGGGTTAAGGTGTTTTTGTTAATTTTTTGCCATGTTAGTTGTCAAGCCCAGCTCTATTATATACTTTCCATGTCATTCATGTACTTGATAGTATGTCTGCATATTTGAATGTCTCGAAAAATCGTTAAAAGTCGGTATCGTACCTAGTGGTACAATTAAGTAGATTAAAACCTCCAACTAGTCCAAAGAGAGACTTTAGGATGTATTTGAGAGTTATTGAACCTTAGAATGTCTTAAAATGGTGATTCGGAGTTCGATAATTAATTTGGAATTCAATCGGAAATTTTTATAATGTAGGGGCAAAATGGTTATTTTACCACTCGAGGGCAAAAATTGGAATGTTGGACGAGATTGTTGATCAAGTTTGACTATTTGGAGTATAATTTGAATTTGAGAATTGATTTGGAGTGAAAAATTTCAATTTCGACATTTTTTCAAGCATATGGGCAAAACGGTCATTTCACGTGTCCATGAAGACATAATTAGAATTTTTGAAATTTTACACCACCATGACACTTGTCAAGCCCATGAATTTCACCTATTATCATTTTTATACTTTGGATAATTAATGTATTATATGTGGTGGTAAGATAATGCTTAATAGTTAAGTTTTAATCATGAACCAATCACACGTCGACACATGTCAAGTTTTAATTCTTTTATAATTTTCTTTATGAACTAGCATAAACCTTTCTCAATTCTTCTTTCATTGCCATGCAAGTCAAAGAAAAGGGGGCAAATAATAGAAACAACCATTGAGGAAGAAAATTCAAGAGAAATTCATCGGTTACCGAAAAATGACGCGATCTAAGGTAAGATTTCACGATTTTGGCTTAGGATTTACCTTTCCCATGCTTTCTTTTTCATTTTCTATGGTTGAAACCCAAATTTTCATGAAGGAAGTCATGTTGGCCGAATCAAGGGGGGCAGGTTTTGATGATGGTTTTTGTTAGATTTCATGCTATCTAGGTGTTTTTAGTTGTTTTGTGATATTCAATATGAAAAACAAGCAAGAAAACCACATGTCCTTCACTAAACCCTCCTTGGCCGAATTTAATAGGGGATATATTGATGATGAATTTTGTTATATTTCATATTATTTAGCTTGTATTCGATGATTTATGGTGTCGGATATCGACAATGGTTATCGAAAAGTATAGTGCCTTTAGTAAACGACTTAAACGATAACGAGAAAATCATGGTAAATGGACTTGAATTTGATTTCTAATGATATATATGGACTTATTAGACTGTGTTGACACTGATTAGCACGTTAGTTCAGAATCTGAATGAGTTTCGGATGTGATCATTTAAGTTATAATCAAGTTCATTGAGGTACTTTGGGTGTATTTGGAATATCGAAAGTGCAATGAATCTATTTGGAATTGAATCGAATGTTTTGGCTAATTAAACAGTGTATAGTGCAAGTTAGGTCGAATACCACTTCAGTCCAATAACAATTGAACCTATGTAAAACACCATCTTTAAGTGATTATTCGAACATTTCTCATTCAATTTCATGCATTCATATATAGCTTGGAATAGTTTTATAACAGTTTGGCACAAATGTATTGAATTACTTATTGTGTATTAGGTATAGGTGGTGAACCCTCTGGTAAGGGTAAGGATATCGTATCCGAGGACCAAGAGTAGGAATACTCCCGTTATTGTGAGTAATCAAACTATCATCTTAACTATCTAAAGTAGTTTATACTCGTTTTTATGATTTTAAAGAATAATGAACTTAGGTTGTAAACTATTATGTTTTATAACTGAAGTGTTGGTTAAATGAAATAAGGCTCATAAATTGTTTTGAAATTGAATGCTGGTTTTGAAAATTGAGTAAGTGGAGACTATATACTTGTATTATATATATATATTGGCTATTGTTCGTTATGCCGACCCTGCTTTGTAATGAATGTTTCGGCATAACGGGATTTGAAATTAATATATGGTTTGAATTGATAGCTTATGACAATGTGATGACATGAATGGCTGGATTTGTGTTTATGTGGAATATATGAACTGTTTTGTTTTACCTCGATAGGCTGGGTAATAACATATTAGCCATGTCATATTGTCGAAATTTTTATTGATTTGGTGGGGTAATTGATTAGCTTACTGCAGTGGGCGAGTTTTCGTGGACCGGCTTATTAGAGGGGCACCGTAAACCCCGTTATATTTTACCTTAGTATGAGAGGGTGAAACTCAGCCAACGCCAAGGAACGATTGTGTTTTTAAACGTAAAAACATGTTTTATGTGTATATGTTATTTTAACAACCTTGGCGGACTCGGTTGGATGCCCTGCGCAAGATGTCACCGAGTACGAGTTTTGGCACAAGCCAAGTTTTTAAGAGAGTCATAAGCCTTGTTGATTTTTTAATGAAATGTAACTGTTTTATATGGGTTGAAATGAGTTTTAATGTTATGAATTATATTATGATGAGATGTTTTAATTGTCTCCATTTACTCGGTTTTAGATGTTATAGATGATCTTTACTTACTCACTGGGTTTATAAAAACTCACCACCCTTCTTTCACCCATTTCAGGCTCAAGGCAATCTGTAGACCGTTGATTTTGTCGAGGGTTTACTTTTGAATTTACACTCTTAGAAATCGTGGGTTTACAGTCGTGTTTATTTTTGTTATTTTGGGGTTCACATGTCATTGTAGAATATTTTTGTATACCTTGGCGCAATGTGCTATTTTATATACGAATTTATTTTGTTATTACTTTTCATTAACTGTTTACGTAGAATTTTATAAATATTGTTTTATATAAAAATGAAATATTTTATTCAATATGTTTATTTAGTTTGATTAGCTATAATTTCACTTTAAATGGATGATTTAGATACCGAAATTTATTTTTAGATATGAAATGTATATTTTTCATTTATATATTATATTTTTAGCAGGTTTCGAAATTTTCGAGTAAAATGACAAAAATACCCCTATGCTGTAGAAATTACTTTTTAATTGTCTTTGACTTGAAAATAGTCTATATTCCTTTAAAATATGATATTTAGTAACTGCTACTCACAGGGGAGGCGGAGAATTGATGCTAGAGCCTTGCGAGGTTTCGGTTGACATTTCGGGTAAGGTATGTCTATTTGGACATCGCGGCGGTTGTCAAGAGCTCTAGGGGAGTACTAGGTCGTGACAGTTATGTACTTTTATACATTAAGTTAACACGTTTACATTTTAATTTTTTAATATTAATATTTTATTAATTGCATGAAATTATAACTTTTGTGTACGCATTATTAGTAGCTAGTTTGAGGGGTACAAATAACTTTCTAAAATATCTTCAAAAAAACTAAGTTACTTTTATTCTTACAAATCTACGTCAAGATTTTAAAAAGATTCTTTTATGATTTTACTGTATATATTACTTATTTACGCTAAATTATAATTAGGTTATACTTATTGTTACATTCCATTGAGTTTAAAATCATTATAATTTATTTTAAATTGATTATTACACTTTTTATCCTTTTTATTTCAAATATTATGTATTTTTATCCTTAATCTTACATGTTTTACTTTAAGATTTAAAAAATATTATTTTTAACATTAATATTTGATTTAATTGTGTAAAATTATAGTTTTTTGTGTAAGTTTGTAGTTAGTTTAAGGAATAAAAGTTACTTTAAAATCTTTTACAAAAAAACTAAATGCTAAATTTTTCTATTTTATGATAACTGATATAACTTTTGTTTTTATTTTACACAGTTACGTCAATATTTTGAGCAAGTTAATTTAAACTTTAAGGTGCATTTTACTTATTAATGTTAAATTATAATCAAGTTATAATTATTGTTACCTTTCATCACATTTAAATTCTTTATAATTTATTTTAAAATTTTTTTATCCATTTTACAAAAAAATTTATGATTTTTTATCCTTATTGTTACATATTTACATTAAAATTTAATAAAATTTTATTTTATAACATGAAATTAATTTTTTTATTACTGTTTAGATGCCCAATAGTGTGGAAAATGTTCTAATAGATTCTTCTTTGAAGAATTAATGCCAAGTTTTTTTATTTTATTGTATTTGGCATTCATTAGTTGATTCCTTGGTTGCGTTTTCGACTTTGCTATTCATATTGAGTTTCATTTTAAAAGACCTAAATTTTAAGGTGCTCAAGTTAGGTCATAGCCAAAGGAAGCATCTTAATTCACCTTAGCTTCGATAAGCTCACTTTTCATACCTTGTATTACAGTTTACACCAATTTACAAGGTATTGTCTTTGTTGATCCATTAGGCTTCACAATTTTGACCCACAAAATGAATCTCCTAGATTGAAAGTGATGTGAACACTTAAATACTTAATTTCACTCTAGTACACAGTTGATGTGGGATTCACGGCTTCCCTCTAGGACCATGACATCCTCCCTTCACTCCAACAAGGTTTTACTATCCTCAGTGATATATTGTTAGTATCCACTGAGCTAGCTCCAATACCAATTGTCACGGTCCACACTACCTTGTAAGGTATTATCCACTTTGACCTATTGGGTCTCATGATTTTATCATACAAAAAGCGTTTTCGAAGTTGAAAGTGTTGTGAACTCTTAAATACCTAGTTTCACTTTAATACGCAATCAATGTGAGATTCACGATTCTTTCTGAAACCGTGACACCTTGGCTTTACCTTGGCTAAGTGTCTACCAATTCATTTTTTTCTTTTTCTGACCATAATATAATCTACTTATGTAGTAAGTAATGGAAAAAATAGTGAAACTAGCTTCAAAAGGCTTGGCGAAAACTCTATTTTCTAACCATTGACATGAAACAAGACATAATTAAGCTAAAATTGCTATATCAAGCTACAACTTATAGTTGGATGACCTTTTCTAGGTTGTGAATACTTAATATCATGTTTCAAAGCAATAAAAAGCCAAAATTGCTATCATAAGCTACATTATTAAAATCTTTAGGGTTTCAAATTCTCAACAAACTTTTAGGCACTCAAACATATCAACCACAAGTAATGGAATGGAAATATTGAAGCTTGGTTTGGGACTAGGACGATTCGTGACACAAGCTAATTTCAATGCAAATTTCGTACTATTTGTAAGATCTAGATGCCAAATATCTATCAATCCCTTTTATTTTGCTACTAGGTGAATGAACCAAAATACAACTTCGAATGCATGTTACACAGTTTGATAATGATGGTATTTGGACTCTTGAATTAAAATATTAATAAGTAATTAATTTTTTATTATTTTAATTTTTGAGTTAAATAATAAAGCTATTTATGAAAAGTGCTTATTAATGAAAAATTATGATTGAAAAGTTGTGAATATTTACCTTATTAAATATAGCTTTTTGAATAGTTATATTGTGAAAGGAAACAACTATCTACGTTGAAAGACGTATATGTTCATTTATTATATAAACAACATCATTACATTGTCATTTTCTGAAATACCTCATACTTTGATATGGTGATAAATAAAGTTGATTGAATGTAAATTGAGGTCAATTAAAATGTTTAAAAGTGATAAAAGACGAAAGGAGTAGTTTAGGATAAAATATTTCGTAAGTGAAAAAATAACAATAAAATAATAATAATTTTATCGGAGGAGAATTTGTGAGATAAAAGGCGATTTGGAAGTCAAGTGAGGCATAATAAGGTATTTTGGGTACCAAGGAGACAAGATAAAATTTTTAGAATAAAATAATATTTTATTAATAAAATAATATTAAAATATTAATATTTAGCCGGATGTCGAAATCAGTCATGAAGAAGGATCATATGGTTGATCCAAGTAGGGGAGAAGATGACAAGCCTGACTCTATAAAAATATTTGTCATGACATACATGTGATGGATAGCATGTTTGCATGGTAGGAGAGTCCCGAAAAATTTACAAAAGTCGGTATTGTACCTAGAAGTACAACAAAGTTGATTTAAGCCTCGAACTAGATCAAATAGAGAATTTATGATGAAATTAAGAATTTTAAAGTCCCAAAATGGTTTAATATGGTGATTCGGAGTTCGAGGATCAATTTGGAGTCAAAC
>NC_030858.1:13744251-13750924 GCF_000208745.1 Theobroma cacao | reverse complement strand
TTTTGGTTGATTTTAATTGAATTAAGTGATTTTAGTTAAGTTATATTGAAATATAGCAAAAATAAGCTAGAGATATAATTTTCTCCCATTGAAACCCATTATGCCGAATTTTCTAGGGGAATATTGGCTGATGATCTTGATGTTTATTTGAGGAATTATGATGAATAATGATGAATTATGAGCCTAAAAAAATAATGAGAATTTTCAGAGCACAAATATGAATTTTTACCCACTAGGGGTATTTTCGTAATTTGCTACCGAAACTGATAAATTGAATCTCATTCATAGTCACTAAGGTAATTTAAGTATAATTGGAGTGTAAAAAGTGAGAAGAATTGATTTGGAGTTAAATTGGAGATAATAGGCCGAATTAGGTCAGCACCGCATTTAAGAGATAGTCAGATAAGTTGTATATCATATCATGCGTATATACCGAGCTTGAATTGATTTTATAATGGTCAAGGATTGATGTGGTGAATTATGTATTGTACATTGTGGATAGGTGGTGAGCAAAGTACACTGGTAAAAGTACAGAGATTGTGCTTGGAGACTAGGATTAGGAGTACATCGACTCCTAGAACAGTGAGTGAACTTATTATCATCTTAATTATCTAGAGTAGTTTTATACAATTGTGTGATTTTATGAAAAATGGGTTTAAATGGTAAATTGCTATGTTTTAAGAGAAATTGTGATTTTATAAAATGATTTTATAAATTTTATGAAAAATCGAATACTGGTTTTGAAAATAGAGTACTTGGAGACTGCCTGCTTGTGTTGTAAATTTATGGTTTTAAATTGAATGGCTTATGACAATATATGAGCATGAATGGCTAAACTGATTTTGGTGTTAGAATTATTTGTATTGAGTATTCAGCCTTGAGAGGCTAGGTTGCGATAAATTGCCATGTCATGCTAGAATGAATTTTATTGATTGGTGGAGTATATATTAATTATTCACTGCAGAGGGGGTTCCGTGGACCAACCTATTAGAGGGGCACGGTAAACTCCATTATATTCTTACCTCGAACGAAGAGGCGCGTAGGGTATCTCCTGGGGTAAAGCTTAGGGTTCACTTCACGCCAAACCATCACATGAAGGGGAACTCAGCCAACGCCAAGGAACGACTGTATTTTTCTTAAAGTAAAAATATATTTTAAGTGTATACAAAAATTTTAACAGCCTTGGCGGACTCGGTTGGATGCCCTGCGCAAGGTATCACCGAGTATGAGTTTTGGCACGAGCCAAAGTTTTAAGAAATTCATAAGCCAATTTGATTACTCGATTTATATGGATTGATTTTATTTGGTTAAAATGAGTTGAAAGGTAATGAAATTACAGTATGATGACTTATTTTAATTGTCTTCATTTACTCGACTTTAGATAGTTTAGATGGTATCTGTTTACTCACTGGGATTTTATAATCTCACCACCCTTATTTCCTCACATTTCAAGCTCGGGAAATTCCATAGTTAGTTGACTTTGACAAAGACCTTTATTTGGACTCGAATCGGTAAAAGCTATAGGTTTCCAACTTTCGATGCATTTTGGTTAGATGTAGGCCCACGTGTTACTGTAAAAGAAATTTTATACTTTGGTTATCTACTTTATAGTATACATGAATATAATTAACTTTTACGCTATAAGAATTATGTACCGATAGTTTTTTGAAAATTATTTCACAAGAAAATAGTTTATTTTATTGATTATTTTTATTATATTCAAATGGTCAAATTTTCACTTCAAATGAACATTTTAAATACTTAATTTTTTTTAAATCATTAAATATATATTTTCGGCTTACCTACTACATTTTTAGCAAGTTTTGAGATTTTTTAAAAAAAATAACGAAAATGCCCCTGTGAGCCAGAAAACAATATGTTATGTTCTGATTTGGAAATGATTTGTAATCCTTCGAATTTTGATATTTGATAACTATTGCTCACCGGAGAAGTGCGAAAGTTGATACAAGAGCCTTGCGAGG
Organism: Theobroma cacao; assembly: GCF_000208745.1. NCBI lineage: Eukaryota > Viridiplantae > Streptophyta > Magnoliopsida > Malvales > Malvaceae > Theobroma > Theobroma cacao. Next base: position 13,748,942 of record NC_030858.1, on the reverse strand, counting down.
TTTCGATCGACATTCGGGGTGAAAAATGTTTGTCGAGGCCTCGCGGCGGTTGTCACGGGCCCGATGGAGAGTTCCAGGTCGTGACAATTTTCACTATTCTGACAAATGTGTTAAGGACTTTGTTGTATCCTAAAGGTTAAAAAATTCCTTAGGAAAAGTGTTTTATTCATGTCCTCAAAGTCATATTCTTCTTCTTCTTAAAATAAAAAAAAATTCTAACATTCTTAAGGTATTTTTTTAAACTTTTTTGTAATTATTTCGTGATGGAGACTAGACCAGATTCAAGTGTGAAGATTCACTTCCAAAATCAAAAAGTGATCAAACTAGAAAGATTTGATGGAACAAATTTCACTAAATGAGGGACAATATGGTATTCCTATTAACCACATTGAAGATTTGTTTTGTTCTTAAGATGGATTAACCACCAGAAGAGATCACGTTAGCAAAAGGAACATAAATAACACCTTCTAGAAACATTGCTACAACAACTACTACTACTACAATCATAATAAGCACAATTGTTGTTGTATCCATAATTGCTATAACCACTACTGATGCCAAAACCACTAGTGATGTTAACATGGATAAACGGAAACATGAAAAGTTTATATGTCATGGATACATTATAAATTCTTTCACCGATTGATTGTATGATCTCTTCAAACATAAGACTTTAGCAACAAAAATCAAGACTGGACTTAAGGAAATGTACAAAAAGGAGAAAAAAGGTAAGGATAAATTTCTTTCATTGAGATACTTTGAGTTTACCATGGCCGATACCAAACCAATTATGGATCAAGTACATGAGTTACAAATTCTGGCCTCTAAATTAAATGAATTGAAAATCAATTTCCCTGACTCACTTCAAGTGAGAGCAATTCTGTCCAAACTTCTAGCTTTTTAGAATGGATATAAGAAGAAAATTTTGCATTCTCCAAAAAGTTTTACTATTAAAGAGTTTCAAACTCATTTGGATATTGAGGCAGAAAATTGTGCTAGAGATGCACTCATTCTTTAATCAAATGTGAACCTTGTCAATGAAAAAGAAAATGGTTATAGGAAAATAAAAAGAAATAAAGTCCAGAAAAATGACTTTAAGAAGTCCAAAAAATTTAAGAGTGATAAAATGTGTTATCATTGTGGAAATAAATGACATTTTATCAAAGAGTGTAAGTTCAAAAATTCTGGAAATCTTGAAAACAAGTTGCTGCTTTTGGTTCTGGAAACAAGGTAGACCTTGTTGAACATGATGTCAAAGAATTTGTTGTGATGGTGATTAAAATGCATATTGGAATGGTTCCTAAAGTACACGTGGCTACTATGACAAAACATTCAGAACGGTGGCTAGATTTTGATATTACTATTCATGTTTGCAATGACAAAAGGCAGTTTAAAAGTTATGGAGAACTTAAGAGACCAGAGGAAATTCTAATGGGGAATCATAATCCTCCTAAAGTTCTTGGCAAAGGAATGGTTTAGTTAAAATTTACCTTAGGGTAGAAATTAATTTTACTTAATGTATTCCATGTTTTAAAATTAGGAAAAATTTTGTATCTACACATCTATTGTGCAAGAATAGTTTTAGGATTGTACTAGAATCGATAAGGTTGTGGTATAAAAAAATGTTGTATTTCTTGAAAAAAGGATATTCTAATGACTGAATATTCAAACTTAGTATCAATGAAATAAATAATTCTTTTGCTTATATTGTTGAGTATTCTTCTGATTTACGCTTGCTAGACTAAGTCATTTAAATTTTCAATCTTTAAATTTTTTGTGAAAGCATGGTTATATTTAATGTCATAAAGCTAGTTTTGAAAAAGGTAAAATTTGTGATGAGGCAAAAATGACTAAGAAACCTTTTCCAAAAGTTGAAAGAAAATCAGAATTATTAAAACTTATACATTTTAATATTTGTGAACTAAAAGGTTTATTAACAAGAAGAGAGAAAATGTATTTTATAACATTCATTGATGATTATTCTTGCTTCACTCATGTTTATTTAATGAAAAACAAAACATGAAGCATTTGAAAAATTAAAGGAATTTAAAACTATTGTTGAAAATAAAAAAGAAAAGAAGATAAAAATTCTTCGAAGTGATAAAGGAGGAGAATATTTTCCAAATTCGTTTTCTCTATTTTGTGAGGAGAATGGAATAATTCATCAAAGAATAGCTCCTTATGCACCTCAACAAAATGGATTAGCCGAATGAAAAAATAGAACTTTAGTAAATATGGTAAATAGTATGTTGTTAAATGCAAAAGTTCCTTTTAATCTTTAGGGAGAAGAACGCTTGACAGCATATCATATAAACAATAAAGTTCCTTTGAAGAAATTACTTATGACACTATATGAATTATGAAATAATAGCAGAAAACCAAATTCGATTTTTTTTTAAGTGTAGGGGTGTATAGCTTATTATAAAGTTACGGATCCTCATAAGGCAAAAGTAAAACCTAGAGACATCAAAAGTATTTTTGTTGGTTATGCACAAAATTCAAAAGCATATAGATTATTTGATTTAAATTCCAATGTTATAGTTGAATCTATACATGTTGATTTCTTTGGGAATAAATTTGTTTATAATTCTATTAATTTTAAAAACGAAAAGTAAGTTGAAATGGATCCAACAATCGGTGAAAAAAGAAAAGAAATTAATGAATCTACTGAGCCAATAAGTCAAAGATTGAGAAAAGGGAAACATTTATATTCTAATTATGTTTCTTTAGATTCAATTGTTTTTCTAATTGAAAGAGATATAACCAATATACTAAATAAAACACCAATTCTATTAAGTGTAGATGAAGACCTCAAAACTTTTAGCAAAACAATGTCTTCAAGGGATGCAACTTTTTGGAGAGAAGTAGTAAATGATGAAATGGACTCAATAATGTCTAATAATACATGAGTCTTAGTTGATTTACCTTCAATTTCTAAATCAACTAGATATAAATAGGTGTTTAGAAGAAAATATAATATTGTATTGATGGTTCTATACAAATCTTTAGAGCAAGATTAGTTGCTAAAGGTTTCAAACAAAACGAAAGCTTAGACTATTTTGATACATAGGCTCCAATGGTTAGAATAACATCTATAAGAAAACTTATATCACTGGTTTTGATTTATAAGTTGCATATACATCAAATGGATCTAAAAACAGACTTTTTAAATAGTGGTTTAAAGGAGGTTAATTTATGGAACAGTTAAAAGGTTTTTATACTTCTCAAAAATGAGAAAAAGGTTTGTAAATTAGTTAAATCACATTATGAGCTAAAGCAAGCTCCTAAATAATGGTATGAGAAATTTGACTCGTTCATTTTGTCTTATGGTTTTAAACATAATGGGGCTAACATATGCGCATACTCAAAATTTACCAAAGATTATAGAGTAATAATATGTTTTTCTATTAATAATATGCTAATATTTAGCAATAACATGATCAACATAAATGAAAAAAAAATATTTAACCTCTATTTTTAAAATGAAGGATTTGAATGAGGTTAGTACTATTTTAGGTATTAAAGTTAAAAAGCATAATGATGGTTATATTATTAATCAAAGTCATTATATTGAGATTGATTAATAAATTTAAACATCTTAATATAAAAGAATTTTGTCACGACCCGAAAATCCCATCGGGCCCGTGATAATCGTCGCGACGTCTCGATAGGCATTCATTACCCTGAATGCCGATCAAAACCCCGTAAGGCTTAGCATCAGCTTTCGCATCTCCCCGGTGAGCGACAGTTATTAAATCTCACATTTCAAAAAATCATAAGTCGTTTCCAAATCAAAATAATAAAATATTATTTTTTTTGCTCATAGGGGCATTTTCATCATTTTTCTTCAAAAATATCGAAACCTGCCAAAAACATGGTGTAAAAGATAAATATGTTCATACATACTTTAAATCAGATAACTGAAGTATAAAATTACCTTTACAGTGACACGTGGGCCTTCAACTGACCAAGAAGGTGTAGGGCTACGAACATTTACTTTCTAGGATGCAACTCCGAGATTAATTCTCGTCTTAATCAACTATCAACAAACTATCCTGAGCCTGAAAAATGGATAAGAAGAGAGGTGAGATTATGATTACATAATCCCAGTGAGTAAACAGACACCATTTAAACTATCTAAAGGCGAGTAAAGGGAGACAATTAAAAATAGTTCATTTAAGCAAATTTTTCACAACACGAATATTCATTTCAACCAAATAATCAATATGACTCGTGAATTTCTCAAAACTTGGCTTCTGCCAAAATCATTCTCGCGAGTACCTTCATCAAGGTATCCCATTGAGATCGCCAAGGCTGTTAAATGTCCCATACCCATAAACATATTTTCGCATCTGACACACAACCGTTCCTTGGCGTTGGCTGAGTCTCACTCTCATGCAGTGGTTAACGTGAAGTGCACTTAAAAAGCCCACCTCAGGAGATACCCTACGCGCCTCTACAACCGAGGTGAGAATATAAAGGAGTTTACCGTGCCCCTCTAATAGGCTGGTCCACGGAACCTCCCACCACTGTAGTAGCTAATCTTTAATCCACCAATTGATCCAATCTCAATGGCATAGCATGGCAATTACATTACTAACCAATTTATCAAGGCAAAACAGACAGTTCATATTTTTCAACACAAGTATAAATTCAGCCAATCATGCCAATTTATCACAAGCCATTTAATT
>NC_030858.1:13714109-13740829 GCF_000208745.1 Theobroma cacao | reverse complement strand
AAACATTATGAAATGGGTTGAAATTTGTTGTTTAAACTTGCCTCCATTTTACTCGCCTTTAGATATTTATGATAATGTCTGTTTACTCATTGGGATTTTATAATCTCACCACCCTCATTTCCACCCTTTTCAGGTTTAGTATAGACTGTAGATAGTTGATCTCATCGAGGACTACCATTAGATCTGCATTTTCCAAACCGTAGGTTCACAGTTCTCTTTACTTTTGTTTATTCGGGGGCCCTCTTGTTATTGTAAATTAAATTAAATATTTTGGCTTATTGTATTTCAGTATGTATAAATTTATTTAGCTTTTACTCTATAAAAATTATTCACGTATAACACTATAAATATTATTTTATAAGAAAATAGAATATTTTCCTTAATATTTTTTTTATTTTCTTATTATATTCAAATAACCGTAATTTCGTTTTAAATGAAGATTTTAGACTTTTAAACTCATTTTGAATATGAATTATGTGTTTTGTACTTGTATATTACGTTTTAGCCAGTTTCGAAATTTTTAAGAAAAAAATGACCAAAATACCCCTGTGTGGCGAAAATTTTATTTTGATTGTTTTTGATCTAAAATAGTGTATATTCTCTAAAAACTAGATATTTAACAACGATTGCTCACAGGAAAGGAAAGAAACTGATATGTAAGCCTTGCGAGGTTCCGGTTGGCATTCTAGATAATGAGTGTCAATCAGGGACGTTGCGGCGATTGTCATGGGCCTGAGGGAGGTTCCGAGTCGTGACATCAAATCATACTCCAATACACAAATCATACTCCAATAAGTCAAATGGGGCCAAAAAAAATCTTTTCTAAAAATTTTCATTTTGTCCCCAAGTGGCAAATGACCATTTTACCCCTAGATAGTGAAAATTTCGGTTTGACTCCAAATTGATCCTCGAATTCTGAATTACCATTTTGAATCATCCCTGAATTGTGAAACTCTTAATTTCACCTTAAAATTCCTATTTGAACTAGTTCGAGGCTTAATCGACTTAATGGTACCATTAGGGGCAATATCGTCTTTTAACGATACCTCAAACTTTCTAAATATGCAAACATTCTATTGAGCATGTAAATGATGTCGTAATTATTTTATAGAACAGGGTTTGACAAATTTAGTATTCCATATGACTCAAGTATGAAAATAAATGAGAATGATAACCACGTAATTGCACAACTTGCATATGCTAGTGCTATTGGAAGCATTATGTATACTATGCATTGCATTAAGCTAGATATTGCATTTGCAGTTTACAAATTATCAAGATATACAAGTAGACCTACTAATATTCATTGGAAAGCCATTGGGAGAGTTTTGGATATCTTAAAAGAGCTAAAAATTTTGACTTACATTATTGAAACTATCTAGGAATGTTAGAATGATCCTCTTATGCAAGTTGGATTGCTAGTGCAAATGATAACAAGTCCACTTCAGGATGGATATTTACACTAAAAGGTGGTGCCATTAGTTGGACATCTAAGAAACAAACTTGTATCTCACATTCAACAATAGAGTCTGAGTTTATAGCTTTTGCTACAGCAAGAAAGGAAGTGGAATGATTGAGAAATTTGTTATTAGATATAAAGTTATGGCCACAACTGATGCCAACCATTTCCTTATATTGTGATAATGTTGCTATAATGTCTAAAGCATATAGTGATGTCTATAATGGACAATTTAGACATATTAGTTTAAGACATGATTATATTAGAGAATTAATTTCTTGTAGGGTAATTACCATAATATATGTTAAATTTGCAAGTAATTTGGTAGAACTTTTAACAAAAAGTTTACCATGGGATTTCGTAAATAGTATTACAAAAGGAATGAATTAAAGATCCCCATTAAACACTAATAGCAGGAACCCAACTTTTAATTAATAACTTCCAATTACAAAGTTCAATGGGTAAAAACAAGTTACGGTTATGTGTCTTTGATGCGCTAATAAATCCTATTCCTCGTAATTTTGTTTAAAGATATTGCTATCCATTACATATAAAGGTTGAGTTTATACTCTTAATGGAGTTTGAATATCAAATTATGGAAGGAAAATGTTTAGAATGATAGAGACGTCAATGAAAACTCCACCTACATAAACATAAAGAGTGGTGTCTCTTCAATAAGAAGAACTTGGGGAATTCTTTCGTAAATGTTTGTTATGAACATTTATAAAAATATAAACGACTATTACATGTGGTGTATTTTCAATTCTAGCACTAGGAGTCAAGGTTCAATTTGCGAACACCATTTACTTTGTTAGGGTTCTAAGGTGCATTATTTAATTGATGGTTCAAATCGAGAGATATGCATAGTATTCATTTGTGTGAAAGGTAGAAATAAAAAATATATTTTATAGAAAAAACCAACATTTCAAACTAGTAGGGGATTGTTAGATAGTTTGGTAATGATGGTATTTGGACTCTTAGATTAAAATATTAATAAGTAATTAATTTTTATTATTTTAATTTTCACATTAAATAATAAAGGTTATTTATAAAGAGTGCTTATTAATGAAAAGTTGTGATTGAAGAGTTATAAATAAATACCTCATTAAATATAACTTTATTAAATATACCTTATTGAATAATTATATTAAGAAAGGAAACAACTGTCTACATTGAAAAATGTACATGTTCGTTTATTATATAAGCAACATCATTAAACTATCATTTTCATTATTTTGATAAGTGTGTTAAGGATTTTGTTGTATCCTAAAAGTTAAAAAATACTCTAAGGAAAGTGCTTTATTCACTCCCTCAAAGTCGTATTCTTCTCCTTTTTAAAATAAACAAAAATAAAATTCTAATAATGCATGCCTTTGTATCTCTAGCACTCTAGCACATTCATTAAAGATGAAGTTATACTCTGATCAAAACTTTAGGACAAAAGTTTGTTGTTATCTAGAGTAGTGGCATAACATATAAACTATATATTAAAGTTAGTTCAAATTTGGACTATTCCAATTGATATCCAATTGAATAACAAGTGTGATTTATATATTAAAAGTGAGTTCAAATTGAGATTGTTTTAATTGATATCCAATTGAATGACAAGTGTCATTCATTGAAGCACTTTTGATTTTTTTTTTTTGTGTTTTCAAAGTGAAGGCCGTTTTGGGATTAAACTATATACCTTTATCGAGCGGCAAGTTTCTTTTATTGTTATGTCAGTATTTTCTTATGACTTCTTTGATGATTGTTAATTTTTGGGACCTTTTTTTGTCTTTTCATGGTAAAGCTTTAATTTGTCTTAAGGGTAGTATCGGGTTTCATATATGTCTGGATGTTATATCGGTCTTTTTCATAATTTTATGCTTTAAAAAATTTCTTCACTTCATTTCACGTTTTCGTGTGTTTCTCATTTCTTTTTCAACTCCTTTCTCTTTCTTTCTTAGTTGTTCTTTTCCTGTTGTGCTGTTATTTCTTTGCCTTTTCTTCTTTTGTTTCTTTGTAGCTGAGTTTGGTTGGTTTTCTAGCTTTCTTTTGTTGCTTCTTTATTTTTTTTCTTTGTTTTTGTTCAATAATTTGTTTGGGTTTTAAGTTATTTTATTTCTTTGGGTTTTCACGATATTTTCTTGGTTTTTTTTCTTTGTATCTTACGTTTTCTTTGTTTGCTGTTGTTGTTTCATTTGTTTGGGTTTTGTTGGTTTTTGTGTTCCTATCTAACAAATGGTGTTTAGCGGATTTTGATGGGAGTGGGTGGGAGTTTAGAGTGCGATAGAGAAAAGGAGAGCCTTCAGTGTTTAGATTGTGTTGTTTATTTTAAACAAAACTTATAAAAATGCACACAAAACCTATAAACTTATGGTATGATTTTCTTTTTTTTAATTATTGTTGAGATTACTTAGTAAATTTTTTGTTTTATTATTTGATTTTATATCAAACTAATTGTAATTGTTCAATATATCTTTTTTTGTAGGATTTTTTTGTTATATTTCCTCAAATTTGGAGTAAATTAAGGTGAGTTTTTTTTCATATTAATTGCTATGTAATTTGGTATTTTGAGAATCGAATACGATTGCCTATAATATAGTTAATGTCAATTATAATTTCATTGCGAATATTTATGGTTTTATTCATTATTGAGAAGATTATGGATGATGTTGATTAACCAATTAGCTAATAATGAAAATAGTTTTTTTTTATTTGCTTCTATTTCTTGTTTTATGCTCATTTTATGTTGCAACTTATGTGTTTGCTCTCTACATTCTATTTTCTAATTTTACTTATGGTTTTTTTTATACAAATTTAAAATTACTTTCTTTTTTCTTATTTAGTTTTTATTTTTTCCTTTTTTTGTTGCATATTTGTTGTTAAGAAAATTCTTTACTTACTATCAACTCCACATTCAAGCTGTGATTAATCATTTTGAGAAAAACAACACTTCAAAAGGACCAGTTACAACACAGCATAGCTCGTATGTTTTTCCTTTTTTCCATATATTGGAACTCTAAATCTATTTGCAACTTTGAAAGTTACCTCGAAATTCTTTGTAAAGCCATCACTCCAACCATGATTACAATACTCCTCTAACAATATATGTTACTAACTACATTGATTAATTACATTTATAAATGTATTAACTTTTTTTTATAGATATGTTTGTTATAAAATTTTATACAAATCCTTATGTGCTACTCATGTTTATCAAATGTAAAATCTTCTTTATATTGCTTGCATTACAACCCATAGAATAGCAATGTCCCACTATGCAATGTTAAGGCAACACGTTATTGGAATGAGCCCTATAGCCAATTGAGATTGGTTAAGACTTTGTTCTAGACATGCAATTATATAATTCATATTGAATGATTAGAGGTTTTCATTCATCAATAAGACATCAATTATTAAGGTTATAAGTATATTGGATGAAGTCCATGAGATTAATATGCCTTTCAAGGGAATTGTAATGTGTTAAAATTATGAGATCCTTATGCATCAAAGTATAATCTCTAAATGTTTCTGATTGATGTATCATTGAGACTAGACATCAATGATGCTTAGAGATTGGTGCATTCTATGTTCTTTACTTAGGAAGTAAGCAACCGATATCATAAGTTGAAGTATAGAGATACTTGGAACTAGAATGTAAGTGCTTGTTTCATGAACAAGTTCACTAAACATGACTCAACATGAGAAATCCATTTGGCATCTCACTCTAGTGTTTATGCATATATTTCTCATGTGTTAATTGTGTAAATACTCCTTAAACTTGAAACATCAGGTTGTCTTATATGTGGAGTGCTATATATTTGATCATATCCCTACAAGTCCTACCAAGGATACCAAAACAAGATATGGTTTGTAAAGCCTGACCTTATAAAATGCTTGTCATGACATACATGTGATGATAGCATGATTGCATGCTAGGAGAGTCCCGAAAAATTTATAAAAGTAGGTATTATACTTAGAGGTACAACAAAGTTGATTTAAGCCTTGAACTAGATCAAATAGGAATTTTAAGGTGAGATTAAGAGCTTCACAGTCCATGGATGACTCAAAATGGTAATTCGGAGTTTGAGGATCAATTTGGAGTCAAACCGGAATTTTCACTATCTATGGGCAAAATGGTCATTTGCCACCTAGGGACAAAATGGAAATTTTTAGAAAAGATTTTTTTTGCCCCATTTGACTTATTGGAGTATGATTTGAGGTTGAAAAGTTAAAAAAAATGTGATCTCGGTATTTTTCGGAACATAAGGGTAAAATGATAATTTTGCCATTTCAAGGGTAAAATTGTAATTTTACACACCCGACACTTGTCCAGCACATGGATTTTACCCAACTTTATCATGGATAATTGAAGGAATTTAAGTGGTGGAGAGAGAAAGCTTAATAGTTAAGAAATTAAAAATGGACCAATGGGATGGTGACATGTGTCAAGTTAATATCCATTTATTTTTTTAGCTTTAAAATCAGCAAAAATCAGCTTATTTTCTCTTCATGTGGCCGCCCATAGTAAGAACAAAGAGAGAAAAAGAAAAACAAGAAACCTAGGTGGGAAAATTAAAAAAAAAGTGTTGGATTTCAAGGAATCAAGTAATCAAAGGTAAAATTTCTTGATTTTGACTTGTGATCTACCTTTCCCATGCTTTTCTCCTTATTTTCCATGGTTAGATTTCATGTTTTCATGGTGAATTCATGGCTGTTCAAATGGGTATGGAGAGCGAATGAAGTTAGATTGATTTGATTTTAAGTTATGTTAGTGTTTTAAGTTAGTTTAGCATATTTAGAAACAAAACAACAAGAAAAGAATTCATTTTCCCCCATTACCATCATTGGCCGAATTTCCTAGGGAGAATATTGTGGCTGAATTTGATGATATTTCATGATATTTTGGTGATATTTGACGTTTGGTGAGGCTAGAAATTAAATGGGAAATTTTGGTGTGAAAATACGAATTTTTGCTCAACATATAGACATGTATAATTATTGACTCGAGACCGATAAATTGAACCTCATTCACAGTTACTGAGGTAATTTAGGTATAATTGGAGTGTAGAAAGTGAAAAGAATCGATTTGGAGTTAAATTGAAGATTTTAGCCGATTAGACTGAGAATAGTGCGAATTAGGTCGAATACCGTATTTAAACGGCTATTCGGACTTTTTTGCATTCCATATCATGCATTAATAGCCTAAATTAGTTTAATTTCAATTTAGTATCAATGTGGTGAATTTCTCAATTTATTACCGTGTCAGGGTAGTGAGTCTTCCGATAAAGGCAAGGAAATTGCATCCGAGGACCAGTAGACAGAGTACTTCGAAAGTTTGCATTCTAGACATTGTTAGTAAACTTATTTTCATTTTAAGTATCTAGGGTGGTTTTTATATGATATCATGAATTCTATGGAAAAATGGATTTTTAAAAGGTAAATTTTCATGTTTTATGAATAAAAGTTTTCTAATGAAATTAATTTATAAAATATTTTGAAATTAATAATGATTTGAAAAATAGAGTACACGGAGACTGTTAATTGTGACAATTAGATTGTTTAAATTGATGACTTATGTTATATTGGTATTGTGTTGGCATGATTGGCTAGGTTGTGTTTTATGAATTGTATGAATTGTTTTATTTTTCCCTTGCAAGCTGGGTAGTATTTCATTAGCCCTGTCATGCCGTCAAAATTTTATTATATGGTGGATTATATATTAATTAATCACTGCAGTAGAGGGTTTCTATGGACCAGCCTTTTTGAGGGGCATAGTAAATCCCATTATATTCTTACCTCGAACGGAGAGGCGCATAGGGTATCTCCTGGGGTAAAGCTTAGGGTTCACTTCATGCCAAACCACCACGTGAGGGGGAACTCAGCCAACGCCAAGGAACGACTATGTTTCAAAATAAAAGTATGATTTATGCGAAATGTGCATTTTTAACAACCTTGGCGGTCTCGGTAGGATGCCTCGGCCAAGGTGTCCCTGAGAATGAATTTATGGCACAAGCCTAGTTTTTATGTGATTCATAAGCCTCTTCACGTATTTTAAATGAAATGTGTTCTAATACTGTGACCCAGTTTACATGATTTACTTTATTGTCTTCATGTACTCAACTCTAGATGTTTATGATGATGTCTGTTTACTCATTGGAATTTTATAATCTCACCACCCTCATTTCCATCCATTTCAGGTTCAGTATAGACTGTAGATAGCTGATCTCATCGAGGACTACCGTTGGATCTGTATTTTTCAAACTATAAGTTCGCAGTCCTCTTTACTTTTGTTTATTCGGGGGCCCACTTATTATTGTAAATTAAATTAAATACTTTGACTTACTGTATTACAGTATGTATGAATTTATTTAACTTTTACGCTATAAAAATTATTTACGTATAACTCTAAAAATATTGTTTCATAAGAAAATATAATATTTTACTTAATATTTATTTTATTGTCTTATTATATCCAAATAATCATAATTTCGTTTTAAACGAATGTTTTAGACATCTAAATTTATTTTTGATTTTGAAATATGTGTTCTGCACTTATATACTACATTATTGGCTGGTTTCAAAATTTTTGGAAAAATGACCAAAATACCCTTGTGAGATGAAAATTAATATTTTATTTGTTTTAAGTTGGAAATAGCTTAAAATTTTTTAGAACACGATATTTGACAATGGTTGCTCACAAGGGAAATGAGAAACTAATATTAAAGCCTTGCGGGGTTCCGGTTGATATTCAAGGTAAAGAGTGTCGATCGGGACGTCGCAGCGGTTGTCACGGGCTCAAGGGGAGTACCGGGTCGTGACATGGTTGGTTGTAGTATGAAGCATGTGAAGGCAAATGAGTGATCAAAAAGGAATCATCACCCTAAGTAATTTAAAGGGCATATCCAAACAATTCTTGGTTGATATTAACTTGTTGAAGTCTTTCGTCAAGGTGGCTTGGAGATTATGAAAAGTGTTTCATAAGTCTCTATAAAGTTAACGATTTAACTTCAAGAACAAATATGGAGATAACTAAGAGTAGACATTGTACCATGCTTTTATCATTTTCGAGATATATGATGAAAGAATGAATTACACTAATAGATTGTGCGTTGAAAGATTGTCCAAGAACCCTTTGACTTTTTTATCAATTGGATGGTCATGATGCATTGCTAGATGTCAATCTTGGACTATGGAATTGAATTAATTAATTTAATAAAGATTATAATTCAATTTCATTGTTAATATGTTACAAATATAATAGGTCACACACAATAAGTTACAGTATGAATTAAATTGAGAGTATAATGAGTAAAGTTGTACTTCAATCATACAGTAAGGTTTTAACCTCTATGAACTTAATTAAAATAGTTTAATTAGGTGTAAGGCCAATAGTATAATTAGTTATAATATTAAAGTCTTAACTGTAAACAAATGAAGTAAATTAAATTTGATTTTAATTTACAATGACTTAATTAAAGAGGTTTAATTAAGTATTGGGCCAATATTATAAAAGGTTATAATATTAAGGCCTTATTTATAATTAAAAAGTTAAATAACCTAGATATAAATATTATTTTTCAACTACTCTTCACAAGAAAGAAAAAGAAAAATACACAATATAGGTTTTTGAGTGTCAGAAAACTAACAAGAAAATCCTAGCTGCACTTTTTCTTGAGAAATTTAGGAAAAACAGTTTTTCAACTTTGTCATTCGGTTAGGAGGAGTGTGCTTGTGTGGAGAGGACAGGTGGTTGTCCACCTTACTAGCATAAAGGCATAGTGAAGAAAGCTCCTTCCTTGTGAAGGTTCAAGTGCAATCGTGTGTGTGACTATTAGAGGTCAAGCATTTAAGTTGCTCAAGTCCTTTGCTCTTTGTGTGGTGTTCATGGGTTAGAAAAAGGAAGAGGTACCATCGTGATAGCCACATCACATGCAAAAGGTAATTTTATTTTTTGGTTACTCCTCTATTCTGGTTTTTAGTTGTATTAAAACCACCAAGATTTCCATGGGTGACAGCATGGGACTTTGTTTAGATTTTTTTTATTTTTTGCTGCGTATAACATAAATGTTATGTATGATCTCTTCCATGTTGCGTAATACCCAATATATGTTAGTTTGGTGTAAACTCTAGTTTTCACAGAATTTGACTTATATTTCAAATCAGAGTGTTAGTTCAATGACTAAAATAGCCAAAACGATAATAGCAAAAGGGCCACTAGCCAAAAATTGAAACCAAGCTTAGGGCACACAAGTCTAAAGGAAGTTTAGGTTGTATTGCACATGCATATGCCATATAGCAAAAACTCATGCAAAATTCTACATGACATATTGATGATGAAGAAGCTGTGAATTACAAATAGAATGAAGGTTTACTAAAGTCATACATGCAGGCCTTAATTGAAGAAAGGACATGTAATATGCATATTGTACAAGTCAAATAAAGACCACGTGACTATCATGTGCAAGCAGTAAATTTGTACAACCAATTTATTGTTACTAATTTTTAGCCTAGTATTTTTTCTCTTTCCATTCCTAGTTGTTACAAAGGCCTCTTGATGGTTTTGACAAGTCATATAAATAAGCTTTTGTATTCATTCGATTATTCTTTGAGAAATATAGCAATACTTCCAATCATTTCACTATTAAATTAGTATCTATTTTCCTAAAAATGTCATGGTATCAGACCCTATTAGAGCTCCTGGTGTAAGGGATTTTCAACATTTGGCTTTTTGTTAGTGCTAGTTTGTTGGCACAGATCTGGTAACTGTTTGTTGATTTGTCAAAACAACATCCGATACGTTATTTATACGTAATTACTTCTTAACCCTACTTGAGACTAATTCTTAGTTGTACCTCAAATTATTTCTTTATTGTTGCTTGCTTCATTAGCTGTTTTTGAGTGTTTGAACTAAGCTTTGTCAATGTTTTTTTAATGAAAACAATACATTAGTTGCATCTAATGCTTCCAATATGAGATCAACCTCTTCAAAGATCAAGGATATACACTCACCATATTGCCTTCACCATATTAACCATCATGGCTCAGTTGTTATAACACTTATGCTAACTTAAACCAATTTTGTGACCTGGAGCCATTCTTTTATGTTGGCACTATCTGTTAGGAATATATCAGGATTTCTTGACGGTTCCATCTCTAAACCAAATCTTTTTGATGACTTATATGTCTCTTAGAAGAGATGTAACAACCTAATTGTAGCCACTACCATAAATCTTGGCAATTGTGATGGAAATTTTTTTTGTCATAGATAATGACTTATAGTGACAGAATTGTGACGATTTTGTAACAAAATTAATGATAAATTGTTTTTGAGACTTTGTGACAGATTTAGTAATGGATTCGTGATAGAATTGTAACGACATTTTAAATCTGTCACTAAATTCGTTACAATTAATTTGAGCATAAAATTTTTATCTTAGAGCCAAAATTAGTGACAAAATCTTGTGATAGAAACCATTACGATACTAGGATTTCTTACTTAGTGACAAAATTAGTGACGAAATTGTGATAAAAATTTAATTCAAGCAACTGAGTAAATAACATGTGACCAATTTAAGTATAGTTACTGATTATAGTGACAGAATAATCTATCATAAGGATTAGTTTAATTTAATATTATACTTTTGTGACAAAAATAGTGATGGATTTGTGACAAATAATTTGGAGGGAAAAAAAGGCACCTTGCTAAATTAAAAATAAAATTGGTTGTTACAAGTCTGTACTAAAAATCTGTCACAAAAATTACTTTCAACTTTATTTATATAATTAAACAAAAAATTAAATACTTTTACTTGGATAAATTAAAAATATTATATTTTAGTTTTTGTGAATAGTATATATTTACGTTTTTATAAGTATTTAAAATTGGTAATATATATATATATATATATATATCAACCTATATTAATTAATATGAAATTACATGTAATTATCACTACAAACCATGGGTATTTATAAATATATAACTATATAAGTTATACAAAAATAATAATACTTGCCATACTAATTATATTAGTTAATATAAATTATTAAGAAGAATGATAGTAAACTTAATTAATAATATACTTAAAATATATTAATTAATTTATTATATGTATATATTTACGTATACAAATTATAATTATGACAATTTCACATTAACTATATATATTTATAAACCTATATTAATATGAAATTACAGATTATATATTTTAAATGATATAACTTATATGTTAATATTAATATGATAGTAAATATCCTACAAATTAATATGTTATAATTATTACACTTATATATAGTTATGTTTTGTAATAAACTTATAATATACATATATTTAATTTATACATAAGTTTTACTATAACTTATAATAAACTTTAAGTTAGTTGATTATAGTTAATAATTAACTTTATTAGTTATCACTTTAGTTTTTATAATGTATTGTTTATAATTAATTACTATTTATACAAACTTTGTAGTATATAACATTTATATAACATATAATTTGCATTATTTCATATATATATAATAAAGGAATATTGGATTTGTTTACAATTTAATAATATCAGATATATTATATTATGCATTAATGTCTAATATATTATGATTATCTAAATATATTATTTTTATAATGTTTATAGTCTATATAGTCAAGTTTAATATGAACATATTAAAATTTTATTATTAATAATAAAATATAAAATATTCAAGTTTGTTGATATAAGGACTTGAACTTAGTCTAAAATCCTTAACTCGCGGCTCACTTTACAAAATTAACTAAGCCTTTGCCAAACTAATCCCTAAATCCCTAACCCATGGCGCACTTTACCAAACTTTCAGCCAGTCACCTTTCATTTCAAAAACCTATAGGAAGCCCCTTGGCCCTCGCCCTTGACTGCCTCTTTTCGTGTTGAATGATGGTTGAAGCTTCCTTCATCGTCTAAAGCATCCTTTGTCATGCTATGCCAACTGAAGCTTCTCTCCAAACTCTTCACTTTCTTTGCGGTTCCAATGTTACAGATTTGGAGCTTACGGTCTTTTTCTTCTTCTTTTTTCTTTCTCTCTTTATGTTTTTTCCTCTTTGGTTACCAAGAAATATGGAGGAAAACTAAACCAAAATTGATTTTTTTAATATCTGAACCTTGCAATTTCAACGGTTGAATGTGTCCGTACCTGGTGAGGTTCGTTGTTAAATATAAAGAACACCAAAAACCGAACGTAAAGGCAACACTCACTCGAAAATGTAACTGTCAAAGATAAAAAACAAAGAACTTAGAAGCTAAAATTCCCAACCACTTTGGCCACGCTCACTCCCTCGAACAAGCCAACAAATCGTCTATTTTTCCGCTCCTCTCTTTCTCTCTCTGTTTTTATCTTTGTTTTGATGTACATACTTTCCTAGGTATTTGTGGAAATTCGTGGTGATTAATGGGTTTCTTTCTAACTTCTAGTGTGTGGCTTATTTTTTTATCTATTTAATTTTTTTTAATGTGAATTTGATTTCATGTATGTTTATTTGTATTAGAAAGAAGTCTTAATGCTATTACTTACGTGCAGTTGCCGGCTTGGGTTTGTTTTTTTTTTGAACTTTTTGTTGATTATGTATATGATTGAATTTTTGGAAATTTTAGGTTTCCTTATACGTATGTAGTAGTTGGATGTTGCAATGATGAAATCACTCACAAACTTAAGGGCAAAATTGTTATGAATAACACTTGAAAGAAATTTACTCAGGATGCTCATTTGAGGTACAGTTTGGTTGTTGCTTTTGCTTTTTGAAAGTGAAAGGCGAAAATATGTGTTTGGATGCAAAAGAAAATAGTGAATTTGAGGATTTAAGAATTAAAATCGTAAATGTGTTTTTTTCCAGAATAATTATGTTAGAATTGATGTTATACAATTTGTTCATTTTAAATAAATTATGATTTTTGCTTTTTAGCTACTTTTTAGGTAGCAAAATATATAGCAAAAAGCAAGTAACAAAACCCTCAACCAGTGGAGCCTTAATTACAAATTCACTTGAATTTTTTTCTTTGGAAGAAAGTGGTTGTCACATCTTTATATGAGATCTTTCATTTTTAATTTATAATTTTAGTGAATTAAATATATTTGAAGAGCTTCATTCAAGTTCTCTGTCGATAATTTCTTACAAGTGGGCTGATGAAGTCATTCTTGATGCACCGTGGGTGATCAATTAAGAATTTTTTGATAAACACAAAATTGACTATGTGGCTCATGATTCACTTCCGTAAGGATAGACACTTCTTGCTTTAAGACTTATTTATTCATGGTGAAAGCTACATTGTTGAGAAGATAAATAAATAAATAGAATACTAGTACCATATACTGTTTTTCTTCTCCTATTTCTTTCTACTTCTTACTCCTTGAAAACGTATACTTCCTAATGAATGTATAAATATCTAGCATTCAACTGTTCATTTAATCTTTATACTTTGCCATAAACCTTTTGTGGCTATGCCGATGCCTTTAGAGCTGGAAATGACGTATATGAGTTTGTAAGTTCACGAAGACTGCTCTTTGGATAGTAGATGAGTAATTGGAGGGAAACATTCTCCATATTTTTAAAGGTTAAGAGGTATTTGCTATAAGATATATGACATACAATCATACATACTAGTAGAACCATTGTGGTTATTAATGAATGGTGACCTGCTTCAAGTATTTTAGTTTGTAATGTTGTAATGCGAGTATAGGTTCTATATATTTTGTTCATCTAGTTGAACTCAACTACACTTGTGGTATTATATTGTTGAATATATTATGATTGGTTTCATCAAAATTATCTATGGTGATGGATTTATTATTCTTAATGCTATCATGTTATGTGATGGTGACATTATGATGTTGTGGTAGTTCCATTGTCACCAAAATTGATTATTGAATTGTAACAAGTACGGATTTAGGTATTGTATATTGTTTACTATGATGGATGTAATTATTTGTGACAAATATAATTTATTGTGACAGATTATTCTATTAATGACAGAATATATTAAATTAGCGATAGATTTTTAATTAGTGACAAAAATATTTAAAAATCAGTAACAAATTCTTTTATTAGTGATGGAATCAAGTAATTCACAAACATAAGTTGTAACAGATTTAATGACAATAGTGTCTAAATAGTGGCAAAAATTTGTGATAGAATCAGTGACAATTGTCTTCTGTGATAGAAAACAATGATAATATTCTTACATTATGAAAAATACTAGTGACAGAATAAATGACAATATTATCACATTGTGACAAGTACTAGTGATGGAATTAGTGACAAAATAGATTTCATAACATAATTTTGTGACAAAATCAGTTACAATATTTTACAACTGTGACAAAATATTGTAATGAATTTAGTGATCATTTTCTTAAATCTGTGATAGAATGACGGATGGGTAACTGCTTAGATTAACAAAAAATTGTGACAGAAATTTCACTAATTTGTGACAGAAGTATTAGTAGGGTGATGTATAGTGTGGATAAATATCTGTCATAATTTTTGTCACTAATTTTTGTTTGTGATGGTTTTTTCTATCACAGAAACCAGTATTTCTAGTAGTGAACTTGGTTGTTAGAATCCATTACCTCCTCTATTAAAAGTGTTAGCTCTATAATAATGAGATAAATATCTAAAGGGGGCTTAATTGGTTTTTTTTTGTAATTTCTTTTCAACAAATTTAAACTTTTAATGAAACCAAGTTTGAAGAAAAGTTTCTCAAATTTGTTCACTTTAAAACATGCCAAAAGTAATAAGCAAAGTAATGAACAAACAAGTTGAAAATAAATTTTCAAACTTTTTAAGCCAAAATGAACTAGTGTAAAATTTCACAATCTTCCAATCATGTCAAGCTAAAAATTATTTTCACAAATTTGTTTTTCTATCAAAGTGTGTCAATAATAATTTGAAGAGTAAATTAAGAATAAACAAGTTAAGAACAAATTTGATAAATGATTTAAGTCAATGCATAAATTCAAGGACTGAAAAATAAAAAAAAAATATTTTTATAGAGGTTAGGCCTCCTTGCTTACGTCTTCTCCCTCAGCAAGCTAAGGAGTTTAAATCTACTATGAAAAATACTTTTTCAAGGCTCAAGCATAACTTTTACAATGCCTTTTTAAAGGATCAAGCACAACCGTCATAATGCAATGCCTTTTATAGATCAAGCATAACCTTTCTACAATGCCTTTTAAGGCTAAAGTACAACCTTTTCTCTCTTACAATTTTGAGTAACAAGGATACATCTAAAAGGTGAATTTTGCTAAGTAAGTGCAAAGTTGGAAGAGTATGATGGTGATAAAGATGATTACAAAAGATAGGAATGAAGGTACAAGGAAATTATAGCACAAGAAATCTTAAAAGCTTAGTGCAAGAATTGAACTTTCTTACTTTAGCTTGGTTTCTCTCTCTTTTTCTTCTTTTTCTTCATGTGATTTGATTCTTGATCAAATGATGTTTTTCTCCACTCTTCTAACATTCTAAATGTGTTGAAGAAGTCTTTTTTATAGTTGGAGAGCCTTTAAAGCCTTTGGAGAAAGTTTGGTAAAGAAACTAATTGTTTTCCTTTTGAATTTTGTGTTCAATAGTCACTATTTATTGATAGTTCGTGTGTATCTATTGATAGATACCAGGTAGAACCACATCTATCGATAGATAGGAGACAAAAAGCTCTTTAAAGGTTCTTTTGATTTGGTTTTTGCTTTACACACCTTAGCCTCTTTACTTGATGAAGCTATCTTGGAAATCAAACACTTTAACATTTCAAGAATAAGTTTTAGAGAGATTCTAAAGCTCATTTAAACAAATTTAACACTCATACATCTAAATCAAGCTTGTAAACTTTCAAGGATAACTCAAATAATGTTCAAGGAATTTTGAAACATTTTCACTTGGGATCTTCAAAACTTATTCAAACAACTTCAAAAACTCATTCAAACAACTTCAAAAACTCATTCAAACAACGTCAAAAACTCATTCAAACAACTTCAAAAATAATTCAAACAAAGTTTAACGATCATTCAAGTAATCTTGATCATTTTTTTCATGGAAACACTTAGGCACTTCAAAAATGAATGCTTGGAAATTTTTAACATTAATAAATTAAGTTCAAAAACATATTCAAACAACTTAAAAAATCTTTCAAACAAGTTCAGAGATCATTCAAGTAATTTTTTATCATTTTTGTCATTTCAAAACTATAGTCATTTTAAAGCGAATAAAGCTAACACCCTATATTTCTTCAATAGTTTTTTATATGGATTCAGCCTTGGAAATTCGAAACACATTACAGCAGAGATTTGGATAGCCTGATGACACAATAATTTGTAAGCTATAGTACTCCTTAGGCGACATTACTCAAGGCACTAGAACAATGGATACCTACTTCACTAAGCTGAATTGCATTTGGGAAGAACTTGCAATCAAAGATGCTTCATAAGGTTTTCTGATCAATACCAAAAAGACATAGTGTTCATGTTCCTTAATGGACTCAATGAGTCCTATTTTACTTTAAGGTCCCAAATAATTTTAATAGAACCTTTTCATAATCTGAACAAGGCCTACAATCTGGTGCTACGAGAAGAATCGCAAAGGAAGCTATTGATACAATCACAACCTTTATTAGAATCTATTACTATGTTGGTAATCACTGATGGGAAAAGAAAAAGGAGACCAGACGTCATCTGTGCTTATTATGGGAAGAAAGGACACTCTAAAAGGAAATGCTACAAATTGATAGGCTTTCTAGAAGATTTTAAATTCAACAAAAGCAAGAATAGTCTTAAAAAAAGGAATCCTAATCACTTTGGTCGCAAATCAATGAATAGTATCATGACTACTAATGATTCCCATATGATCAAGATGAGGATTTAGGCACTAACTCCATGTCTTAGATATCTTTTACAAGGACTCAGTTTCAAAAACTACTTGCTCTCATCAAAGAAATGAATCAATAAGTAAGGTTATCATTTCCAAAAACACTCAACAAACTAGGTCTTCCTTCGTAAACTCAGCTTTGGTAGGTATTATTTTTTGCCATTATTGGTTAAACATAGTTCTCATTCAAATAGCTCATTGAATTTTAATAATTTCCTGATTAAACATAGTTCTTGGATTATGGACACTAGTGCATTAGATCACATAGCTTGTAGTCTTAACAAATTTATTTCCTACCAACCAGTAAATAATCTATTTGTTCACTTACCAAACAATGCCAGGGCAGTTGTTTCACATATAGGTATAGTCAAGTTAAGTCCAATCTTGATATTATACAATGTCTTATGCATTCCTACTTTCAGATTCAATCTTTTGTCAGTAAATCAATTTAAAAAATCCAAAAATCATTGCATATATTTTATTGATACTTATTGTGTCATTCAAGACCTCAACACATAGGCTGTAATTGGAGTTGCTAAGCTTACATTAATACTTTACTTCTTGCAGAACAACCATGATGCACAATATCTTAAACAATTTAAGTTTGAGAACATTGTCAAATTTCCTTCAAATGTTTGTGTTAATGTTTGCAAAATAGATTCTAAATGTTTTGACTTATGGCATTATAGGCTTGGACATATGCCTTGATAAAATAAAGATGATTCACAAACTTTTTCCAAAAATTTCTAATAACTGTGAATTGCCATGTGAAGTTTTCCTATAGCAAAATAGAAAAGATTATCTTTTTCTAAGCATGTTCAAAGCATTACATTTGCTTTTGAGTTACTTCATGTTGATAATTGGGGACCTTATACTATTGCTAAATTAAGAGGTAATCATTATTTCCTTACAATAATTGATAATTTGCAAGTTCACACGGATATTTATAATGAAAGCAAAATCATATGTATTGTCATTAGTCCCTTCTTTTTATAACTTGATTCAAAATCAATTTAATGTTTCCATCAAACAAGTAAGATCATATAATGGTTTGGAATTCAACTTAACTAAAGTTTATGCATCTAAGGGTATTGTGCATCAATTGTCCTGTGCAGAAACACCATAGCCAAATGTTGTTGTTGAAAGGAAACACCAAACATGATTGATGGTTGCAAGATCCTTGCTCTTTCAGTCCTATATGCCAAATTAAATTTTTAAGGGATGCCATTCTTACTGCTGCCCATATAATAAATAGGATTCCTCTATCTGTCCTTAGAAATGTATCTCCATATGAAATGTTATTTAAGAAACCACCTTCTTACAATCACCTTAGAGTATTTGGATGTCTTTGCTTCACATCTATCGTGACACATAATAGGAAGAAATTTGATAAAAGAGCATCCAAGTGTGTCTTCCTTGGTTATCTAGCTAGTGTTAAAGGTTACAAAGTGTATGATGTTGATGCACATAAGGTCCTTATTTCAAGGAATGTGGTTTTTCATGAAAGTTCATTTCTATTGTACACTAGTACTGCATTTGCACCACCATTTGACTTTTCACAAACATCTAGTCTACATGAGTCAAATCTTCATATTTTTTATACTTTCCTTAACAATTTCCCTTCTAGCCAGAATTCAATATTACAAACAAACTCTCTTAAGTCAACAATTTCACCTAGTTCAGTTCTTATCCTTGAAACTAATCTTAATTCTCTAATTTTACACCAAGAAAATTCTTTGCTTGATGATTCTGTTTCACCTCAAACTTAGGAAGACATATCCCTTGTTGATTATTCAGTACCTAAGAAAAGTACTAGAGCTAGACATTTGCCTAGATATTTGAAAGCCTTGCAACATAACCTTGATCCTTAATCTAACAATGTCATAGTATATTCAATTACCAAATACCGATCAGACATAGTTGTTAAATTGATATATGTATTATGTATCGAAATCTTACTTTTTAGTATAGAGTATCGTATTGTATTGTAAGATACTGTAAAAAATTTTAAAATTAATTTATACATGTAAAATAAAGAAAAAATTAAAAAATATTATATTTTTAACAAAATTGAAGATTATAAGGTTTAAATTGAAAGATTATTATTTTTTAATTTAAACTCTCAACATATTCCTTAATAATATAGATTTTTAAATAAAATATATAATTTTTCATATCAATTTATTAATTAAAATTAAAAAACATTTATCATGTTGAAATTAAAAAGGAATTCAATTTTTTTGAGTTTTTTTGTTTAAAATCTAAAGATTGAAACTCATAAAATATAATTTTTCATGTTTCAATTCAAAAAAATAATAAAAAATAAAATATTTAATAATTAATTAGAATTAAGCTTATAAAAAGTATATCAACTCTACTGTATGATACGCCCTAGTATTGTAAGATACGTATTGTGTATTGTATGATACACTTTTGATACTTGATCAAATGCGATATAACTATAGAAACGTATTGTTTTCTATTAGTATCGTATTGTATCTTATTGTACGATACATATCGCGTATCGTACGATAATGATAACTATGCTATCAAACACTAAACTGTCACTTGCATATGGGATTTATACTGCCTCTCTATCACATATGCTTGAACCTCAATATTGCCTCTAAGCTGTCAAAAATTCTCAATGAAGGACAACAATGGAATTTGAATTGAAAGCTTTGGAAGATAATGGTACATGGAGTGTAGTTCCCTTTACCTCATGATTCACATGTTATAGGCTGCAAATTAGGTCTACAAAGTGAAATTGAACTCAAATGGCACAGTGGAGAAGTACAAGGCTCGATTGGTTGCTAAAGGGTACAATCAAAGAGAAGGTTTTGACTACCAAGAAACCTTCAATTCAGAGGCTAAGCAAACCACTATTAGAGTTTTCTAGGCACTTGCAGTAGCTCATAATTGGTTCTTGTCATAACTTGATATCAACAATGCATTCTTGAATGGAGATTTGGAAGAAACAGTATACATGGAGCTTCCTTAAGGTTATGTGTTTAAGGGGGAGTGCCCACCTAATTGAAAAATGGTATGCACGCTATACAAGTTTTTATATGGGCTTAAGCAAGCTTCCTGGCAATGGAACTCTAAACTCATTGTTTCCTTAATTCAAATATGGATTTTGCCAATCAAAGTCTAATTACTCATTGTTTACCATGACCAAGAATAATGATTATGTTGCAATTTTGGTGTATGTCGATGATATTCTTATTGGCAGCTCATCCATGGGAGTTGTAAACGAAGTCAAAAGTTACTTAAATGCACAATTCTAGTTAGACATAGGAAATTGAAAAACTTCCTAGGACTTGAAGTTTCAAGATCAACTTAAGGAATACCGGTTTGTCAAAGGTAATACACACTAGATCTCTTAGAAGAGCATGGCTTGCTAGGCACAAAACTAATGTCAACTCCTATTTACTATAATCACAAGCTGTCTAAGGCCATAGATGAAGAACAATTAGCAGATCCCACAGCTTAAAAACAACTCATTGGTAAGTTGTTTTATGTGACTTTTACTAGACATGATATCTCATATAGTGTTCAAGTTTTATCCCAATTTATAGACGAACCAGGGCATGAATACTTAATGGCAGCATACAAAGTATTGAAGTATTTAAAATTTGCACCTAGACAAGGACTTTTCATGAAAGCTTATTCAAAAATGGAGATCACAACCTATGTAGATTGTGATTGGGGGGTGTCCTAACACAACGAAATCTATCACAGGTTTCAATATTTTTATTAGAAATTCTTTAGTCAGTTGGAAATCTAAAAAGCAATTTGTAATGGCACATAGTTCAATAGAAACTGAGTACAAATCGATCGCATCCACTTGTTGTGAAATTGTGTGGTTAAAGTCATTACTAAAAGATTTTGGTTTTGAACATAAAGTTGTAGTAAAGTTATATTGTGACAACCAATCTGCCCTTCGTATTTGCAAGAATCCCATGTTTCATGAGTAGACAAAACACATAGAAATTGATTGTCAATTTATTCGAGATAAGGTACTAGAAGGTATAATCGAACCTTTGCATATTATATACTGATTCACAAATTGCTAACTTATTTACAAAAGCATTACAATTGGGACAATTCCATCATTTACTCAGTAAGATGTCTATTCACAACATTTCACATACATCTTAAAGGGGAGTGTTGATGATGAAGAAGCTGTGAATTACAAATAGAATGAAGGTTTATTGAAGTCATACATGCAGGCCTTAGTTGAAGAAAAGAAACATGATATGCACATTGTATAGGCCAAATAAAGAGCACGTGACTATCATGTGCAAACAGTAAATTTGTACAACCAATTTATTGTTACTGATTTTTAGCTTAAGATTTTTTCTCTTTACGTTTCAAGCCGTTAGAAGGGCCTTTAGATGGTTTTGACAAGTCATATATGTTGGCTCTATTAGTTTTTGATGATAATAAAACATTCTCATTCATTTGTGTCTAATATTTCTACTTGAGTGTGCAAGACAAAAATTGTATGCAAACAATTAATCAATCATTCAAATGCACATATCAAAGAGCATAAGAATAAGGAAGTCATAATTGATCAACAAGACAGAAGCCCATTAGTCAATTAATGAAGAGTTAGTCAACTAAGATTTAAACCAGAAGTTGGGGGGCTGAAGAGTATTAAGAGATAGAAAAGACTTAGTCGACCAAATAATAAGTTAGTCCACTAAGAAGCTACTGCCAGAAATTTGGACTTCAAGACAGAACCAACTTAGTCAACCAAGAAATAAGCTAGTCGACTAAGTGCTTACTGCCAGAAACTGGAAACAGAAAACAGAGACAACTTAGTCGACTAAGGGAATTCTGCCAGAAAATTTGAATTGTGCAATAGAAGACAGATTAACGGCCAGAACTACAACAAAACTGTTTCCAACAGTCAGAAACTGTTTAACACACTTCAGAGCTAATTTTTCAAGTATAAAAAAGGGTTCTAACAGCTAGAAATGTAATGAAGGCTTTTAAGAACACAAAAGAGTTGAAAAACCTGCAAATACTCTCTGCTCATTTACTGCGCTCAACTCCTATCTTTGTAATTGTGATATACACTTCACTTTGTACCACTTAGATCAACCTTGTGATCATAGGTACACTCTCATCACTTCTCTCTTTGTATTCTTAAAGTGAACAAGTCACTCTAAGAGATTGATTCAAGCTAGGCTTGCTTGATTGGGTATAGGTTCTAACTTAGCCTTGAAAAATTAGGTGTTGGGTTTTAGTTGATCTCGGTAAAACTATTGTGAAAGGTTTTGGCTAAGACTGGTAAAAGTCATTGTAAAAACTTGGTGAAAGCTTGTGAATTTCACCGTTCATAGTGGATTAGTTTGGAAAATCCTTGGTTGAATAATCAAGGTAGTGGATGTAGGTCTTGGACCGAACCACTCTAAATTCTTGCGCATTGTCTACTCTGTTTTTATTTTCATTGCATTTCAAATTAATTCCTCATATTGCCAAAAGCCAAAAAGTGCTATTCACCCCACTCTAGCACATTTACTTGGGACCAACAAGTGGTATCAAAGCCTAACCCCTGTTATTAAGGTCTAATACCCTTGGGAAGATCCAAAGGGCTCTACAAAAATCAGTAGTTACTGAGGGACAATCAACAAATAGACCACCTCTATTTGATGGCTTTAACTATCCTTATTGGAGTACTAGGATGTCAATATATATTAAAGTAATTGATTATGAGATGTGAGATGTCATAACTGATGGACCATTCATTCCCTCAACTTTAAATGTGGTGACCAATGAGATGATCTCTAAGCCAAAGTCTGAATGGACCGAGATTGAAACCAAAAAGGTTCAAACCAATTTTAAAGCAATCAATACATTGCATTGTGCTCTAATTTTCACCGAATTCAATAAAGTATCAAGCTGTACCACAGCAAAACAAATATGGGATAAACTTAGAATTATTCATGAAGGGACTTCTCAAGTCAAGGAATCCAAGATAGCCCTCTTGACTCACAAATATGAAATGTTTAAGATGAAGCCTGGTGAAGATATCACCAGCACATTAGATAAATTTACGAACATCACAAATAAACTTAGTCAGTCAGGCAAACCAATCCCAGAGCATGAAATTGTTAAAAAACTTCTTAGAAGCCTACTCAAAAATTAGAAGCCTAAGGTGACAACCATTCGATAAGCCAAAGACTTAAATGTTATAACTTTGGATGAAATTTGTGATTCTCTCTTTACTCATGAGCTAGAACTCAAGGAAGAAGAAGAAGAAGATAGAAGGGAAGCTAAAGAATAGAAGAAAAGCATCGCTCTCAAAGCCAGCATTCTTGAAGAAGAACTAGACGAGCTATCCTGTGATGATGATGATGAACTAGCACTGGTTGCTAGGAGATTCAGAAAATTGATGGGCAAAAGAAACTGGAGACTAGCTAGAAAAAGGTTTACAAAAGACCAAGGTTCTTCATGGAGAACTAGAAACAAAAATGACTCCAACAAAAAAGAAGAGCTTACATGCTTCGAATGTAAGAAGCCTAGACGTTTCAAGTTCGAATGCCCTTTGCTGAAAGAACAAACTCCAATGAGAAACAAGAATTCAAAGAAGGCAATGGTGGCAGCTACTTGGTCAGACAGTGATACTTGAAATTCTGAAGTTGAGGAAGAAAAAACTGAAGAAAGAGCAAACCTGTGTTTAATGGCACAGGATGATGAATCTGAGGTATCCTCATCCCCTTACAATATTTCTGTTGATGAACTTCAGGAAGAATATGAATGTTTATATGATGAATTTGAGAAACTTGTTTTGAAATACAAGACTTTAAAGAAAAATCTGCATCTCTAGAATTAGATTTGGAAAAGATTAAACTTGATTTTGACTCTATTTTTTAACATAAAAATTTTCTGCTAATTAAATTGGAACATTCAAAAACAGATTTTAAAACTTTAAAATTGGAATTAGAAAGAAAAACAGAAGCTTTACAAAAGGTAAGTGAAGAAAATGTTGCACTTAAAAGTATGAAAAATGAAACTCCAAAAAGAAATGCTTACCACAAGAAAAATTCTGCTAATGCATCATCTAGGTGTTATATTTGTGATAAAATTGGCCATTTCTCCTATGATTGCAATAGAAAAAGAAATGTGCAAAAAATAAGAAAAATATGGGTTCCAAAAGGATACTATGTTGCTGTTAACAATCAAAGACCCATCAAAATATGGGTACCTATAAAGAAAAATTGAATATTTATTTTGTATTTTGAGCTACACTCAAAAGATACATGTTCAAGAATATTTGTTTTGTAGGTTGAGCTGCACTCAAAAGATACATGTTCAAGAGCTCAGCTCAAGAAGAAGCAACCTTGGTATATGGACAGTGGTTGCTCAAGGCACATGACAGGAAATGAAATGCTATTTGCATTGCTAGACAAGAAAAATGGAGGTATCATATCCTTTTGTGATGATTCAAAAGGTAGAATTCATGGCATAGGAACAGTTGGTATGAACTTTCAAACTCAAATAAGTCATGTGTTATTGGTTAAAGGTTTGAAACATATTTTATTGAGCATTAGTCAATTGTGTGATAAATGATTTAAGGTATGTTTTGACTCAACCAAATGTGAAGTGATAGACATAAGCATTAATAAAGTCTCATTTATAAGAAGATTAAAGAATATGTATGTTACATTTCTTGAGGATCTTGAAATAGATTGTGAAATATGTCTTGTGAAAAATGCTAAAAATGATAGTTGGTTATGGCATAGGAGATTAGGACATGTGAGCATACATACCATGTCAAAGTTGATTAGAAAAAATTTAGTTGTTGGACTGTCGGATCTTAAGTTTGACAATGAAAAGATATGTGATGCTTGCTAACTAGGAAAACAAGTTAGAACATCCTTTAAGACTAAGAAAGTTGTCTCCACATCTAGACCTCTTGAATTGATGCACATTGATCTATTTGGTCCAATAAGTACAACTAGTTTAGGAGGAAAATCTTATGGCTTTGTAATAGTTGATGACTACTCTAGGTACACTTGGGTATATTTCCTTGCTCATAAAAATGATGCTCTACCAGCATTCATAAGTCATTGTAGGAAGGTTGATAATGAAAAAGGACTAGCTATAGTTCGTATTAGGAGTGATCATGGAGGTGAGTTTGAAGGACATAAATTTGAGAATTTTTGTAATGAAAAGGGGTTGGATCATAATTTTTCTACACCTAGAACACCCTAACAAAATGGAGTTGTAGAGAGAAAAAAATCGACAATTGAAAGAAATGGCTCGAACTATACTATGTGAGAACAATTTGCCTAAGTACTTTTGGGCAAAAGCTGTTAACACAACAACTTATATTCTTAATAGAGTGTCTATAAGAGCTATGATATCAAAGACCCCATATGAGCTATGCCAAGGTAGAAAACCAAATATCTCTCACCTTAGGAGCTTTAGCTGTAAGTGATTTGTATTGAATAAGGGTAAACAACCTTTAGGAAAGTTTGATGCAAAGAGTGATGAAGCTATATTTTTAGGATATGCACTAAACTCAAAAGCCTATAGAGTCTTCAACAAAAAATCTTTAACAGCTGAAGAATCCATCTATGTAGTTTTTAATGAATCCAATACCTTGCAAAAGGAAATTCTGATGATGAACATGATACGGATGATCTTGAAAAACAAATGTAAGAAATGAGTTTAGATGATAAGAAAAACAGTGAAGAAAATTCCCTAAGAAGAGAAACAAAACCTCCACCCATGGAAACCCTGCAAAGAACTGAAAATTAGCATAATGACCATCCAAGGAGTTGGAGATATGCAAACGACCACCCACAAAAACTAATCATAGGTGATATTTCACAAGGTGTTAAAACTAGGAAAGCAACAAGAGAGACTTGTGAGTTTTCAGCTTTCATGTCTCAAATTGAGCCTAAAACATTTGAAGAAGCAGAAAAAGAGGAAAGCTGGATATTAGCCATGCATTAAACTCAAAACCTTATAGAGTCTTCAATAAAAAATCTTTAACAGCTGAAAAATCCATCCATGTAGTTTTTGATGAATCCAATACATTGCAAAAGGAAATTTCTGATGATGAACTTGATACGGATGATCTTGAAAAACAAATGGAAGAAATGAGCTTAGATGATAAAAAAAACAGTGAAGAAAATTCCCTAGGAAGAGAAACAGAACCTCCACCCATGAAAACCCTGCAAAAAACTGAAAATTAGCATAATGACCATCCAAGGAGTTGGAGATATGCAAACGACCACCCACAAGAACTAATCATAGGTGATATTTCACAAGGTGTTAAAACTAGGAAAGCAACAAGAGAGACTTGTGAGTTTTCAGCTTTCATGTCTCAAATTGAGCCTAAAACATTTGAAGAAGCAGAAAAAGAGGAAA
>NC_030858.1:13640912-13712773 GCF_000208745.1 Theobroma cacao | reverse complement strand
GGGGGGATGCACACGATGGTGCCGGCTATGTGCACGATGTGTGGGGATGTACATGAGCCGGGTGTGTTTATGATGATGTTGATGTTTATCTATGTAAGTATGCATATCTAGACTTATGAAATGAAAACTTATGAATGTGATATATGATTGACATATATGAGAAATTTGATACGTTGCACTTTGGGAATTTTCATGTGTTGTATGTTGATTTTGTTGGTTTAGCAAGATGGCCTTTTTGTTGGGTGATGGGAAACTTTTCTCTTGTTGCTCTGTTTTCACTGCAGCGAAATTCATTCTCGCTGCAGCGAGAAACTCTCAAGTTTGAGAACCTTCACCAGAACTGGTTCTCGTTGCAACGAGAATGTATTTCGCTGTAGCGAGATAGTCACCGTAGCCTCTCGCTACAATGAAAAAGGAATCTCGCTATAGTGAAAAACTCTCTGCTTCATCAGCTGAATTTCGCTGCAGCGAGAAAGAATTTCGTTGCAGTGAGAAACCTTCTATTTTTGGGTTATAATTTCGTTGCAGCGAAAAACCTTCTGTTTTGGTCTCCTATCTTGTCCAATTGTTGCCCTATCTTTCACTTCTTTACTACCATATCAGAGCATAGACTTCCTACATTAAGGATTAAATGAGTTAAGTTTAAAGGGAAGAGGTTTAGTGAGAAATCCTCTACCAGTTGAGAAACCCTCGTTCAGCTAATAACTTAATCCCAACGTCGCTGCAACGAAAACTCATTCTCGCTGCAGCGAAGATTCGTTGTCATATTTGACTTGCTTACATATCATTGAAGCTTTCATTCTTCAAATGGTTCGTTGTGTATGGATTCATGATTTTCAAATGATCAATCAATTAAGGGCTTAATGAGGGGTTTTTAGTAAGAATAAAAACAAATTGCATTGTTTTGAAAAAGAATGCATCATGATTTCATTAAAGATTTCTTACGGTATGTTTATTCCCTTTCTTGTTCACTCATTGGGTTTATACTCACCATTTTCAACTTCATGTTTTCAGATCACGAGGCAGCCGGTAACTAGGATGAGGTGTCCTTATAGACTTGTACACATCTTTTGGTAGGTGTCTCGACATTCAGTAGCTGTACATTCGTCCGAGTCTCTTCGTTGAAAATCGAGTCTTCTTTTTGAGATCTATAAACAAACTTGATGTAAATTATTAAGACACATGCTGAAGACGATGTATGTATATTTTAAATGAGTAATGCCAATACGAGTTGAAAATGTCTATTACTATTTTGATTTAAAGTTATAATTCGTGACTTAGCAATATTTGATGGAATGAGGAGTAAAATAATTCGATAGGCTTGCTTGGGCTTAGTGGACTATGTCCATTGGGCCCATGCACCGGTCATGGCCCGAAATTTGGGTCGTGACAACCCTATTATTGGAACAAAATGGGTGTTTAGAAATAAGGTAGATGAACAAAGGAATGTAGTTAGAAATAAAGCTAGGTTGGTAACCCAAGGATATAACCAAGAGAAAGGAATAGATATGATGAAACCTTTACACCGGTTGCTAGGATAGAAGCTATAAGATTACTGCTTGCATTTGCTTGCTTTATGAACTTTAACTTATTTCAAATGGATGTAAAGAGTGCATTCTTAAATGGTTTCATCCAAGAAAAAGTTTATGTTGAGCAACCCCCCGATTTTGAGGATTTTGAAAAATCAAATCATGTCTTCAAACTTCACAAAGCCTTGTATGGATTGAAACAAGCTCCTAGAGCTTGGTATGAAAGGCTTTTAAAATTTTTGGTTGAAAAAGATTATGTTAAAGGTAGTATTGATACAACATTATTTATGAAAAGATACTTAAATGATTTAATTGTTGTTCAAATTTATGTGGATGACATTGTATTTGGTGTAACTAATGAGGCTTTATGCAAGAATTTTGCCAAAGAGATGCAGGAAGAATTTCAGATGAGCATGATGGGTGAGTTAAAGTACTTTCTTGGCCTCTAAATCAAACAAAGTGAAAAAAGAATCTTCATCAACCAAAAAAGATACATTCAAGACATGTTCAAAAGATTTGATATGCTGAAGCTGAAATCAATTTGCACACCAATGAGTCCATCCACCAGACATGATGTAGATGAAAAAGAAAAAGATGTTGATCAAAAGCTTTATAGAGGTATGATCATATCACTACTCTATTTAACAGCCAGCAGGCCTGATATTCAATTCTCTGTGTGTTTGTGTGCTCGTTTTCAATCTCAACCCAAGGAATCACATCTGATTACTGTTAAAAGAATTTTTAAATACCTCTTAGATACACAAACTTTAGGAATATGGTATCTTAAGGAATCATCCTTTAGTTTAGTTGGATATTCTGATGCAGATTTTGCTGGTAGTAAAACAGATAAAAAGAGTACTAGTGGAACTTGTCAGTTTCTAGGTCGTATGCTTGTGTCATTGTCAAGCAATAAGCAGAATTTAGTTGCCTTGTCCACAGTTGAAGCCAAATATGTATCTTTAGGCAACTTTCATGCTCAAATCTTGTGGATTAAACAACAACTAAAAGACTATGGAATATCAATGCATAACATACCAATATATTGTGATAATACAAGTGCAATCAACATTTCAAAAAATCCTGTGCAACATTCTAAGACTAAGCATATTGAGATTAGACACCATTTTGTTAGAGATCACATAGTGAAAGGTGACATTAAAATTGAGTTTGTAAATACTTTACATCAATTAGCTGACATCTTCACAAAACCTTTAAATGAGGATAGATTCTATGAGATTAGAAGAAATTTAGGAATGGTCAGTATGCAGGAGCTTTAGGAAAAATTTTAAAATTTTCTCAAAAGACAATGGGCACTTAGTCAACTAAGACAGACACTTAGTCAACTAAGAGCATTCTGTCTCTTTAAATAATAAGGCTCAGTTAGTTAGAGGAAAATGAATAAAAAAAATAGTATACCAGGTGAAGGAAATGGGCACAAAATACCGCCCAGTTGAAAAATAAAAATGAGAGGCAATTTTCAAATTTTGAACAGAAGAAAAACTGACAATATTTAAGGGGGAGACAAATGGTTTTTGGAGAGATTAAACTGCCATTAACTCATTTCCTCTACATTTTCTCTCTTCTGAAACCGACCCACCTGAAACTGAAACCTACCCACTCAAATTCTCGAAACCCTCAGTTAGAAATCTTTTAAAACAAAATGGCAAAATCCTCTTTAACCAAAGAGATTGTTCAGAAGAAAAAAGGTAAACGGCCACTGGAAGAAGGCATGCAAGTGAAAATGCAGAAGAAAAAATCGAAAATTGTGTCTACATTTATAAGTGAAAAATCTAAAAAATCACAGAAAGAAAAGGAACAGAAAGCAAAGAAGAAGAAAAAAAAGGAAAAATCATCTACGAAAGGTAACATCTCATCCTCCAAGTTTAGAAATAAAGCCCATGAAGATAGATACAGAAAATTAGAGAATGCCCCTATCACTTATGGTAAATTCATTGACTGGGACAGTTTTAATGAAATTCTAAAAATTCAAACAAGCTTATCAGATTATTTTAAGGAATTAAAACTGAAGAAGTTTAGTACATTTAAGAATCGATCCTACAGTGCTAGTTTAGTTAAAGAATTTTATGCAAGTATAGCACTAAACAAGGATGAACTTAAGGACTCTGATGATTATATTGAGGATGGTCTGAATGTCTATTTGAATGGAAAGGAATTTACTATTACTGCTACAGATTTAGGAAGCCTACTCAAAATCGAATGTGAGGATGGTGAGTTTGAGTTCCTTGAAAATTATAACCCCTAATTCCTATGGGAAATTATCACAAGGAAGAAGGAAAAATACTCTTTCAAAAGTAATGTCGGCCTTATTACAAGTTCTCAAATTAGAATTTTGCATTACTTTGTTGCTACGAACATTCATGGCAAGAGTGGAAGTTTTAGCTACATTAGCCTCCAAGATCTATGGCTAATGGAGCATGCATTCAGTGGTGTTTCACTGAATCTGGGCAGATTTATGATTGAGAGAATGAGAGGAGCATGTCGACTGGAGAAAATAAATTTGCCTTATGAAAATATTATCACATCTCTAGTGTAGAAGAAAGGTATTTGGAGCTTTAAGTATGAAGCAAATAAAGTAAAAAGTAGAGACCAAGCCATTTTCCTTTAAAGTTTGCCTAAAATGGGGTATAAGCTAGATGGAGAAACCTTTGTTAAAACCCCCAAGGTTGTTATTGGAAAAGAAACTTCTCTACTTGCACATCTTGAAGCATCCTCATCTTAGTTCTCTAATGAGATGGCTTTTAATCTGCTCATGAGGATTGATGGAAAGCTGACTGACCAAAGAGCAAAGATGCTGAAAATTGAAAAGAAATTGGCAAAGCTTGAAAATGTGCTGAAGGAAAAAGGAAAAATGCCTTTTGAACCTGCAGCTGTAGATACCTCTGCAACTCCAAGTCTTGAAGAAGGACAAGGTGCTAAAGGTTTTGCTTTTTCAAGTCGAGGGTCATGAACCTGAAGTGGATCAACCAAGAAAAACCCCCTCACTTGAGCCTCCAAAGGAAGCTGAGTTAGAACAAGGAACTGAGGTGGTTGGCTCATTTGATGAAAATCCCCTATCCCCTACAGAACCTCAAAAAGAGCAGCCTTCTCCTCCTCATTCTGAGGAAGTATGCATCATGGACATTTTCCATTAGATGGTTAGGGAAGAGCAAGCAGAAAAGGAAGCAGCTGAAGCTCAAGCACAGAAGTCTGCATCCACTGAACCAGCTGTCACAGTAGAAAAACAATCAGGTAAAGGAAAAAAAAAAGCTGCTGTAGCTCCACAAGCCAAATCAAAACCTCCTAGCAAAGGGATGAAAACAATGGCAACCAAGACCAGATTCCTCAAAAGAAGAAAATCCTCCAAAATTGTTGAAAAGGCTAAACCAGCAACTATTTCATCTCCCCAAGACCCCTTGGAAATTTTTGATAAATTATCCCCTGAACAATCACCACAAAAATCACCACCCAAACCCTATCCCGAACCTTTAAATGTTTTTTATGGCATTGATGAATTTAATCCTTCCACCTCTTCAGAGGATTGAAACCCCCTTCAGAGTTGATGATGACAAAAAGGGAGAGAATTAAGAGATAGGAAACTAGGGAGATAGAAAGAGGGTAGAAAAGAACTTGGGGTAATTTAAGAATATTGACTACTGTTTTTATTTTCTTGCTATTTTTTTCTTTGACAGTTGAACAATTAAATTTAACTTTGATGTTAGATGTTTTTGAATGCTGAAAGACATTGTGGTTTATTGCTGTTTATGTCTACAAGTTGATGGTTGAATATTTAAATCTGTTATTAGAGTATTTGCCATTGAGTTTATGCTGTTACTTTGGTGCTGATATTGAGCTGTTGTGCTGATCATTAATAGTTGATACGATATTGTGAGTGAGATTTGGATGAAAATAAATATGAATGCTAATATTTTTGACTAGATGGTTTATGGCATTTAGCTTTCGAATGAATTAAGTCTGGAAACAATATGATAGATGGCAAGTTGAAATAGTAATAATGTTCTGTCACTGTGTCACTTATTGCTTATTATTCCACAAGCTTGTATAAATATATTCTGTCATCAATTTGAACCTTTACATGTCATTTTCTGTATGACAAGAATAAAAACATGCTGAAATGAATAATAAAACTATACACACACTAAGGGGGTGCACACACTTAAGGGGAGGAAAACCTCCATTTTGTGCAGAACTGAAAAAGAATAAAAAGACACTGTGCTGTTAATTAAGGAATGTTTTGTCATCATCAAAAAGGGGGAGATTGTTGGCTTCATTAGTTTTTGATGATAATAAAACATTCCCATTCATTTGTATCTAGTATTTCTACTTGAGTGTTCAGGACAAAAATTGTATGCAAATAATTAATCAATCATTCAAATGCACATATCAAAGAGCATAAGAATAAGGAAGTCACAATTGATTAATAAGACAGAAGCCCCTTAGTCGATTAATGAAGAGTTAGTCAGCTAAGATTTAAACTAGAAGTTGGCGAGCTGAAGAGTATTGAGAAACAAAAAAGACTTAGTCGACCAAGGAATAAGTTAGTCGACTAAGAAGCTACTGTTAGAAATCTGAACTTCAAGATAGAACCAACTTAGTCGACCAAGAAATAAGTTAGTCGACTAAGTACTTACTGTCAAAAACTAGAAATAGAAAATAGAGACAACTTAGTCGACTAAGACATAAGTTAGTCGACTAAGAGCATTCTTCCAGAAAATTTAAATTGTGCACTAGAAGATAGATTAACGGCTAGAACTGCAACAAAACTATTTTCAACGGTCAAAAACTGTCTAAAACACTTCAGAGTTGATTTTTCAAGTATAAAAGAGGGTTTCAATGGCTAGAAATGTAATGAAGGCTTCTAAGAACACAAAAGAGCTAAAAAACCTGCAAATACTCTTTGCTCATTTACTGCACTCAACTCTTATCTTTGTAATTGTGATATGCACTTCACTTTGTACCACTTAGATCAACCTTGTGATCATAGGTACACTCTCATCACTTCTCTCTTTGTATTCTTAGAGTGAAAAAGTCACTCTAAGGGATTGATTCAAGCTAGGATTGCTTGATTGGGTATAGGTTCTAACTTAGCCTTGAAAAGTTAGGTTGTGTGTTTTGGCTAAGCCTGATAAAAGCCATTGTAAAAGTTTGGTGAAAGCTTGTGAATTTCACCGTTCATAGTGGATTAGTTTGAAAAATCCTTGGTTGAATAATCAAAGTAGTAGATATAGGTTTTGGACTGAACCACTCTAAATTTCTACGCATTGTCTACTCTATTTTTATTTTCATTACTTTTCAAATTAGTTCCTCATCTTACCAAGAGCCAAAAAGTGCTATTCACCCCCCTCAGCACATTTACTTGAGACCAACAATATAAATAAACCCTTGTATTCATTCAATTGTTCTTTGAGAAATATAGCAATATTTCTGGTCATTTCACTGTTCAATCAATATCGATTTTCCCAAAAATGTCATGACATGCATCTATTATTTATTTCTATGCTACTACTGTCACCAGTATAAAATAGCTTGAATACTGCAAGATGATCATTAACTCTAATTTTTCAGAGAGGACCCAATAATATGTGGAATTGAGAAAAGATATAGTAACACCCAATTCTCATTTAGGCCAAGGAGATCAATTATAGAACTGAGTTTCTATCTACATCATTAATTAATAAGTTTGAGAGGGGACATATATATGTTAATACGTTTATGTTTCTGCCGTTGAATATCAGCGGCTCCTCTACTCATTAGTTTAAAGCTAGTATATATATGGACTTTGGATGTTGGGCCAAATTTGGACTGTCGATCTGCAACTACTTGACAAGTACATTCACTTTGAAACTTGGTAGTGATAGAATAAGTTGTCATCCGTCTCAACAACAAAGTTATGGTTCTAGGCAAAATCAGTCTTTTGCTAGCTGCCTCTTTTTCCACCAAAGAAAAGGAAGTTTTCTTACAATTTCTTACAATTGATATGACACTAGCAAATTATTACTCTAATTAATTAATTAATTGCTTTTAAACCGTAGATGGTTACAGGAAATTAACCCTTATTGATACAGGAAAAATTATTAGATAGGTCTGTTACTGAATTAATTATAAATTCAATAAATTATGACATGACTTGTAGTTAAAAGTTATCATGTATAGTTGCTTTTAACTCAGTCAACACAACTTAATTTGATAAAATTTTACTAATTTTGAAAATCCGGCCTCAAACAAATAAGAAAAGTAATTAACAACAGTTTCTTTTTAAAAAAAGAATTCCTATTAAAATATATTAATTAAACAAAAAGTATGGATTGCAAAAAACAGGATCATACTGTTGAGCCAACCCAAGAAAAATTTTCTATTTCTTTCCAGAAAAAATATTAGTATCCGGCTTGATAATAACATGAGATGAGAGTCAAAATTCCTTACGAATCCCAACCGAATTAATCAGCTAGTTGACTATTTAGTAATGAATGCTTTCTAGTTTCTACGTACATTTGTCGATGAGCTGTCTAGCTACTTTGTACACTATTAATTATATATGCTTTCTAGATACATAAATTTTATGGTTTAAAGACCATGAATGCATTTTTCATCCATTCAATATTCCATCCGCCAGCAGAA
Organism: Theobroma cacao; assembly: GCF_000208745.1. NCBI lineage: Eukaryota > Viridiplantae > Streptophyta > Magnoliopsida > Malvales > Malvaceae > Theobroma > Theobroma cacao. The sequence goes on along the minus strand of NC_030858.1, from coordinate 13,704,608 downwards.
TACAATGCACACAGAAAAAATAAAATGAAAATGAAGGTTGGTAAAGATGTACCTACCTCCATTACTTTCTTTCTTCCACCGGTCTATCTTTCTCTAACATTCATCCAATTTTTATTAAAATGGTAATAAAAATTATTGTCACTTAGTTTCTATATTTAACACTTTCCTTAATCTCGATCAGACCCTTAATTTATATGAGGGTTTTGATAAAGAAAAAACTTATTGTAATTCGTAAAAGATGGATAACTTAATCAATTCACTGGAAAGGAAATGTTGCCTTCGTTAATTAATCTTATCTGAACAACTGTTTGCTATACAAAACGCCACGATTTTGTGAATGAATTATGGGATATCATTTGTCGTTGCACTGCCAGTTCCTTTGAGTCTTTATAAGTTAAACCACTCGTCAACATTAAAATCAGACTAAAATAAGGTTAAAGATGCTCCTAACTCGTAAACAACAAGCACTCTCAGCGTTCAACTAACACATTTTTTCTGGGGTCTCATTGTTCTTTTGGAGCATTAATTTGTCCCTGTGCCGGCCCCATTATCAGGAGGGCAAGTCTAACTGTTCATCAACCGCCATGTGTTCTTGCTTCCATTTTACAACACTAAATCATTGCATGGACTTTGTATATATTATATAGACTCAATCTCTCTATTGTTCCTAGTATAGAATCCTTGTCTCAACGGCATTATTGAATCCATTAAGAAACATTTGAGGCCTTAATCATTTTTGGGTCAGCATTTTTCTTTTACACATGAATATTTTTTGTAGCATAATCGAAAAGAATCTCTCTTTTTTTCATTTTATATAATTTTTTTAATATTTGAGTTCGAAATATTCAAATGAAATCTCAAATTCAAACTGTTTAAGTATTCCATTGGAAAATAGGTTACTACTATTTTATAAGCTAACTTTTTTTGTACAAAAGTTTTTAGTTTGAGATCCCATTATTAGTTCTTTGATTGTTTAATACCCAAAAAATAAAGACCAAACTCATTCTTAACAAGACAACAACATAGAATTAAATAAAGGAAAAGAATATCGCTCATTATGTTATGAGTTATTCTACCATTGGATTAAAAAAAGGAATTTAAGGAGAAATGTTATGTTGGGACTTGAGCCTATGAAAAGAGATGACCAGGCTATGTCTGGAGAATAATTTAGAGAACCCCAAATTATGCCCCAGAAGGAAAGATGTGATTCATAATTTGAGATGCACATCTGGCATGGGTTCCACCAGGGGCAGTCCCTACCAGGACTTGGGATAGGACTAAAAAAAAATACCTGGCATGACAAGGTGACTCATTAGCTCATTTTTGGGTTATGTCATTGTTCTGAACCATCCTTAGTATGGTTATTATTTAATTATTAATGTAGTTATTATTGATAGTAACTAATGCAGTTGTTTTTTTATTTTTTTCGTTTAAGAGATTTCTTTCACTTCTTATCACAAAAATTCATCAGCAACATGAGGGAGCCGACATGACAGTACTAATAATAATTGGTGTTTCCATCAATGAGCAATAATACTCATCCTTTTCAGGCACTTCATTGTCTATCCACACAAAAAAGGAAGCTTAAACCAATCTTTTCATTTTAACTCATAACATTATACAGGCTTGAGTTTTTTATGATCAGATCATTCGACTACTTGCAAGAAATAAATGGTTAAAGTATTATTTTGCATATCATTTGTGTGTAGTACAAGTTAAAAAATGGGACAAAATGGCATTACTATTTTTGGGATGACTTATTAACGCATTGGTTGACACTTTTTTGTTATATCTCTTCCCATCCATTTGACATTTTCTTTACCCTTTTCCAGTTGGAGGTTTCCTTGGGCATTTATTGGAAGCAGGACATAGAAGGTGAAATGAGTGTCTAATACTGAAGGGGAAGTTTTGATGTAATAGTTCACTCTATATATGTATTTATAATTGCAACAATATTTGTATTTACATGAAGACAATAGCAGTGGTTGGGATTTTCTTAGCACTTGGATCAATTTCCCTCTAAGAACTTGTAGAGATTGAATCTTCTGGAGAAACTGAGAAAGAACTATGACATTCATATTCAAGATCCTCAAAGCCCCAGAATTCTTCTTGGTCCTCTTCTTCTTCTGGCATTTTCCACCTCTCTTTATCAGTATCACCACCTTCCACAAGAACTTCCAAAACCTATCAATTAACAGGAAAAGAATTTGCTTCAAGGGTTTCATTGGATATAGAAGCGAAATTTGACTTGAAGAATTGGCTAAAGAAATAAATAAAGTATTTTGTCATCATATATGCATAAGTTTTGAATTGTCAAAAAGGGTGCCTGTGCAACATGTGCTTTATGTGATTCATGACAAGAAAATGAGGCCCATGAGCTCAATAATTACATATTTCTATCATGACTTTTTCGGGTTAACATATATATTAGCCTTGGCTGGTGTTGTATCCCCTTCTTTTTAATGCACTTGACACGTTTAAGCTTTAAATGAACAAAAATCTAGCAGCATTACTTGGGAATTCTATATATAATATTTTTTGACAAATTGCACTTCCATTTCAGTTGCTTCAGCAAGTGGTAGTCCCAAATTTCAAAGCAAATAATCATAACTGTAGAGAAAAGGGTAATTACACACGTATTTTATGTTTAAAATACACTATGGTGCAACGATAAGTCAAAACAGGACCCGCTTTTCCAATCATTTTGTAATGATTTTCTGATCCTTGTAATCACATGGGTTTGTCATATTTTAGTTTCTGTATTAGCTTCAAGGTTTAGGTTAGGTAGGATAGAACATCCTCTGAGTGATTAAAATTGCGTAAAAGACCGGATATATGCCCATCTCCAGCACCAAAAAATGACCAAATCTAAGTTTGCATGTTGCAGTCCTTACCAGTGAAAAGGATGTGCAAAGTCATTACAGGCGAACCACCATAATTTTAAGAAGATGACAGCTGACAAAATCATAATATATTAACAAAGTTGGTGTTTTTTAAATACCAGAACACACCTATATGAATACTGTCAGTCACTTAGCTATAAACTATAAGGTAACTATTGTATTCATAATCTAATGATCCTCATCAGGAAGTTTTGTTTATTGATCAAAACTCAAGCTTAGTGTATCTGCATTCCTAATTGGAAGGACGAAATGCATTGAATTAAAGCCTTGTATTATGGGAAGAAGAAGTGCACCACTGGTATGCAAATATCATCGTATCTGTCAAGGGAACTTAATTTCAAAGATTAAATAGACTGCTAGGCATTGAAGCGATAGTCAGCATCTGAAATGCGTATGACTCGTCAGGAACATTAGAGCCTTTGAAAATTACATCATCCTATAAGAAATGTATGTGCAAGACCAGATTTGGATGCATGGGGTCAACAATAAATTCGTATTCATTGATGAACATGTGCAAGTAATTGAATTACTGGTGATGCACATGACATGGTCCAGCATAGCAGATAAAATACCTCATTCATGGTAGGACGCCAAGCTGAAGATGCTCGAATGCAGAGAGATGCCGCGAAGGCAAGTCTTTTTAGCTGCGAAACATCAAAGGCCCCTCGGAGCCTTGGATCTACCAATTTTTCAATCTCATCGCGTTTCAAGAGTGGTTTTGCCTATTGAGTTCAGAAGGTTACAATTAATAAAGGCATGAAATTCACATAACCATCTATTTCTTTACTAACAAAGGTTAAGGAAGGATGATGTTCTAATTTAAGGAGAGGCATTACCCAGCAGTGCAAGCTTTGGTGAGAAGCATCAACTGGTTTCCTCCCTGAAATAATCTCCAATAAAAAAACTCCAAATGCAAACACATCTGTCTTCTCGTCCACAATTCCATGCATAAAGTACTCAGGCGCTAAATGCCTACAGGACATGTAGCATAGCCATTTAAACCAAATTCATCGTTATGCTTTCTTTTAAAAAGGAGGGAGAAAAGGTTTGTAGAATATAGTACCCGAATGTCCCTTCAATTGGAGCAATTGAATGGTGTGTCCATTGAGAAGGAAGCCATTTTGCTAGTCCAAAATCTGATATCTATAACATAAAATTATGAAGAAACAGTTAGAACACAATTAGTCTGATCAAAGTAAGTCAAACAGAGCAAATTTGATATAGGCACCTGAGGTTCAAAATCTGCAGTCAATAGAATATTCGAAGACTTAATGTCCCGGTGAATTATCCTTCTTTGACATCCTTTATGTAAGTAATGGAGTCCTCTTGCAGTACCAATTGCAATCTTATACCTTGTTTTCCAGTCCATTGATGGCAAATTCGCATCTGCAGCAACAAAAAGTCAATAAAAAAGGAAGAGAAAAAACATACCAAAACCCAGAAATGTCCCAGTTGACTTTGATTAAAGAAAACCCCAAGATTTTGCATTTGATACCATGGAGAAGAGAAGCAACAGAGCCTTTGGAAGAGAACTGAAAGATGAGATAAAGGCCATTGTCAATGCAACAGCCTAAAAGTGACAATACATTTGGGTGGCAGACATGACCAATAGTTCCAATTTCAGTCAAGAAATCCTTCTCTTTCCTTTCATCAGTTGAAGCTTTTGTTAGTTTCTTCACTGCAATCTCCTCCCCATCCTTCATCACTCCTTTGTATACCTCTGCATACCCTCCTTTGCCTACCAAATTCTCTGCTTATCCAAATAATAAAATGAAAAACATTAACACCCAGAAGAGAAAAAAAAAACAACCAAACTTGAGGGAAAAAAGCTTGAACAGTTGAAAGAAACCTGAGCTAAAAGCATTGGTGGCAAGAGAGATTTCTTGAAAGGAGAAGCATCTCCACGAAGGTCTCTGAGAATGCTCTGTAACTGAAACAATCTTGGAGCTTTCTTTGCGGTTGTCTTCTTCTTCTTCTTCAAAAACCCCATGTTGGGTGTTTGCAACATCTTCTTCAAAACTGCGTCTTTTTAATGAGAACAACCGTTTGAAGCTGTTGGTTCTGATATACTTCATTGCAATAGTGACAAGCAAGTGAGGGAACTCTGTTTCATGCAGGAGCTAGCTAGCAACAAAGAAAGAAAAGAAGCCTTGTAAGGAAAAAGGAAAACCCAGCTCAGAAAAGAAGTTCTGCAGTTCAACAGATCCTCTTTATTATTGTTAAATGATTAAGGAAACAGGGAGTTAAGAAGCGAAAGGAGTCAAAAAGAGGATACTTGATTGGTTTCAAGGAGAAGGGGGAGGGGGCAGATGAAAATATTTGTGTGGATGATAAAGGCTTAATTAATGAATGTGAGAGAGACAAGAGAGTGTTAAGTAAAAGGCTTAAATGCAGTGCGGGACATAAATAGGAAGTCACAGTGCCCGTCTTTAACCCTCATTTATGTGATTTTTACTCAAAAAAGCGTAGCACCAAATGATGATCCAACCATTGGGACGCCAATGAGGGCTGGGTTGGGGTTGGCGCTTTTGTGGGTTACTTAATAGGGTTTAGGGAAGCAACTAGGCCGCCTGCCCCCTTTTTCCTTTGATTTTCTTCTCGATGAGCTGTGTATTTGTTTTATTGAAGCAATCCAATTTTACCATTTTATTTATTTTTTCAATGCACCTACACTTTATGATGCGATTTTTAATTATAACTTGAGTTCACATTTAATTGATATTGAATTTAGATATGAATTAAATCAGAATTAAATTGAATTTAGCCATCAAATTTCATTTCCCATGCACTTAACGCTGTCAACTTTTTTTATATAAATGCTATCAATTTCCATTTATTACATAATGATTAACTCAATGCAAATGAAAATGAGCATTTAATCACTAAGATATGACAAGGGACACAAACCTTGGGGATTAAGGTGTATAATGTTATAATTTCAATATCCTCCCTTGAGAAAACGAAAAAAAAAAACACACAGACACAAAAAGTCTTATTGTCAGAATATTACTTATTTATGGTCGAAGTGACAGGAAGCCCTTTTACTATGATGAAAGGAAAATGAGGATCGGTTCAAGGAAAACATAATGTTTATTAATTATATATTCTTAAACTTTATTTAAGTTAAATCAATTAGATTTTGAATTCCTTAGCGGTAATTATTGAGCAAATCAAATCTTGATTATATTTTTAAAGTCAAACTTGAATATCAAAGATAAAGTCACTTCAAATTATTTAAATGATCCAAAAGCTTTGAGGCTGTGGTATTGGTGGTGTATTTGCTCAGCTGCTCATACCCAAAAATGGAAGATAAGATAAAATGTGACATCTGCTCCAAAATGGAGGTATGTGCAGGCTGCATGTATTGTCGCAGCATATGTGTTGGCAATGAGTTGTTGGTATGCATTTTTAGCCAGCCATTGGTGGGAATGAAAAGAGGATGCTTGGACCCTTTCGACACATTTCTTCATTATATTTTAAGACAAGCTGGTCAAAATTAACATCATTTTTATGCTTTAATGTTTGCATAAAAATTCAAAAGAGACAGTATCATTAACCACCCAAGGAATATTTCAACTATTAAGATATAAAACTTTATCTTCAAATTTTTCAAATTTAAATCTTGAATTGGATGTGGTAAGATTTATAAGACAAAAGTTAAACATATGTTACAAAAAAAAATAATTAATATTTAAAAAAGTTTTTGAATTATTCAAAAAAATTTAAATAAATTTTTATTTTTTTATGATTTTAATTAATTATTTATATTTTTATTTTGAGTCAAATAAATTCATTGTTGTTAGTCGAGAAGTCACTTGTTATTTTAAACGACATGATGTTAAAGTGATATGTTGACATATCATTATGAATAATGGTGTCACATGATGATATAGTCATATAACATTTTTTACCCTCTATATCAACGCTATATTGTTACCACATAGGTATAAAATGATAAGTAGTATTTTAACTAATAACTATTAGTTAACCCTTAATCATAAGAGTTTATTTGATCCAAAATAAAAATATAAAAGTTTGATTCAACATAATAGAAGAATAAAGATTTACTGAAATATTTTTAAATAGTTGAAGAGTTTTTTAAAATATATTATATCGAAAAAATTAAAGTAGCAGCTAGCATATAATTAAACAACACAGATGATGAATCATTAAATTTTCGTTATTTAATCTAGATAAATTTTTTGGAAAGGCATAGAGAGTTTCATCATTTAAAATAATTAATCTACGTAATCTTTTGACACTTCACATACTAAACCTGATCTAATGATATCACTGTTTTGCATTATTGATAAATTTTATTGCTTTATAAAAGTAAAATTTAAAAAAAAATTAAATGAATTTTTAAATTGTGCTCTAATTGTTTTTTCCTCAAAACTCAAGCCTAACTTTGTTAGACCAAGCTGGGGTCCCAATGTGCTTGGATCTAATATTGTATCGCAGGGTCCAAAACAGGGTAGGTAATCCAATGGATTTTCTAGAATTGATTATTAAAGAATGAAAACCATAGAAATGTATTGTTTAATCAAAGTCTTGGTACATCTTAATTAAATACATTTTACTCAACAAATTTTTTTTGGTTTATCACAAATAGTGCTCTTAATCTTAAAAAGCGAGGAAAAAAAGTACTAGATGACATTCATATGAGATATGCAAAACGATAAATCCTGATTCTAGAACCATCATAAACGATTCCTTTCTGCAGTCCTTTTATGCCATAAAAAAATTGTTCCTTTTATAATTAATTTACAAGGAAATACAAATCAAAGAGAGCAAGGGACTGCAAGTTCAATGCTGCAAATAACAGCACGACGACAAGATTATCATAATCACCATAGGTCAATTAAGATTAATGTTGAAGACGTAATTTGCAAGAAAATCCTATATAATCAACGTGATCTTCAATTTATTTTAGACAATTTTTTACAGGAAAATTTAAAATTTCGTTCAATATATAGAAAGGAAACGACAATTCTTCATGCGTATAAATTTATTCACAACAAGCCCATTATCGAGAAATACTCGTAGAGACGTACACATCACTAGATGTTTTGATTATTTAACATATGTATAAAAAAAAGTCAGCAGAAGAAAGACAAAGTCTTGAGCAAGTTAGAGCCTGTAGTTATATATTAGTCTCTTATACTATATGATGGTTGACTATAATTTAAGATAAAGAAAAATGATAACGGGCGTAATTGATCTTCAACTTGTTCCATTTAAAATATGATTTTTTTTTTTAATTAAGGGAGGCATCTATTCAATAAAAAACTCAAATTACATAAGTCTGGCCCAAGATATACCTAATATATTAGCTCATAACAAGGAGGAGATATTTGGTGGAGGGACCTCAAAAACATGTAGACCTAAAGGAAGATTATTATAGTTAGTTGCCATATATCCAGTCCACGTAACTATTTAGCTACACGCAACACGTGAGTGAGAAAACAAGACCAATCTCCCTGGAGAAGCTTCTGTATAATCTTCACAATGCTCGCACATGAATCCAAATGAAACCCCTGTTGAGATAGCTTCTGAATAGCGAGTTTAAGAGTCAGTTTCTACCAAGACTAGTCTAAAGCCTCTTTCCCAGCATAATTCTAAACCCTTTAAAATTGCCCAAAGCTTTGCTCCAAGTGAGAAAGAAATAGACAAACCCAAATAACCAATTTCCATTTTCGTCCCTGACTAATCCTCTAGCTACAGCATCGCCCGGTTGGCCTTTTGCACTACCATCCACGTTTAGCTTCACATAAGGATAACTTGTTTTGACCCAGGCTACTAGAATTTCAGACTTCATTCTCTGTTCTCGACAATGCAGAATATCCCAAGCTTTCTTGGCTTTGAGCCATATCTGTTGTGGGGCATTATCCGGCCATTGAAAATCTGCCTCAAATAAACTCTAAGTTCCTCCAGTACCAGAGCGTGTGTGAATGAAGATGACATCCCATGGCAAAGTATCATACAATACATTGCTGGTTATATTTCCTTGGACTCACTGCTGCAAGTCTGAATAAAAATGTCAACTGAAGTCAAATTTGGTTTAATTTTCAACCATGTATCTCTAGATGACGAACAATCTCAATATATATATATATATATATATATATGAAATTTCACATCATGTGCAGTAAATGCATGAATAACAACGTGAGGCAGTTCTTATTTGCGGCATGCACTTAGAGAAAAACATCAGTCAACATTTATATATGAATTATTTTTTGGAATATATAGTATTTATTCGTGAACGTAGCGATTTGCTGAAATATATAATTGACCCTTGATTAATTAGTGTAATTGATCGTAACATTAATTATTTAATACATGATCGTTTTAATTATTCGTGATTCATGAAAGTAATCAGTACTATAGATGGATTGTGAGGCAGTGTTGCAACTTCGTGATAACATAGAATAGAGACAGGGCAGAAAGAAGGACTACAGAGTCCTTATAGGAATTTAAGCTTGGGCATTATTGTTTGAGGGGAAGTAAGGTGTCTGACAGTTCACTGTCCGACTACTAATAGAAAAATGACAATAAATGCTGTAAAATTGTTATTAGTTATATCTATATGAGTAATTAGACAGTAGCGCATCCGTCTGAAGTACAGATTAGCATTACTTTTTTTGGTAATAGGTCAAAGATGTCTAAAAAGGTTGATTTTTCCCCTCCAACTAATTAGGAGGAAGACTGGAGGCAGAGATAAAAAGAGAATAAGTCTTTACATTAATGGAGTCATGTTTGGTGTATTTATAGGCTGTATATATAGATTAAATTGATGCGCTCAATAAGATAACTCATCCTACATCAGATGATATGCTGGAAAGAAGAAGAAACGTGCATGAAGAGTTTTGGTACAAACCGTACAAGGGTTGGTAAAAACTATAGTAAGTATGGGCTTCTCTGAAGAAGTACATAAGAGGTAGTGGAAGGTGGGATGCTTTTAATCAAGAGTAGGGTGTAAAGGTATGGTAGTAGTAGAGCATACGAGTGTCGAGAGAGAAAACATGAGGTATGGAATATGGTTAAACTACAACGCACAAAGGAATATAATCTCCAATAAGATAACTTAATGGTTAGAACTTGGGTAAAAAATCCAAACTCTTTAAAATTGGGTAAAGAAAATAGCATTCCCAAGTGAAACCCACTTTGACCTCGCCAAGGCAACTCAAGAAAATATACTTTGTCATATGCTATCAGTCTCCCAATATAAGTACATCCCAATATCTATCTACATTTCTTGTAGACCTGGACAGTAAACATAGCATGTGAAAATATTCAAAATCAGAGAAAGAAAGTAGTTGATGTGTAATAATTAATGTAAAAACCAAGTCATGCATGTATTCTAGAATATAAAAACTAACATTATCTAGTAAATAAATAATTATTTACTTCTGAAATGAATTTTAATTGAAAAAAAGCTTTGCATAACGTGAGTATATATCCTTTTAAGTACCATTAAGAATATCATTTAAGAGAATACAAAACAGTGTCATGCTTAATTAACAAAATATTATTAAAAAAATCTATTTTAGACCTCGGTTAATTCATGTAACAAAACATTTTTATTAATTAAAGAAAGAAAAGAAACTATTTTTATTAATACTTGTTTAATTAACTTAAGCTCGTACAATACAAGTAGAGTTCTGCTTATATGTATATTTTAAGTAGTGAGGGGAAAAAAGAAAATAAAAAATCTCTCACTTTTGTTTTTCCTTTTTTGACCGCTGGTCGCATTCATTTTACCAAGATGAAGCATGCCACACACCATAAAAAGAATCATTCTAGAGATATGGTCAACCAAAACAGATTTAATCTAGAGATAAGGTAAAGCACTGCTAAAACAACATTGCGTCTAACCTTTGTCCATGATACTGGCGATGTTTTCCCTCCAATTAACCAAGGCAAGGACCACAACCTTGCAAATGCTGTGCCCACTTTTTCTAACAAAGTTTCTCTGCCAATGTTAACAAGCAATGGACAATCTTCAAACCAATGAAAATGATGTTACATTGTCTCCTAATTAAGACACTAAACCTAAAGCATGTACCTTCAACGAGGTCTTGGTCTTTTCTTTTTTTGGGTTTGTAGTACTTTGAACGTTGAAGGCAAGTACCAAGTCATCAATCATAAAACAATACAATTTAAATGATCATTGCAGAAGATTTGTATAAGGTTGTTAAAATTGAAATTAACGTGTGCTATTGCTAGGCTTTAGGGTTTCATACGTAGAAGTAGAAGTAGAAGCCGGCCTTTGCTTTGCTACACTGTTTTCCATGTACATGTTTTTATGTTGCTAGACTTCTTGGACAACACTCATGATAGTTCAGCTTATCTAACCAAGTCTACCAAAAGATTAGGATTTACCCTTTCTTTATCCTGGTAAAGTAAGTTATCTGAATAATTGTATGATAATTATATATTAAGATTACCTATGAATTTAAAGTTACGACAAAAGGGGTTCTATAAATAAGTTGAGACTTTTCATCAAAACACAATCACAATAGTCAGAACAATTAAAAAAACAATTAACCTGAAAACCACCTTTTTCCATTATCAAGCTAAGGTTTTGCCCTAAGCAAAGTTCGTCACTGCTCGTGTTTGTAATAGTTTTTCACCCACCTTTTTCCATTTTCAAGCTATGGTTTTTGCACTAGGCAAAGTTTGTCACTGCTCGTGTTTGTAGTAGGTTTTCACGACAAATTTGCAGAGATCAATATACGTGTAAAATATCCAGAATCAAAATCTAGGAGATACTTTGGATTAATCTTGAAAAAAAAAAAGGCTAATATATATTAGATTAGAGTAAGATTCTTTTGAACTTTTATTACATCCATAGTTTTTTTACATTGATGTTACAGCTTATTCGTGTGTTTTCATACTGTTATGGTCTGTAATAAAACATGATTAACACGCTAGAAATGATTGATTATGTCTATGTTTTATGATTATCTAGTTTTTGAAGTTTTTATGACACCTTAATGACAATAGTAAAAAAGCATATTTCTAGAGTTAACTATTTCATGATATGATCCTAATATATGCTTCTATATTAATATTTGAAAGTTTTGAATTTGATGTGATGAGTAAAGAAGGAGAAAAATGAAACCCTAGTTGTTAAACCCTAAACTTTGTTTTATATTTTTCTTTCTTGAATATTTTTACGCCAATAGAATCCTTCCTTGACAACCTTTCCTTTAGTATATAACCATTTGCATCATTTGGATTTGTATGACCAAAAAATTTAGCAAAAAGAAGTTAGGGACTAAAATGAATAAAAGCAAACTCTAGAGTTGAAGATGAATTACTGTAGAAATCCGATCCACTCTTGGTTCGGTGCGTGTCATGATCTACAACGTATTTGATTGGCACGTTGACCACCACAATAGACTCCAATCTCCTAGAGAAAGTTTTTGGCATCGAGAAAGCCACAAGTGGCGTGTGACTTGCACATGTCATTTAAAGAGAAAATATTTCTTGGCTGAAAAACAAAAGCTTGTTGAAGATTTAATCTCTTCTTTGAAAGTGAAGGAGATGAAGAATGGGGTGAACCAACGATGGTTTGAAGATTGAAGAACTGAGTCTAGGAAACGGTGTAGTTTTGCTTTTTACTTTACCAAACTGTAGTGCCTAAACGACTGTCTCTGTGTCATTTCACTTATGAGTTTTACTTAGTGTCATACGGTATCATGCTTTGTCATTTTAATCTTGTTTCTTGTTTCTTCCTTTTACTTACAATAGTGTTGTGGTTTTGAGTCAAATGTAACGCCTAACAGCCATGTTGTTGCTACTGTTGCAAAGCACAGAAAACAATGCCATTGTTTTTTGTGCTCAGCTGACTATTTTTATTTTTCACATTAACCAAGGCTAAATCTATAGAGCTCAGTACGTTTAGCAAGGATATATAACCTTAATGAAAATAACCATTGAGAGTTTTTCCCCAAATTTTGATTATTCTCTATTGACTCAAGCTTTCCTCTTTATTCTTAAGTTCATCTTATTTTTCTAGAAACTTCACTCTGAAAATCTCTTCATGGTATTAGAGCAGTATTCTTATGGGACTGTTTATTTTCTTAAGAATTCATTCCTAAAGCTGATCAATAGATTTGAAGAAAGTAAAATGGCTACTGTTGGTTTTTCTACCTCATCTCCTCCTACATTCTCTAGTTCTAATTACCAGATTTAGGCCCTGAAGATGCATTCTTACCTAAAGGTGTTCGACTTATGGGATGTAGTAGAGACTAGAAAGCTCTCAATTCAAAGGCATGGCAACCCAACAATCACTCAAATCAAGCAACACAGAGAAAAAAGTGGCTAAGAGGTATAAGGCTTTGTTTTGTCTTCAGTTTGCTGTTTCATATTCTATATTTGCTAGGATTATTAATTTAGATGATCCTAAACTTGTTTTGGAAACCTTAAGAGATGAATTTCAAGGGAATGAGAGAACTAAAATGATATAGATCATGATTTTGTCATAGGAATTTGAAATGTAGGAAATGAAAAATGAAGTAGGAATTCAAGCTTATACTGATAAAGTCTTAACGATAGTTAATTAGTTAAGGTTTCTTGGAGAGGATGTTTTTGAGAGAAGAGTTGTAGCTAAGTTCATAATCAGCTTACTAGAAAGGTTTGAAGTAATAATATCCTCTCTGGAAGAATTTAAGGACTTAACTAAAATCTTTGTGAATGAACTTATAAATGCCCTACTAGCTCAAGAGCATAGAAGAGCCTTAATAGTTGATGATCTGGTGGAAAATGCCTTAATGGCTAAGACCAAGGGGTTAAAACTCAAAGGGAATAATTCCAAGAAAATGAATCAAAAGGAACTAAATCAATTGATTTGAAGCAAGGCAAATCAACAAGTAAATATCCTCCTTGCTCAAATTGCAAGAAAAAGAATCATATTGAAAAATATAGTTGGTTTAGGCCTAATGTCAAATGTAAGGCCTGTCAGCAAATGGGGCATGTTGAAAGAGTGTGCAAGAACAAAATGACAGAACTTGTAACTCAGGCTGATGTAGCTAAGCAGGAGACTAAGAATGAAGAAGTTTTGTTTATGGCTAAAATGGGTACGGATTCTGGTAAGACAAGTATTTGGTTATTGGACAGTGCTTGTTTTCATCATCTTACAAGTAATCAGTCTTTGTTTACTGATCTTGATACTAGTTTGATATCTGAAGTTAAAATTGGAAATGGTGAATATCTGCAAGTACTTGGTGTTGGTATTGTAGTTGTTGAAACCACATCAAGTATGAAACATATAACAAGTGTGCGCTATGGCAGATTATAACCTACTGAGTGTTGGATAATTAGCTGATAAGCATTATGCTTTGTTGTTCAAAGACAAATTTTGTATTGTATTTGATCCTTGTGGTGCAGAAATGTTTACTATTCATATGAAAAACAATTGATATCCTGTGTACTTGAAAGATACTAAGCATACTACTTTGTACAATGAGAAGGATGAGTTTAAGCTATGGCACAAAAGGTTAGGACACGTGAATTATGGTTCACTGTTTCATATGGCATTTGGTCAATTAGTTGAGGGCCTACTTGATATCACAAAACAAGAAACATTGTGTTTAGCTTGTCAATTTTATAAACAAACCAAGAAGTTGTTTCCTAAGAAAAGTAGTTGGAAAGCAACTCAGAAATTAGAGTTAGTCCATATTGATATAAGTGGATCAATGAAATTCTCTTAGTGGAAGCAGATACTATATACTATTTCTTGATGATTTCACTACGTATTGCTGGGTTTATTTCTTGAAGCAAAAACCTAATGCTTTGAAGAATTTCACAAAGTTCAAAACATTAGTTGAGAACTTCTCAAGCTTAAGTATTAAAACATTGAGAAGTGATAATGGTTCTGAGTTCACTGTAGCAAAATTTGAGAAATTACTGGCTGAATATGGTGTACAACATCAGCTAACTATCACCTACAATCCATAACAGAATGGCAAATTTGAAAGGAAAAATAGAACATTGGTTGAGATGGGGATGTGTTTATTGTATCATATGGGATTGCCAAAGAAGTTTTGGGTTAAGGTAGTAAACTCTGCCAATTATATATTGAATAGGGCATATACCAAAATTCTATCTCAAAAAACTCTTTTTGAAATGTGGTTTGGATACAAACCATCTATAGCTCATTTGAGAGTTTTTAGATGCACATGTTATGCAAAAATACTTGATGAGAGAAAATCCAAATTTGATTCTAAGTCGATATTTGCTATGCACATTGGTTATAATGAGGTGTCAAAGGGCTATAGACTATATGTTGTTCAGTCAAACAAAGTGTTTGTCAACAAGGATGTCAACTTTGATGAAGGGCAAAAATGAAATTGGCAAAATGTCACTGTTAAGTACTTTGATCTAGTAGTTGATACTGAAAAAGATCAACAACTGATTGATGATAATGATTCTGAAAATATTGAAGATGAAAGTCTTGTTGTTAGAGGAACTAGAAACTTAAGTGAGATTTACAATATGGCTAATGTAGCTATTTTTGAACCAGCTACAGAGAAGCTGTGACAAACAAAAATTGGGTGATACTATGGATAACGAGATCAACATGATTAAGAAGAACAATACTTAAGTACTAGTGGATAAACGAGCAGGACAAAATGTGATAGGAGCCAAATGGATTTTCAGAATAAAGTTGAATCTTGATGGTTCTGTGAACAAATATAAAGGCAGTTTTACGGTCAAAGAGTATGCATAGGTTTATGGAGTAGATTATATGGAGACTTTTGCACTTGTGGCTAGGCATGATACTATTAGAATGCTCACTGCTTTGTCAGTAAGAGAATGATGGATAATTTACCAATTGGATGTCAAATCAGCATTTCTAAATAGCTACGTATCAAGAGATATTTTATTAAGCAACCTGAAGGTTACATTGAAGAAAGTTCTAAAGGTAAGGTCTACAAATTAATTAAGGCATTATATGGCCTTGAGCAAGCCCCACGTGCTTGGTATGATAGAATAGATGATCATTTTAGAAGACAAGGATTCCAAAGAAGTGTTAATGAGTCAATATTGTATGTGAAATATTCAAATGGCTCAATTGCACTCATAATAGCTTTTTAGGTTGATGATTTGTTGCTCATAGGTCTTAATAATGATGTGTTGGTGGAATTCAAGTAGAAAATGATGAAAGAATTTGAGATGAATGATTTGGGGTTAATGACTTATTTTTTGGGGTTGGAAGTAGTACAGACAAATGACTTGATTGCATTACGTCAATCTAAGTATGCAAAGGATTTGTTAAAGAAATTTAACATGACCTTCTACAAGACTGTGCCTACTCCACTATTTACTGGTGTCAAGTTTAGTAAAAATGATGTCTTAACTCTAGTTGATGGTCAAGTTTACAAAAGTATGATTGGCTCTCTTTTGTACTTGTCTGCAACCAAGCCTAACATAATGTTTTCTACAAGTTTGTTATCTAGGTTTATACAAAATCCTTCAACTTTACATTTGAAGGTTGCCAAGAGGATTCTCAAGTATGTCAAAGGTACATTTGTCAAACCCTGCTCTATAAAATAATTACGACGTCATTTACATGCTCAATAGAATGGTTGCATATTTATGAAGTTTGAGAAATCGTTAAAAGATGATATTGCCTCTAATGGTATCATTAAGTCGATTAAGCCTCGAACTAGTTCAAATAGGAATTTTAAGGTGAAATTGAGAGTTTCACAGTCCAGGGATGACTCAAAATAGTAATTCGGATATCGAGGATCAATTTGGAGTCAAACCGGAATTTTCACTATCTAGGGGCAAAATGGTCATTTGCTACTTGGGGACAAAATGAAAATTTTAGAAAAGATTTTTTTGGCCCCATTTGACTTATTGGAGTATGATTTGAAGTTTAGAAGTGAAAAATTTTAATTTTGGTATAATTTGGAGTATAGAGGTAAAATGGTAATTTTGTCACCCTAGGGGCAAAATTGTAATTTTTCACCACCAGGACATTTGTCCAGCACATGGTCTTCCCTTATCCTCATTTTGACCTTTGAATAATCATGTGGTGGAGATAAAAGGTTTAAAATTTTTAAAGTTTTAAAAATGGACCAATGGAAACATGCCATGTGTCGAGCTTAGGATATTTTATTATTTAACTTAAAAATCAGCATAAATCAGCCCATTATCTCTCCAAATATTCAGCCAAGCAAGGAAGAGAGGGAAAAAAAGGAAGAACAAACCCTAGGTGAAGAATTTCAAGAGAAAAAGTATGGAAAATCAAGGAAAACAAGTGAAAAAGGTAGGATTTTTCAACTTAAACTTAAAATCTATTTTCCTTAAGCATTTCTCCTTATTTTCCGTGGTTAAATTACATGTTTTCATGATGAATTCATGGCTGGTCAAAATGGGTATAGAGAGAGAAAGATGTTGGATTGAATTGATTTTAAGATATGTTAGTGTTTTTAGTTGATTTAGCATATTTAGAAGCAAAACAACAAGAAAAGAATCCATTTTTTCCATGAATCATCATTGGCCGAATCTTCCTTGATGTGTGTGGGTGATGGATTGTTATTATTTCAAGAGAAATGGCTTAGAAAATGATGAATAATGGTGAGAAAAATTAAATAGGAAAAATCACGGTGTTAGTGCACCGTAATGGCTGAATTTTTCCATGAAGAAATGGGAGGGTTTTGATGCTGAAATTGGTGTTATTTGAATAATGTTTGGTGGATTGAGGTATTAGAAATGAAATGGAGCAATTTGGAGCCAAATCGAACACAATTGTCATTTAATCGGGTAATAGGCCGAATTAGGTCGGCACCTCATTTAAGCGATAGTCGAATAAGTTGCATATCATATCATGCATATACACCGAGCCTGAATTGATTTTATAATGGTCAAGCATTAATGTGGTGGATTATGTATTGTACATTGTGGATAGGTGGTGAGCAAATTACACTAGTAAAAGTACAGAGATTGTGCTTGAAGACTGGGATTAGGAGTACATCGACTCCTAGAACTGTGAGTAAACTTATTATTGTCTTAATTATCTAGAGTAGTTTTATACAATTGTGTGATTTTATAGAAAATTGGTTTACATGGTAAATTTCTATGTTTTAGGAGAAATTGTGATTTTATAAAATGATTTTATAAATTTTCTAGAAAATTGAATACTGGTTTTGAAAATAGAGTAATTGGAGACTGCTTGCTTGTGTTATAAATTGTGTTTTAAATTATATGGCTTATAGCAATATGTGAGCATGAATGGCAAAGTCTGTATTTGTATCAAAATTATATATACTATGTATTCAGCCTTGAGAGGCTAGATTGCGATAAATTGCCATGTCATGCGAATAAAGATTTTATAAATCAGGTGGTAGATAAAATAATTCATAATCCCTGCAGTGGAGGTTCTATAGATCAGCCTAAGAGAAGGGGCACAGAATCAAATATTTTTATTATATTCATACCTCGATCGGAGAGCCGTGTGAAAGGTATCTCTAGAGGTAAAGATTTGAGTGCACTTCACGTGGACCACCGCGTGAGAGTGAGACTCAGCCAATGCCAAGGCATGACTAGAATTTCGGATGTAAAGACATTTAACCGCCTTGGTGGTCTCGGTCAGATGCTTAGGCCAAGGCATCCCCGGGAATGATTTTGGCAGGAGCCAAGTTTTGTGAGATATATAAGTCATGTTGATTAATTGAGTAAATTGGATATTCATGTTATGAAACATATATTGGAAAAGAATATTTTAATTCGTCTCCATTTACTCGCCTTTAGATAGTTTAGATGGTGTCTGTTTACTCACTAAGATTTTATAATCTCACCACCCTCAATTCCCCACATTTCAAGCTCAGGATAGTAAGTAGATAGTCGATTGCATCAAGGACTTCAGTTAGCCTTGCATCGACAAAATTGTAGGTTCACAGACTTGCACCTTATTGGTTAGTTGAGGACCCACGTGTCACTGTAAAAGAAATTTTATACTTCAGTTATCTGCTTTAAAGCACGTATGAATATATTTAGCTTTTACATTACAAAAATTATTTACGAATTTTTCTATAAATATTGTTTTTTTTAAATAGAATATTTTATTAAATATTATTATTTTATTCAAACTTTTATAATTTCGTTTCAAATAATTATTTTAGACATCTAAATTTACTTTAATTATGAAACATGTGTTTTTCGCCCACACATCATGTTTTTGGCGAGTTTCGATATTTTCGAAGAAAAATGACGAAAATGCCTCTGTGAGCCAGAAAATAATATTATATTATTTTGATTTGGAAACGACTTATGATTTCTTGAAATGTGAGATTTAATAACTGTCGCTCACCAGGGAGATGCGAAACCTAATGCTAAGCCTTGCGGAGTTCCGATCGGCATTCCGGGTAATAAATGTCTATCGGGACGTTGTGGTGGTTGTCATGGGCCTGATGAGAGTTCCCGGTCGTGACAACATTCAATTTTGGTTTGAGGTATTTGAATGAGGATAGCTATGAGTTGAAGGGTTTCAATGACAGTGACTAGGCTGGATCCTTATGTCACGACCTGGAACTCCCATCGAGCCCGTGACAACCGCCACTACGTCTCGATAGGCACTCATTACCCCGAATGCCGATCAAAACCCCGCAATGCTTAGTATCAGCTTCCGCATCTCCCCCGTGAGCGACAGTTATTAAATCTCTCATTTCAAAAAATCATAAGTTATTTTCAAATCAAAATAATAAAATATTACTATCTGGCTCACAAGGGCATTTTCGTCATTTTTCTTCGAAAATACCGAAACTCGCCAAAAACATGGTGTAAAGCTAAATATATTCACACATACTTTAAATCAGATAACTGAAGTATAAAATTACTTTTATAGTGACACGTGGGCCCCCAACTAATCAATAAGGTGCGAGTCTGTGAACCTACAATTTTGTCGACGTAACTCCGAGATTAATTCTCGACTTAATCAACTATCAATAAACTATCCTGAGCCTAAAAAATGGATAGGAAAAAGGGTGAGATTATGATTACATAATCCCAGTGAGTAAACAATTACCATCAAAAGCATCTAAAGCCGAGTAGATGGAGACAATCTAAAAAAAAAACGTTATATTTGAATAATGTTCATAATGCAAAATTCGTTTCGATCTATACCAAACAATTTCTTTTCATCAAAATTTCCCTGGCTTATGAGTTTCTTAAACTTGGCCCCTAGCAGAATCATTCTCGCGGGTACCCTCGTCAAGGTATCCCACTAAGACCGCTAAGGCTGTTAAATGACCCATACCCATAAACATATTTTCACATCTGACACACAGCCGTTCCTTGACGTTGGCTGAGTCTTGCTCTCACGAGGTCGCCCGAACGTGAGGTGCACTCAAATCATACCTTAGGAGATACTTCATCCAACATTTTCCCCCGAAGGTAAGTATATAATTGGGTTACCGTGCCCCTCTCATAGGCAGTCCACGAAAACCCCCACCATTGTAGTGACCGTTTAATATACCACCAGACCCATAAAATTTTCAGTAGCATAATATGGCGAATAAAATTTAATCCAGTCTACCGAGACCAATCCAAAACTGTTCACATATTTCATGCCAAACTCAAAAATTTAGCCATCATGCTACCATAGTGTCATAAGCCCCAATTTCAATAACATATAAAATCATAAATTTCAATATAGTCTCCATATACTCAATTTTTCCAAAACAATATTTGATTTCAAAACCTGTATAAATCTCATTTTTATAAAAAAAATATATTTTAATTGAAAAACATAATATTTTATAATTTAAACTCACCATTCAATAAAAGCATCAAACAAGTATAATTACTTTAGATATTTAAGACGATAAATTGTTCAGTCACTGTTCTAGGAGTCGATATACTCCTAACCCCAGTCTTCAAGTACAATCTCTGTACTTTTACCAGTGTAATTTGCTCACCACCTATCCATAATGTACAATACATAATTTACCACATTAATGCTTGACCATTATAAAATCAATTCAGGCTCGGTGTATATGCATGATATGACATGCAACTTATCCGACTACCATTTAAATGCGATGCTGACCTAATTCGACCTATTACTCGATTAAATTACTAACCCGTCCAATTTAATCCCAAATTAATTTTTTTCAGTTTCTATACCTCAATTGCACCCAAATTGACTTAATGTTCCTCAGTGTGGTGCAAATTATCAGTCTCGATAACAAATTACGAAAATACCCCTAGTGGGTAAAAATTCATATTTTTGTTCCGAAAATTCTCATTATTTTTCTAGGCTCATAATTCATCATTATTCATCATAATTCATCAAATAAACATCAAGATCAGCAGCCAATATTCCCCTAGAAAATTCGGCATAATGGGTTTCAATGGGAGAAAATTATTTCTCTAGCTTATTTTTGCTATATTTCAATATAACCTAACTAAAATCACTTAATTCAATTAAAATCAACCAAAACTCAAGCTCAAAACTCATCCATGGAGGTTTGGCCAGCATGGGTGTCCATATCCACTTTCTAATTTTGCATGGAAATGAGAAAAAATGCATGGGTAGTGAAAATCACAAGGAAAATCAATGAAATTTACCTTTTTAATGCTTGATTTCTTGATTTCTCTTGATTTTCCCCAAAATTTTTAGCTAGGGCTGTTATTTCTTTTCCCCCTTTTCTCTCCTGGTTTGGACAGCTTGAAGAAGATGAGAATTCTGGAAATTTTGGCCTTTTTAAAGGCTAAATAATATAATATTATTTTATTCTTTTTTTTGTTTTATTAATTTCTTAAATTCTAGCCATCCATTTGTTTCCAAATTTTCACCATACACTTGTCCCACATATCCATAGCTTAGATAAAATTCTCAGACTTATCCAAAGTTTTGGTGGAGTAATTTTTGAAAATTACATTTTTACCCAAAAAACTGAAAAATCGCTTATAGACATATTTTTCATCCCTTATACTCATACCATTCTCCAATTTGTCAAATGTGATCTAAATTCTCTCAAAATCTCAAAATTTATCCGCGAGTGGAAAAATTACGATTTTACCCCATACACTCGAGAAATCACCGGAAATAAACTTTTTCACTGCCAAACCCTCAAATTATACTCCAATAAGTTAAATGGGGCCAAAAAATCTTTTCTAAAAATTTCCATTTTGTCCCCAAGTGGCAAATGACCATTTTACCCCTAGATAGTGAAAATTTCGATTTGACTCCAAATTGATCCTCGAACTCCGAATTACCATTTTGAGTCATCCCTGAACTTTGAAAGTCTTAATTTCACCTTAAAATTCCTATTTGAACTAGTTCGAGACTGAATCGACTTAATGGTACTATTAGGGGCAATATCATCTTTTAACGATTTCTCGAACTTCCTAAATATGCAAACATTCTATTGAGTATGTAAATGACGTCGTAATTATTTTATAAAACAGGGTTTGACACCTTAAATGATTCCAAAGTACATATGGATATTGTTTCTTTTTTTGGTAGTGCTGTGTTTACATGGAATTCTAAGAAACAACAAATGGTGACACAATCATCAACTGAGGTTGAGTATTTGCAACTGTTATTGCTGTTAATCATGTGCTGCTACTGAGAAAGGTGTTAAAGGATTTAAAGTTTAGGCATGAGAATGGCACTATGATTTTTGCCAAAAATCCTATTCAACATGGTATGATGAAGCATATAAGGGTCAAATACCATGCTTTGAGAGTTATAGTAAAGGAGAATGAAATCACTCTACAATACTATCCTATTGGTGAACAACTTAATGATATTATCACTAAGAGTCTGGGTAGAAAGAGGTTCGGATATTTGACATCTTTCTTGGGGGTGTTTCAGATCAAAGATTTTGGGGAAGTGTTGAAGATTTAATATTTTCACTGAAAGTGAAAGAGATGAAGAATGGCAGGAATCAACGATAGTTTGAAACCTAAAGAACTAAGTCTAAGAAACGGTGTAGTTTTGCGTTTTACTTTACCAAATTATAGTGCCTAAACGGCTGTCTCTATGTTGTTTCACTTATGATTTTTACTTAATGTCATACGGTATCATGCTTTGCCGTTTCAATCTTGTTTGTTGTTTCTTCCTTTTACGCATAATAGTGTTGTCATTTTGAGTCAAATGTAAGGCTTAACAACCATGTTGTTGCTACCATTGCAAAGCACAGAAAACAATGTCATCGTTTTTTGTGCTTAACTGACTATTTTGATTTTTCACATTAACCAAGGTTAAATCTATAGAGCCTAGTATGTTTAGCATGGATATATAAACCTTAATGAAAATAACCGTCGTGAGTTTTTCCCCAAAATTTGAGTATTCTCTATTGACTCAAGCTTTTCTCTCTGTTTTTGAGTTCATCTTATTTTACTAGAAACTTTACTCTCAAAACCTCTTCAAAGCCAACTTGTCTGCATGTAGGAATGTAAAAAGTGTCGCATCATGCATTTGGAATTTTAGTCTAGATTCATGCCATGTTTTAGTTTTGTGTATGAAGATTAAGTAGGTCTATCTCGTACTAATGCTATTGATGCAGAAACATAAAGACAATTGAAGAAAAAGATTGAAGAAATAAAAAGTATATTTTTTCTCAGAGAAAAAAAAAAACCTAAGACTCTAATAAAGTATACTAAGACAAAAGTATATTATCCTTTCTTTGTCTTGGTAAAGTAAGTTATTTGAATAATTGTATGATAATTATATACATTAAGATTATCTATAAATTTATTGTTACCACAAAAAGGGTTCTATAAGTAAGTTGAGACTTTTCATCAAAATATAATCACAAATAGTCAGAAAAATTAAAAGAATAATTACCTTGAAAAACCACCTTCCTTCCATTATCAAGCTAAGCCTTTCACACTAAGCAAAGGTTGTCCTTGCTTGTGTTTGTAGTAGTTTTTCACCACAAGTTTTAAGAGATCAATAGGCACGTAAAATATTCATAATCAAAATGTTAGAGATACTAATACATATTAGATCATAGATACTAAGATTTTTCTGAACTTTCATTACATCCATGTTTGTTTACATTTATATCACAACTTATTCATGTGTTTTGGTGCAGTTATGGTCTCTAAATGCCATGACTGACATGATAGAAATCATTGATTATGTCTATATTTTATGATTATCTAGTTTTTGAAGCTTTTATGACATCATGACAATTGTAAAAAAAACATATTCTAGAGTTTGATTTTTCATGGTATGATCCTCATATATGCATACAAATATTTGAAAGTTTTGAATATTATGTAATGAGTAAATATGAAAAAAATGAAACCCTAGTTGTTAGACCCCAAACTTTGTTGGCTATTTATCTCTCTTAAATATTTTTTACGCATAATTTTTATTCCTTCCTCGACAACCTTTCCATTAGTATATAATTATTTGCATCATCAATTTAGTAAAGAAAAAAAATTAGAAACTAAAATGAAAAAGAAAAAGAAAATCTAGAGTTGAAAGATGAAATGCAGTCTCCACCCTTGGTTCGGCGCGTGCTTTCTATCACATATTTTGATTAGCACGTTCACCATCACAATAGACTCTACTCTCTTAGAGAAAGTTTTTGACATTAAAAAAGCGTAAAACAATGACATGGAAAGTGGCACGTGGCTTGCACGTGTCATTTCAAGAGAAAATACTTTTTGCTTGAAAAACTAAAACCAACTTGCACCTAGGAGGTGTGTTTTGGACAGCCTTCACCAGAAAATCAACCATAATATTGTTTTATTTATTTTCATAAAATTTGTTTTAAAATTAAAATAAATATTTCAAGACTTACGCGCGCATGTGCAGTAATTTCTAAGACAGTGGTTTATGCCACACTTTTGAAGACGTGTGCAACACAGTGATATAAGAATTATATTTTATAAACTTCCGAAACCTATATAGAACTTATCTTATAACTTACGTCTTTAGAAATTTTAAATATTTGTTTTTAAATTTGTTCATAATTTGCAAAATTCATCATTATATTTGTCTGCTTTGCACATATCTATTTAGTTTTAACTATACAAGCAAATGAAAATCAATTGATGATAAAATTTTAAGAAATTTGTAAGTGATAATTTTATTGAAAATTTTTGGGTGATTTTTAAAATTCTGCACCAAAAGTGTTGAAGAATTTAGAAAATTTTCCAATATTGAGGGTTCTCATTTATTTTTAAGGAAAGATAAGAAATAAAAAAGAGAAAGAAAAATAACAAGTATAAAAAATTTAATAAAAAAGGAAAAAAAAGAAAAAGAGAAAATATAATAAAGATAAACACGAAAGGATAAAAGATTTAATTCTAACCTTTTCATAAAATACCAATTAATGCAAAAATGGAGCCTCTTCAAGAAATAAGTGATTTTCTTGAATACTCTTGAGGTGAGGATGCTCTCACTAAAACTATTGGAAAAACTTAGGAAAGAAAGGAAAGAAAAAATTACAAGAAAAAAATAATAATTATGGGAAACAAAATTAAATATGAAGTTAAGGACTATTTGTTAAGGATAAAACAACATAACGTGTGATTAATTGGTACTATTCTTTGAACGAATGCTACAAAATGCTAATACCTTCCTCACACGTAACCATACTCTCAAACCCAAATTTATTCATAGACTGAAACTTATATTTTTTA
The DNA here is from genome assembly GCF_000208745.1 of Theobroma cacao. Taxonomy (NCBI): domain Eukaryota; kingdom Viridiplantae; phylum Streptophyta; class Magnoliopsida; order Malvales; family Malvaceae; genus Theobroma; species Theobroma cacao. The sequence continues at coordinate 13,679,082 of NC_030858.1, read as the reverse complement.
AATGAACCTAAATCAAACTTAGGGTTTCATCAAAAATGATAAATTCAATCTGGTGACGAAACACCTTGAAAAAGAAGATTGGTGGGGGATTTAGGGTTTCATAGAAAATGATAAATTCAATTTGGTGACGAAATACACCTTGAAAAAGAACATTGGTGGGGGATTCCTATTTAGGATGAATATTGGTTTGGTTCCCAAACTTGCATGTTGCGATAGGTAAAATCCATAAAACCCCTTCAAAACACTTCAAAATGACACTTTGATCCTTCTTGTTTAAACATGATGTTTTTGGTCCCTTAATTATTAACACTATTCGTTAACAGTTAAAAAAATTTATATCCAATATTACATAAATATTTTAAAACACAAATACCCTCTTTAAAAAAACATGCTTTTGTTTCCTTCCTAAACTTAATAAAATTCACTTTGATACTTAATAAAATTCAATTTTTGACTGAGAAGAAAAAAACTTAAAACTTAATAAAATCCTAGGACAAAATTTATGAATGTAGTAGTTTGCCTCACTTTGAGGCTTAATAAAATTCAATATTTGACAAAAAAGAGAAAAATTTAAAACTTTGGATATATAGTAATCAAGTCAAAATCTTTTTATGTCACCCTAAAACTTAGTCTCAATGAACAAATTTTAGACAAAAAAATTTCAATAAAATTAATAATTACGAATAAGAAATTAAACTCTTGGCTCGACACCATTAAATTTGAAATATCCATTATTAAGCAAAAAATTTACTTTAATACATTCTTTTTAACAAAAAAAAATCTCAAGCTATTAAAAAATTAAGAATTTGATGACAATAGACTTTAGCTCAAAAAAGAAGTTTATAGTTTTTAAGGCAAAAACAGCTTCAAATTTTCAGATCTTTAAATAGAAATTTCTTAAGATTTTTTTATTAATGTTTTTGAGGGAATGATGAGTAGATTTTTTTACAAAGAGAATATGCTTAAATTAAAAAAAATTATATAAGGAGTATGTACGTCTTAAAATATTTATATAGTATTTGGTCTAATTTTGTTAACTGTTGACTAAGGTATTAACAATTAAGGGACCAAAAACATCATTTTGAAACAAGAGGTACCAAAGTGTCCTTTTGAAATATTTTAAGGGGACTTTTTAAATTTTACCATGTTGTGATAGCCCCAATAATTTAATTGAGTATTTCAATAAATTCTTGAAGTTCATAACTTCCATGTAATTAAGTCCAACATAATTTTCCCACTTTACTTTGTCACTAAATCATTCTTAATTTGTGTGACCTATTAGATTCTTAATATGATGGTAAGAAATATAAATTATAATTATAAGCAATCAATCTCTTTTTTGTCTTTTTATTTTAAAAAAAAGAGTAATCAGACTCCTTTATACTCGTTATCAAATTCAAATTGATTAATCCATATTTGTAAGTCAAAATTATCATCTACCAATGCACATGACTACCCAAATATTAAGAAGAACTATAGTTGACTCAACTTTTATGTCACGATGTCACGACTTGGCAATCCCTTCAAGCCAGTGACAACCGCCGTGAAGTCTCAATAGACATTCATTACCCGGAATGTTAACCGAAATCTCGCAAGGCTCTTGCATCAGTTTTCCACTTCCCCTATGAGCAATAGTTACTAAATATCGAGTTTTAAGAGAATATAAACTATTTTAGATAAAAAATAATCAAAATAAAATTTTCACCACACAGGTGTATTTTGGTCATTTTTACTTGAAAATTTCGAAACCTGATAAAAATACATCATATGGTAGAAAGATATCCATTTTCGATCAAAAATAATTTTTTGTAATCTAAATCATCCATTTGGAGTGAAAAGTTGGCTAATTAGACTAAATAAAAATATTCGATAATATATTCCATTTTCTTATAAAATAATTTTTTATAGAACTATGCATAAATAATTTTTGTAGTGTAAGTACAAAATAAATTCATACACATAGTGATACAGTAAACCATGTACTCAAAATTATCCTACAGTGGCATATGGACCCCGAGATAACCAAAAGTGTGCAAGAATGTAGACCTACGATTTCGAAGAAAGTAAGTCCAAAAGAAATCCTTAATGAAATCAACTGCCTACAGATTATCCTGAACCTGAAATGGTTAAAAAGAAAGGGTGAGTTTTCATAAACTCAGTGAGTAAACAAAGTCTGTCATTAACTTCTAAAGCCGAGTAAATGGAGACAGTTAACTTTTCATCATACCATAATCCACAACATTTTGTATTTGTTTCAAATCACATAAAACAACACATTTCATTATAATACGCATCACGATTTATGATTTTCTTAAAAACTTGGCTCGTTCCAAAAATCATACTCGGTGATACCTTAGCCGAGGCATTCAATCGAGTCCGCCAAGGTTATTAAGTTAACAACTACTCATAAAAACATAGTTTAGCCATCTCTTGGCGTTGGCAAAGTTCATCCTCAAGTGGTGGTTCGGCGTGAAGTGAACTCTATTGTACCTTAGGAGATATCCTTCGCGCTTCTCATACTAAGGTAAATATAACGGGGTTTACCATGCCCCTCTAATAGGCTGGTCTACGAAAACCCGCCTACTGCAGTGGCTAATTAAATAACCCACCAATCAATAAATTTTGACAGCATAACGTGGCTAACATAATACTACCCAACCTATCAAAGGAAAACAAACAGTTTAATATATTTCACAAACCAAAAACCCAGCCACATATGTCATCACATATCAATTCATAAATCATCAATTCCAAACATAGGTACGTAAACTTAAATATATAGGCAATATCAAAGGTTGGTCTCCACATACTCACATTTTCAAAAACATTATTAAATTGTAAAATAAATCATAAACCTTATTCCTTAAATTGATTATTAGTCATAAAACATAAAATTCATTTAGGCTCAATATTCTTAAAATCATAAAAATGATTGTAAAAATACTCTAAATAAATAAGATGAACAGTGGTTACTCACTTTGACGAGAATTTACAACACTTCTAGTCTCGATCCTCGGGTGCAATACCTTTGCCCTTATCCGAGGGCTCACCACCTATACATAATGTGCAACAGAAAATTTAATATACTTATGCTAAATTGTCACAAAACTATTCTATGTTCCATATGAATGCATGCAATGAAATGGGAGGTGTTCAGCCTATTGCGCACTATACACTATTTAATAGGTCTAAACGTCCAATTCAATTCCAATTAATTTATTGCACTTCTAGTAGTCCCCAAAATTCCACACACTTCAATAAAAATCTATTCTAAGTGCAATTACCAAAATATCCCTCATTATTGTGCAAATTGTTAACTAACAGGAGTAAAATTTTTCGGTACCCGTTTTCGATTTTCGATATTCCTAAGCACCAAATACAATCTAAAGGGCATGAAAAGCAACCAAATTCATCATCAAACCTCACCCATAAAATTCGGCCAAGATAGGTTCTATAATGGGCATGTGGATTTCTTACTTAATTTTCATACTAAATGTTACTAAACACCTAAAAACACTAAGTTACCTTGAAATTCAACTAAATTCATCACCAACTTTCTCTCTCTAAATTTGGCCAGCATATTGCCCCTCATGAAAACTTGAATTTAATTCATGGAAAATGGAAAAGAATGCATGGGCAAGATGAATTTCAAGCTTAAGATTAAAAATCTTACCTTTAGTCACCAATTTCTTGAAAATTCAACAAATTTTCCTTAGTTTTTCCTCCCTAGGGTTTTTCTTTTCTTTTCTTCTCTTTTCAGTAGGTGCTGGTCGGCCTTCAAATTATGAGTGGAAGAGTATGGGCTGGTTTTTAAATGGCAATATAAAAATATTTAATTTTTGACACATGTCACCTTTTTATTGGTCCGCTTGTTTTAACTTAATTTTTAAGCCTTTTCTCACCACCACAAATGCTCCAATACTTATCCATAGCATAAAATAATAATAGGTAAAATTATGGAGCTTGACATATGTCATGGTCGTGAAAAATCGTAAAATTTCAATTTTGCCCTTGTGGACCCGAAAAATAACATTTTTGCCCTTATGCTCGAAATTGAATTTTTTTCACTTCTCAATCTCAAATTATACTCCAATTGGTCAAACTTGATCAAAATTTTCAACCAACTTTCCAAATTTGCCCTCGGGTGGCAAAATTACCATTTTGCCCGTATGGTATGAAAATTCCTAATTGACTCCAATTTAATCCTCGAAATCCGAATCACCATATTAAGTCATTATGGGGTTTTAAAATTCTCAATTTCATCTTAAAATTTCTATTTGAACTAGTTCGAGGCTTTAAATTAACTTAGTTGCATAACTAGTTACGATACCGATTATTTAACTATTTCTAAGGCATTCTAACATGCAGATGTGCCATCAAGTATATGGATGTTGTGATGAGTATATAATGGAGTAAGGCTTGACACACGACCCAAACCAGTGGGCCGTGACCAGCACACAAGTCACGTGGGTGAAGCCCATGATTCTTGAGCAAGCCTTAAATAGTTCGTGTAGATCAATAGACTCATTAAGAGAATTTTCAAACCAAACTGGAGCATTTTATACAATAAGTCCAAGTATAGTTTTAACAAGCTACCCTTAACATAAATCCATTAAGAGTACATCCATGTACTATTACAAGAGTCATATGTTGGTTAACATAGTGGGTCCAAACCCGTACAAAATAAACCATAGTTTATACATTAGAGTGGCATCATAAATGCCATATCCAAAACAACAAACTTAAATACCAAAATCAGCAAAGTGGACTCTACATCAAGATTCCTATTAGATGCCAAAAAAGTTGATCTAACTGACAAACATTAGCCACTCGCTTCCTGCATAGGAATCCCACAAGCTTTGTATTTGCACATGGCAACAAACATTGGGGCAAGTCTCTATTAACTTAGTGAGTGGGTGGAAAATAAACAAGCATAACAGAGGTATATTGTTTAAATCCTATAGTACAAGATATGCCATTATAAATATGCATATGCATAATAATTAATCAAGACTCCTCAGAGTACGCAAATGCTCATTTAAGCGGCTTACCCTCTGTTAAGCATAATCCAATATTTCCACATACTTACCACATTCATCAAGACTCATTAGAGTATACAAGTGCATGGTATACTTACTAGTACTTTCCAGTAAACATGAGTTGTCATCAAGATGGAAACAAGAGAAAGATCCTTCGGGGTAAACAAGACATGTATAAGGTCGAAATTCTTGACAGTAAACGAGACCACAAGGCCATGACACCTTCTTACTATACCATGTCATCGTCCATAATGCACTCATTAGACAGAACCGTATCAACCTTAGCATTCATGTTGACATCACATGTGCAGAATCATTTTCATATTCAATTGGCATTATCCATGCAAAACTATTAAATACAGCTCATTAACTTTCGCAATTCCAGTTCTATAGTTCTCGAGAAGTAGCAAATACGCATAAGCAATAATACACACATATAATCATAATACATGAGTAGCAACAATGAGTTTGTGCAAGCAAATAGGCATGGTCAACAAGTCGTAGTCTACAATACAAATACAGCCAAACACAATCGCCATTAGGTGGCTCATTTAATATCAAACATAATTTTTTGTTAACATTGCTATGAAATAGTTCATGTTGACTCGTTGGCCTAGGCATAGTTCATCTAGGCATTTTATCAACTATAGATATCCGATGGCAACACACATACATATATTTATGCATATATACATCACCTTAACATTTAAATAATACCCTACTCATAGTGATAATTCACTATTTCCAACAACTAAACTCAAGCTTTACTCATCTTCAACAGATTTCCAGGTTCATAATGCTATTGTAACTTCATTTTCCCCTTGTAAAAAAATTATAAACCCTTAGTGTTTCAAACAATTTCCAGCACTTTATGATGTGTGCATCAAATACATATATTTAATGAGAGATTAAATACCTAATTAGCTTAAGTTAGACTAGATTTAGGATCGGATTTAGGTATTTTTAGTTATTTTATTAGTTTAGTTTAATTTATGGTTATATGTTTATTTTAAGTTAATAATGTAGGTTTTCTATTATTTATGTTTAATTTTATTTTTTTGTGGCAGTAGAATCGAAAATAACTTCAATTGGTGAAGAAAGGTACATAATGGACTGGTGTTTTGTCTACACATGTTTTAGTTTTTTGGAGATAACTCTCGCTACATAAGTTCAAATGACATGATTCATAGACCATTGGAAAGCTAAGAGGCAGTGCTAAAACTTTAATGTTTACTACTTTTCTCATTTTTGATGGAAGATGGTCGAAATCCTTATTAAAGTGGAAATACTGCACCAGAAGAGCAAAAGTCAAGATAAAACCCTTGAGAGTCGTGGCTCTAAAGAATGAGAGCCACAGCGCTCGGGGAATTTTTCAAAAATAAACATCCTAGGGATTTTGGAAGTTAGGGCTTTTGAAGGCTATTTAAGGAGCCGTTTTTAGAGGTTTTTAGGAAGAGGCAACAAGCAATTTCTTTGGAGAAAAAGAGCCAAAAACAAAGCAAGAAAGCAAGAGAATTTGAGGGAGAATCAAAATCACAAAGCTTCAACTATTAGTTTTCTCTCTCTAATTTTGTGTTTTTCTTATTTTCTTAAACTTGGATTAATGGCTAATTTTCTTTGGATGAAGTTTTTATTAGATATTATGAGCTAAACTATTTTTCTAGGTTGTGGTGGATTTCAACATGTAATTTGAATATTTGTTTTTCTTTTATTTTCTATGAATGGGTATAATTCTGCTTATTCAAATTTGCTTTTAATGCTTTTGATTGTCTAGCCAATAATTAACTAATTTGTGAATCTAATTGAGACTCGATAGAGAGATTTTAAATTGAACTAAGATTTGAATAGTGCATGTTCATGTCACTTAGGTGATCTGCTTTGCGATTCAAGTAGACATACGTCAATTGCTATATCTAACCAAATTAAAACATTAGCTTAATGTTGTTGATTTCTCACACATGTGCATATATCGTTAACAAGTAATATAATAGAAAGTAGAATTCGTTCCCATGAAGAATTAATTTAATTCCTAACTGTTAACTACTAAAATTATAACACTAATCTTATCCAAACAACCTAATTATTAAAAAGAAAAATTGAAACTAATAACTAAAACTAATGTAAAATCTATTAGCAAAATTATTTTACTAAATTCGAATGACTATCAGACCTAAGATTATTATATCCCTCAATACTTCTTCCGATTATTGTCTCTCTCTTAACTTAATTTAATGGATCAAGTTGTTAACCTAGAATCCTAATTTATTTATAAGTCTTTGTCAAGTTTCTTATAAAAATATATCTCCCAATTAACTTAATATATGTCTATGCAAATTAAATTGAAAAAAGATTCATTAATTTCGTGCTTTAATTTTGGTTACATATGACTTCTAGGTGTATGCCTACCTTATATGCAAATCAAATCACCTAATCAACTAAGTATTTGATCATACGCTATTTTATTCTAGATTTACCTAAATCTCCTTCGTTAAGGTTTAATCTAGGTTTCCAATTTAATCTAATTGGTAATTAGCCAACTAGAAGCATTAAGAACAGAATCAAATAAACAACCTAAATCCATCAAACAAAAGTAAAAGAGAGATAAATAAATCAGACTACATATTGAGTTTAATCATAATATTAGATAAATAATTTAGTTCCCCATCAAGTCACACATTATCATCAAAATAAGTTTAAACATAGAAACTAAACCAAGAAAAATAAGAATAACGAAACTCCAAGAGTGAAACTCTTAATCTCCAAATCTTCTTAAATCTTTCAATTTCTTTTCAACTTCAATGAGATTTTTTTTTTCGACAATTTTGTGGCTTGAATGTCAACTCTAAATTTGGTGTTTCGTTTTTCTCCTAAAAGTCTTCCGAAATGTTGTTTTTATAGGGTTTTGAAGTTAGGCCAAGTTAGGTGAAGAAAGAAGTCAATTCTAATAAGGAATTCCTCATCAAACTATGTAGGCCGCGATCTCGACCAATTAATTAGTAGAAATGGTAATTGCTCTAGAACTATTGCAATACTTCAACTTTGACAAGATTTTTGACCACTTTTTATGCTGAACTGGGTAAGGTAGTAAATATGAAAGTTGTATATTTTTCTCTTAGCTTTCCAATGGTCAAAGAATCATATCATTTAGATTTTTGTAGAGAGATTTATTATCAAAATACCAAAACATGTGTAGTAAAAGTCTACACCTTGAAATTGCTTTCCTTCTTTCATTAAAAGTCTTCCTTCATTAAACACTTACAAAAGCACAACTAAATCAATAACAACCTATCTTAATCACATTAATACCAAATTAAGCATAAAATTAACTAAGATTAGGTTGACTCACCTAAATTAACTAATTTAAAATAATTTAAATAAAACTTATTAATTTCTATGCATTACTACAAAAACTAAGTTAAATTACTATCAAAATTAAGCCCAAATAACCCAATGTTAGAGAGTTATCACTTAATGAACTTTATTTAATTGATTACTATAGACATATAGTGACCCAATTAAGTCAGCTATTTGTACAAGCATCTCGACTGAAACTTGTACATAACTTTGGATTCTAGGTTAGTAAAACCACCCATGAATATAAATAATAAAAGAAGCTGATATTAGATGAAGTGTTAAATGAACCCATACTCCTAGGTTTTAATCTATTGCCTTTCTCCAGTGAATGTTTAGTTTTTGTTAATTAGTTTAGTATTTGATTTAATTTAGTATTAATTAATTTTCCATAAAATCGAGTTACTTGAATAAGATTGATCTACCATAATTTTAGTATTTAATGAATAATTAGGAGCAAATCTGTGTAGAATACGATTTTGGACTTACTGTCTAAATTACTTATTTGATAGGTATACTTGTGTGTGTAAAATCGGCAACATTTTAAACTAGCTTAACTTTCCAGTACCCATCTTAACACATGCTAGTTTTAGATTCCAAGATTAAAATGCCTTAAAACCTTAACTTAGTGTTGATTCAAACCTTCCAAAACACCAAAATTCTAGTAGCTCAAGAGGAAGACCAATTGAGCTGAAACCATAAACAAATTCTCATTTTTGAACCAATTAAAATGTAGTTCAAGGTGGTAGGAGGTTTAATCTTACCTCAAGTATGAATTTCCAAGCTTCCAAATCTTCTAAATTAGCTCTAATTTATTAAAGGGATCTGAAGGTTTCAATGGCAATAGGGGAAAACTTCTTCCGTTTTGTTTTTCCAAATGGATGAAATGATTAAAACTTATATATTTTTGTCATTCTAGAGGCATGTATCAATAGATTGGTGAATCTATCAAAACATTGTTGCGAATTTTCCTAGAAGCTATTAATACATGTGTTAATGTAACGATAGAAATTAAATAAAATGCTCTCTACTTGAAATGTATTGATAAATTGGGGAAATCTATCAATACATTTTTCATAGAATGTCCCCTTTCCAAAATCTATCAATACTAGTGGTGATTCTATTGAAATAATTTCAACAGAATGTCTCCCACCTCAAATCTATTGATACATCCTCGAATCTATCGATAGTTTTCTTACAGAATGCTTCCCAAAAGATTTTTCCCAAGAATGTATTGATAGATCATTGAATCTATCTATACATTTGCTCCAGAATGTAAATTTTAACATTATTAGTTGCCTAACTCTAAATCTAAAACTCCCAAACCATTTCCTATTTCAACATTCATCTCAATGCAGCTAGTATGGACTACATTAACCAATATTCAAAGTCAAGGTATATCAACACATAGCTCAAGATCTTAATCTCATTGATAACATAACTTTTCATCATTCATTAAGTCCTTAACACATGGTCATTTTTTCACATATTATGTACATATATTCAAATCTTATAGAAAATCATCACATAGGTCACCCAAGCCATAAAACAACTTAGGCAACAACATATATAGTTCGTATCCAAGTCAAGGTGTCACACTTTAATGCACAGTCTTACTTTGTAATTAATATATTTTCATTAATCTGATATCTTAGCAAGACATAGAGCACAGCTGGTGTCTATTCATTGTTATGTTTACCATGTTAGCTTTTGATATTTATAATCTACTCTTTTAATGAGATTTGAAAAAATTTTCTCCTAACCCTCATTCTGCCTTAGCCACAAATTCTCTAGAATTATTACATATCAAGATGTAGTAGAATATTCCCTTTAATATTACTTAAAGTGACGAATCCTTTATTGGCCATTTTTCTACCTCCATATCTTTCATGCTTTACTCAATGTCCAACTTATTATGTATCCTTGATTGGGACCGCTTAAGATAGTATCAAAATATAGCAATCCTTTTACAAGGCAACCTAATAATCTCACATCTAAGAATTATTTACACAACTCTCACATAAGAGTGTCATAACAAATGAAATTCCCAATGTGGGTCATGTTTAATGAATTTGTTTATACAACAAGCACCGTATGTTAGTTCAAGTATCCATATACATCAATCTATGAGATCGATTGCTCATTTCACAAATGAGGAACATAACCATGTACTAGTCTCTTAGCTTTATCAATGTCCAAACTCTTTATAGCATTGACTAAGAACGTTTAGGAATAATGCTTTGATGCAATAAGGATCTCAAATTTATAAAACTTTATAATTTTCTTTGCAAAGCATGTATTATTCCATGGATAAGATAAAGAAAAGCTTTTATTAATTAATGTAATGCTTAAAATAACTCTATACCCAACGCATTGGCTTATGAGGCATACATTATCAATATAAAGAAAAGGAAAATAATAATCATAATAATCATAATAATAATAATAATAATAATAAAGAGACTAATCAAATATGAAATTAAGGACAATCCTATCAATGTTATAATAGGATAACAAGTGATTAGTTGATAACATTATTTGAGCAAGCACTGATAGGGTATTGCTAATATCTTCCTTGTGTATAATCGTACTCCTAAACCTTAATTTTGTTTGAAATCCAGAATCTATCTTTTGTCATGAATTTAAATTGAACTTAGGATTTCTATTAGAAAACATAGATTTAATTGAGTGGCCAATCACACCTACTCAAAAACGTTTCGTGGTAACTTCTATATTTGTTTTGCGATCTAGTTCTGGAATCTACACATTGCAACATGTGGTAGTATGTAAAGTCCCATATGTTTTTCCATTAATTAGTGTACACATGCAAGTATTACTATTGTAAAATGCGATCTTCATTCTTCGATGACGGCCTCTTGTTATTGGACCCCTCGAGCTTTTAAGTGACTCCTAAGGATAATCTGTAGATAGCTAATTTCGTCGATGATCTACTTTAAGATTTACATCATTAGAAATCAAAGGTCGACCTTCTTGTACATATTTGTTTATTTTGGGGGCCCACATGTCATTGTAAAATATTTTGTATACCTGGCTACGTGTGCCACTGTATGTATGAATTTATTTTTCTTTTACGCTATAAAAATTATTTATGCAGAGTTCTATAAATATTGTTTTATAAGAAAATAGAATATTTTATTTAATATTTTTATTTAGTTTGATTAGCCAAAATTTTATTTTAAATGGATAAATTAGATTATTAAAATTATTTTTAAATAAGAAATGTATATTTTCGATCGTATGTTGTATTTTTACCAAGTTTCAAAATTTTCGGGTAAAAATGACCCAAATACCCCTATGTGAAAAAAATTATTTTTTTGTTTGTTTTGACTTAAAAATAGTTTATATTCCCTTAAAACATGATATTTAGTAACTATTGCTCATAGAGGAGATGTAAAATTGATGTGAGGGCCTTGCGAGGTTTTGGTTGACATTCCGGGTAATGGATGTCTTTCGAGATATCGCGGCGGATGTCATGAGCTAGAAAGGAGTACCAAGTCGTGACATTTCGATTGGTATCAGAGCTTTTAGTTTTAAACTTATTTTAAAAAACTACAGTATCAATGTGGCCCCAAGTTAGATTAGATTGAGTTGAATGCATACAATTGCATCTAGAACCTAAAGTTGTCTAAATTCGTACTGTCTCTTCTTATAGATCATTATGCCTCCTCAATGTGGACGCCCACCTCTCTTTAGATCAATCGAGAGGGGAAGAGGTCGTTCTCAACATCGTCAACCAAATCCTATAGAAGGGGAATTAGCTGCGTCTACTTTTTGGGCAGCACCTGCTGCTGAACATACTGAAACTCCTCCACACCCTCCACATCCTCCAGCACCTACTGGTATTCCTGGTAGTCCTGCTATACCTCCTGAGGCAGTTTAGGCATTGGCAGCTTTCCTCACTACTATTATTGGCCAGGCTCAAGCTGGTTAAGTTTCTCTTGCTGTTCCTTCGGCCGCTCAGTGCCACCATCATCACCACCTCCTATTCCACTACAAGTACCCGATGTATCGATTTCTAAGAAACTTAAGGAGGTTAGGCAGTTGGGTTGTATTTCTTTTATAGGTGATTTGGACACAACCGTAGCTAAAGACTGGATCATTCAAGTATTAGAGACACTTACAGATATGAAATTAGATGATGATATGAAATTGATTGTGGCCGCTAGATTGCTTAAGAAGAGGGCTCGTACTTGGTGGAACTCAGTGAAGTCTCGTTTTACTACTCCTCTGACTTGGTCAGATTTTCTATAAGAGTTCGACGATCAGTATTATACTCATTTTCATCAAAAGAAAAAGAAGAGGGAATTCTTGAGTCTGAAACAGGGGAGTTTGACAATAGAGGAGTATGAGGCTCGTTTTAACGAGCTAATGTCTTATGTGCCCGATCTGGTGAAGACTGAGCAGGATCAGGTTAATTACTTTGAAAAAGGGCTCCGAAATGAAATCAGAGACCGTATGATAGTAACGGGTAAGGAGCCGTATAAAAGGTTGTGCAAATGGCTTTACAGGCTGAGAAGCTCGTGACTGAGAATAGGAAGGTTCGGGCTAAGTTTGCTAAGAGAAGGAATCCGAATACATCATCCAGTCAGCCATCTAAAAAGGGCAAGGATTTATCTACTTCAAGGAGCGCTACCACTACTTCAATAGCATCTACCCGACCCCCATCTCAATAGTCGCAACAAAAGTCTCCTAGATTCAGTAGATCAGCGACGAGTGCTTCTGGAAAGAGTTTTGCGAATTTTGACAAATGCCGTAATTGTGGGAGATTTCATGCTGGGCCATGGTGGGAGCGCATGCGGTGTTTTTAGTGTGGTTAACAGGGTCATATAAAGAGTGCTTGTCCATAGCTAGGATGAGTTACTGTAGCTACTTCATCTCTACAGACTCGCATCGATATACAAAGAAGAGATTCTTCTGGGTCACAGTTGAAACAGGGTGTAGCGATGCGGTCTGGTGTGGGGAGTAATACCTCGGTATATCAACCTTCAGACCACAGACGCATACTCCGACGAGAGTTTTTGCTGTGATAGAGGAAGAGGCACGAGTTCGACCTAGTGCAATGACAGGTACCATGTTTATATTTGACAAAGATGCTTATGTCTTAATTGATTCTGGTTCGGATAGATCTTATGTGAGCACGACATTTGCATCCTTTTCTGATAGGAACCTGTTACCTTTAGAGGAAGAAATTGTAGTTCATACCCTTCTAGGAGAGCAGTTGATTAGAAACACTTGTTATAGAGATTGTGGAATAATGGTTGGTGAGGAAGAATTCAAGGCTGATTTAATTCCCTTAGAAATTTGGGATTTTGATTTGATATTGAGTATGGATTAGTTGACTACACATCGGGTGAAAGTGGATTATTTTAGGAAAGAAGTTGTACTTCAAAATTCTGAGGGAGTAGAAGTTGTATTTGCAGGGGAACGTCGAGTATTACCATCCTATGTAATCTCGGCTATCAAAGCTTTAAAACTATTGCAAAAAGGGTATCCAGCTTATCTAGCACATGTGATTGATACCTCAAAGGGGGAGCCTAAGTTAGAGGATGTCTTAATAGTAGATGAGTTCTCTAATGTGTTTTCAGATGAATTACCAAGACTACCTCATGATCGAGAGTTGAAATTCTCTATTGATTTAATTTTGGGTACTGCACCTATTTCCATTCCTCCATATCGGATGGTTCCGGCAAAATTAAAGGAGTTGAAAGTCCAGCTGCAAGAATTAGTAGATAAGGGTTTTATTCGCCCTAGTATTTCTCCCTGGGGTGCACCAGTCTTATTTGTAAAGAAAAAGGATGGCACTCTTCGGTTATGTATCGACTACTATCAACTGAACCGAGTGACCATCAAGAATAAATACCTTTTACCACGAATTGATGATCTTTTTGATCAGCTATAGGGTGCCACGGTGTTTTTTAAGATTGATCTGAGGTCTGGGTATCATCAGTTGAAGATCAAGGAGCAGGATGTACCCAAGACTGCTTTCAGGACTCGTTATGGGCATTATGAGTTTCTGGTTATGCCTTTTGGTCTGACTAATGCTCCGGCAGTTTTTATGGACCTCATGAATAGGGTGTTCCACTCGTACTTGGATAAGTTAATGATAGTGTTCATAGATGATATCTTGGTGTATTCGAAGGATGATGATGAACATGCTACTCATTTGCGCATTGTGCTGCAAACCTTGCTCGAGAGACAACTCTATGCCAAGTTCTCCAAATGTGAGTTTTGGTTAAAGGAAATGGTTTTCTTGGGACATGTTGTGATTTGAGCTGGAATTTATGTCGATCCCAAGAAGATTGAGGCGATCTTACAGTGGGAGCAACCGAAAATGGTGACAGAGATTCGAAGTTTTCTTGGTTTAACCGGTTATTACAGGAGGTTCGTTCAAGGGTTTTCATTGATAGTTGCTCCTTTGACTCGTTTGACTCATAAAGGAATCAAGTTTGAGTGGGATGATGTCTACGAGAGTCAGTTTCAAGAGCTAAAGAACCGGTTGACCTCCGCTCCCGTTTTGACACTTCCTATTAGCGGGAAAGAATTTGTGGTATATAGTGATGCCTCTAAATTGAGATTAGGGTGTGTGTTAATGCAAGATGAGAAAGTAATAGCTTATGCTTCTCGATAGTTGAAGAAGCATGAGATGAATTACCCTACCCACGATTTGAAGTTGGCAGCAATAGTCTTTGCATTAAAAATCTGGAGGCATTACTTATATGGTGATCGTTGTCGAATTTTTACTAACCACAAAAGTTTGAAATACTGGCTCACCTAGAAAGAACTCAACTTGAGACAGAGATGATGGTTAGAGTTGATTAAGGATTACGACTTAGTAATTGATTATCATCAAGGAAAGGCAAATGTTGTAGCAGATGCCTTGAGTCGTAAATCCTTATCTTCATTAGCATCACTTCGAAATTCTTATTTTTTTATATTACTTGAGATGAAATCTCTAAGGATCCAGTTGAGTAATGGCGAGGATGGAACCCTATTTGCTAGCTTTGTTGTGAGACCCTCATTGTTGAACCAAATTAGAGAATTGCAGAAGTCTGATGATGAGTTGAAACGGGAAGTACAAAAGTTGCGAAATGGAGAAACTAATGAGTTCAGACTTAGTGATGATGGTATTTTGATGCTTGGGAATTGGGTTTGTGTCCCTAAAGATGATCAGCTGAGACGGGCTATTTTGGCAGAAGCTCATTCTTCTGCCTATGCTTTACATCTCGGATGCACCAAAATGTATAGGACTATCAAGGAAAGTTACTGGTGGTCGGGTATGAAACGAGACATAGTAGAGTTTGTAGCAAAATGTCTCACATGCCAACAAATTAAGGCGAAACATCAGAAACCATCGGGTACTCTTCAGCCTCTACCTATCCCTGAATGGAAGTGGAAGCATGTGACTATGGACTTTGTATTGGGTTTACCGCGAACGCAGAGTGGGAAGGATTCTATTTGGCTGATTGTGGATAGATTGACTAAGTCCGCCCATTTCTTGGCTATCCATAGCACGTATTCCATTGAGAAACTGGCTAAGCTTTATATAGATGAGATAGTGAGATTACATGGAGTTCCAGGTTCTATCGTGTCAGATCGAGACCCCCGGTTCACTTCTCGATTCTGGCCGAAATTCCAATAAGCTCTCGAAACTAATATAAGATTTAGCACTACCTTTCATCCATAGACAGATGGTCAGTCTAAAAAGACCATTCAAACTTTGGAGGATATGCTATGTGCTTGTGTCATTGACTTTACTGGGAGTTGGGATAGACACTTGCCGTTGGTGGAGTTCGTATATAACAATAGTTTTCAGTCCAGTATTGTGATGGCACCATACGAGCCTTTGTATGGGAGAAAGTGTCGAACTCCACTCTATTGGGATGAAATGGGTGAGAGGAAATTGTTTAATGTAGAAATGATTGATTTGACTAATGACAAGATCAAGGTTATCCGAGAGCGATTAAAAACAGCTCAAGACAGGCAAAAAAGTTACTCGAATAAACGGAGAAAAGATTTAGAATTTGAAGTTGATGATAGAGTTTTTCTTAAGGTCTCTCCTTGGAAAGGTAATGATTTGAATACTTTGAGGTATTAAGTCTTATTTGATTATATTATTGTAGTAAATTGTGGTATCTTGTTAGATAATGAAAGGTGTGATTCGGTTCGCAAAGCAAGGAAAGCTCAATCCTAGATACATTGGACCCTTTCGTATTATTGAAAGGATTGGGCCAGTGGCATATAGACTAGAGTTACCCCCAGAGTTGGATCGAATTCACAATGTCTTCCATGTCTCAATGTTGAAGAAGTATGTACCTGATCCCTCCCATATCCTCGAGACACCTCCGATTGAGTTACAAGAAGATTTGAAGTTTGAGGTGCAACCTGTACGTATTCTAGATCGAAAGGATCGAGTGTTGAGCAATAAGAACATTCCAATGGTTAAGGTGTTGTGGAAAAATGCTCAGATGGAGGAGATGACGTGGGAAGTTGAGCACCAGATAAGAAACCAATACCCGCATCTTTTCTCCGAGTCCGGTAAGTGAAATTTGGAGGTCAAAATTTTATTTTAAGGAGGGTAGTGCTATCAAGCCCTACTCTATTATATACTTGTCATGTCATTCATGTGCTTGATAGAATGTTTGCATAAGTGAATGTATCGGAGAATTGTTAAAAGTCGGTATCGTACCTAGTGCTACAATTAAGTCGATTAAAACCTCGAACTAGTTTGAATAGAGATTTTAGGATGTATTTGAGAGTTATTGAACCTTAGAATGTCTTAATATGGTGATTCGGAGTTCGAGGATTGATTTGGAATTAATTCGAGAATTTTCATAACATAAGGGCAAAATGGTCATTTTGCCACTCAAGGGTAAAATTAGAATGTTGGATGATATTTTGACTAAATTTGATTAATTAGAGCATAATTTGAATTTGAGAAGTGAAAAATTTTAATTTCGATATTTTTCCGAACATAGGGGCAAAACGGTCATTTTACGCGTCCACAGGGACGTAATTGGAATTTTTTTAGAATTTTAGACCACCATGACACTGTCAAATCCATGAATTTCACCCATTATTTTTTTAAGTGAGAGATTATATGTGGTGGGAATGGAATGCTTAATTATTAAGTTTTTAAACATGGATCAATTAAAAGGTGACAAGTGTCAAGCTTTAATATTATTTTAAATGCCTATATAAACTCACTTAAAACCTTCACATTCACACTCTTATGGCCGGCCAAGCAAGGGAACAAAGAGTAAAAGAGAAGAACAAACCCTAGGAAATAAAAATTCAAGAGAAATATTTGGATTTTAAGGAATCAAGCAAGTAAAGGTAAGATTTTTTAATTTTAGGTTGTGATCTACCTTTCCCATGCATTCTTTTTCATTCTCCATGGCTGAAATTCAAGTTTCCAAGAGGAAACCTTTGCTGGCCAAATCTAGAGAGAGAAGTTTTGGTGATGAATTTTGCTAGATTTTTCATAATATCCTAGTGTTTTTAGTCATTTTGTGATGTTTGGAAGGAAAAACAAGCAAGAAAATCACATGTTCTTCAACCACCCTCATTTGGCCGAATTTTCCATAGGGCATGTTGATGATGGATTTGGTTGTAAATCATGTTATTTAGCTAGGAATTGATGATTTATGGTATCGGATATCGAAATCGAAATGAATTTCGATTACGGTGAATTGAGTCACAATTAAGCTCATTGAGGTACTTTAGTGTATTTGGAATATTGGAAGTGTAATGAAGATATTTGGAGTTGAATTGGATGTTTTGGCTAATTAAACAAGGCATAGTGCAAGTTAGGTCGAATGCCAATTCAATCCGATCATAATTGAACCCATGTAGAACACCGTCTTTAAGTGATTATTCGGACAATTCTCATTCAATGTCATGCATTCATATAGAGCCTGAAATAGTTTTATAATAGTTTGGCACAAATATATTGAATTACGTGTTGTGTATTATGTATAGGTGGTGAGCTCTTTGATAAGGGTAAAGATATTGTGCCCGAGGACCAAGAATATGAGTACTCTAAACTCCTGCTATTGTGAGTAACAGACTTTCATCTTAACTATCTAAAGTTGTTTCTACTCGTTTTTATGTTTTAAAGAATAATGAGTTTAAATGGTAAATTATTACGTTTTAAAACATAAGTGTTGGTTAAATGAAATGAGTTTTATAACTTGTTTTGAGACTGAATACTGGTTTTGGAAATTGAGTAAGTGGAGACTATATACTCGTGTTTTGATATATGTTTTAATATATGGTTTTAAGATAATCATAAGCCTTGTTGATTATTTTGATGAAATGTAATTGTTTTATAGGAATTGAAATGAGTTTTGAATGTTATGAACTATATTATGATTTGATGATTTAACTGTCTCCATTTACTTGGCTTTAGATATTATAGATGAACTTTTGCTTAGTCACTGGGTTTATAAAAACTCACCCTTTCTTTTCACCTATTTCAAGCTCAGGATAATCTGTAGATAGCTGATTTCGTCGATGATCTACTTTAGGATTTACATCCTTAGAAATCAAAGGTCTACCTTCTTGTACATATTTGTTTATTTTGAGGGCCCACATGTCATTGTAGAATCTTTTGTATACCTGGCTGCGTGTGCCACTGTATGTATGAATTTTTTTTACTTTTACGTTACAAAAATTATTTACGCAGAGTTCTATAAATATTGTTTTATAAGAAAATGAAATATTTTATTTAATATTTTTATTTAGTTTGATTAGCCAAAACTTTATTTTAAATGGATGAATTAGATTACTAAAATTATTTTTAAATAAGCAATGTATATATTTCGATCGTATGCTGTATTTTTACCAAGTTTCAAAATTTTTGGGTAAAAATGACCAAAATACCCCTGTGTGATAAAAATTATTTTTTTATTTGTTTTGACTTCAAAATAGTTTATATTCCCAAAAAACATGATATTTAGTAACTACTGCTCACATGGGAGATGCAAAATTGATGCGAGAGCCTTGCAAGGTTTTGGTTGAAATTCCGAGTAATGAATGTCTATCGAGACATCACGACGAATGTCATGGGCTCGAAGGGAGTACCGGGTCGTGACAATGTAGACCTAGACTAGTGTAAGAATCCCCTTCCTCTATGGGTAAAGAGCCAATACAATGAGGGCGTTGCACCATTGGGTGAGATAGAATGTTACGAATCCCGCATCAATAAGAGATGGGGTGAGTTTTGGGTATATAAACATGGACCTTCCACCACCTATAAGGTATTTCTTTTGTGTTAGAAATGTGGGTCCATGACACTTTACTCCCTCAAAAGTTTTAAAATTTTATAATTTTCCCTTGCTTTTTTTTAAATTTTATAGTTTTGACCACTTTTTCTTTTAATTTTATAATTTTGTCCTTACAAACATTGAATTTCTAATATGACTATTTTATAGACATTATTTTTACCTCGCGAACATGAAATTCTGGCTCCGTCATTGGTTATAATGCTATATTTAGTTTGAAGTTTGAAAAACAATTGATAGTAATGAAATAGAAATAATTGTTTGATGAAATAAACAACTTCTACTTCGAAGATAAAAGTTTGAGTTTTTTTAAGATTGTGAAAGATCGTATTAATGAGTGCTTATAGGCAGTACTTGTTAAGATTAGTTAAATTTTTATTTTACAAAATACTTTCATTTAATGTTTTTTTATAACCAATTCAAAAATAAAAGATAATATACTAATTACAATTTTTTTTCTATAAATATCACCTAACATTTCCTTTAAGTAAAATGAGAAATATATTATTTGTTCCAACATTTTTATGCCAATTGTTTGTCTCACCTAATATAACTAAGATCTATTGGTTACTTAAACATGCATTAACTGTTGACTTTTAGATCCCATTCTTGAAGTTGTCCAATAAATTTTTGTTACAGCTAGTTAGATAAAAATTGAGATAAAATTGTGGAGGCAAGCAATATAACTTATAAAATGATATCTTTACCATATGTATTAGAATTTATCACATTTGTTATCAACTATTCTATTTAAGCTAAAAATATTACTATATATAGCACCTATACTAGTACTTATTATAGTTGATAAAAGCCATAAAATTAACTCACAACAATAAACTTTGACTTTAGATACACTTATTTGGGGGTAAAATCTAAAAACCTCCTCCAATCATTGTAAAAAGACACTTTCCCCTTTCTTATTTTAAAATGATACTTTTGGTCCTTTGATTGTTAACATTATTGTTAACAATTAAAAAAAATTCAATTCAATATTACATAAATATTTCAAACACGAATATCCTCTTTTATAAAAGAAACATGTTATCTATTTTCTTTTCCAAAAACCTTAATAAAAAAAATTGAAGGAATTTTGATACTCTTTCTTCAAATTTTCATCTTTTGCATTTCAGTCCATATGAAGAATTTTGTAATAATTAACACTCATTCTTTGAATTCCTTTTTTTTTTCTTATAACTAGAAGAATTTTCTCTTTTCTCTTTGGATTTTGATTTCTTTTTCTTTTTCTTTTTCTCACAACTTTAGCTATTTTTTTAGATAAGATCATTGTATTTATATGGGGAGAAGCTACAAAGTGCTGTTTCAAGTTTTCCTCAATTTAGTTTGAAGACTTTGCACAACAACCTACAACCCCTTACAAAAACTACATAAATTTGAACCAGCATGAGTGTTGGGTTGCCTTGCAAAAAGGATACTCAAGCTTAGAGTGATTTACAGGAAGATTATCACACCCCTTATTATTTGTGTCAATACAAAAACCCATCGTCATCACAATTAAATGATTATTAAATTCAAACCTAATAACAACATACACAATACCATTCACTAACAAGACCACTTGTTATCTAGACCCTTAAATCTTCTGTAATATCAATAAAGCCTCTTTCCACCAATATAAAAAATCCCATCAGATTTAAAAAATTACAAGAATTGAACCCCCAGCCACAAAAAGAACTTGCAATAAGATCATATAAATCCAACATCCACCCATAGACAAATCAAACCTGCTACCTAAATAATAGAGAAAGAGACGAAAATTACTAGTGTTTTGATTTGACAAATCAAAACTTTAGTTTTTTTAACTAAAGGAATTTTGATTAGAAAGGAAAAAAAATACGAAAAAGTTATTGATATTTCTTGGCTTCTACCATTTAAAGAGGATAAAATTCACTAACATCAATCCCATGGAAGATGTATCTGTCAAGGTCTTTCATTTCTTTTCTTCTTTTATTTTTTTTTAGTTTTTTATCTTTTTTTTTTTTGTGTTCAAAATCCTATTTTTAACGATTAACTATTTTTTTCTGATCAAGGTTTTTGGAAGAGGATGAGCAGATTTTTTTTTTTCAAAAAGAATATGCCTAAATTGAAAGAAAATGATATAAGAGTCATTTGTGTCTTAAAATATTTATGTGATGTTAAGTCCTAATTTTTTTTAATTGTTAATAACAATGTTAATAGTCAAAAGGCCAAAAATATTATTTTAAAATAAAAAATTAAACTGTCTTTTTAGAATGATTGGAGGAGAGTATTTGGCTTTTACCCCTTTAACAACAATTACTGTAATTTAAATTTTTGGTTACATTTTTTTCGCCTTTAACAACGATTAATAAAGTATAAACATTGTTAGCAACATTTCATTTAAAATATTTTCAAAATGTTATATAATACAATTAAATCTAAACAAATACTGTTAAAATCGTAAAAAGAGCATAATTAAAACGACTTTTAAAATTTATGTCGAAGAAAACGGAAACCAAAATTCAATTTTAATATAATGACTTTTGTAATTCAGTTGAGACGACAAATATTCCAATTAATTTGACCTTCTTGATACTATTAATTTTTGAATTGAAAGAAGCCAATCAATCATTGATATCTGTTAACCTCTTCCAAAAACAAAAAAATGCATGGGTGGGTTATCCCCACATTTCAGTACAATTTCGGCCCAAATTTCTGCTAAACCAAGATTTAGTACAAGCCCAATTATATGATTGACCATATTTGAGTGTATTTTTGGTATTTAAACCAGACTCAAGAAAGCCCAAGTAAGTTTCAAAGTTATATGAGCTATTGAAATGTGCTGTCAGTGCGAATGCCGGTGAAATACAAAATCTTCTTTTAATACACTAAAGCACGTTTTGGTCCTTCTTGTTTCAAATGTATTATTTGACTTATTAATTATTTATCACCATCAACAATTATTTATAGGTATGAAAAGTCTTAATTATCCTCAAATAATTGAAAAAATAACAAATACAAAGAATATCATAATCTAATTTAATTTAGTAATAATAAAAATATTTTCTATTCAATGTTTATCAACTTAAAAAATAAAAAAAAAAGATATAAGAAAAAAGGAAAATTAAAAAAAAGAAATAAATTATTTAGGACTATTTTATTAACAATTCAAAAAAACTCTTAATTTTGAACTGTAAAAAAATCTAAAAACATTAAATAATAATATTCTAATTAAACTAGATATAATTTTTTAATTGTTTTTTTTGTTTTTTCATTTCAAATTTATGAGCTTTGAATACCTTTTTTTTTTTGAAAAATTAAAAGTTTGAATACTTACATATTTTTAAACTTTAAGTATTACATCAAACATTTGATTACAATTTGAATATAAAATGGATAATTAACCAAACATCTCTTACTTATTGCGAGAAAACAAACTTCTTTTGTGACATCTAAAGGTAGAAATTTAAATTACCATTCATTAACCTAATAGGAAAAGGAAATTCTTAAGACATATTTTATATGTTTATTCAAAAAAAATAGTTTACCAAATAGGTCAATTTACTTTAAGGGCTTAATTTTTCATTTTACCGTAATGAAAACTTGAGGTTAAATGAGTTTGTCAATTCTCTAATGAAGGGAAAAGGACGAGTTTAATATGTTGATAGCTTTTGAAGACTTGATTACACCAAATAAAAGTGAAGACTTAGGGTCTGTTTAGACTACTAGTATCAAAAGAAGTGCTAGAGGGGAGCTTAATAGTATTTAAATATATTTTTGAGGTAACGCTTGAAATTTAAAATCCGTTTGGAAGATATAAGATGGATGATTTAAAAACTTATTGAGGTTAGCTAACACCAAGAAAAGAGAGGTTAAGAGAAGTGGACAAAATACAATATTATAGTGGTTTGGTCTACATGACCTATATCTATTATCTTGATTTTCCCAATCAAGGTTTTTCAACCCAACTTCATCAGAACCAATTAAAATAACATCTTTCACCAAGCTTTTACAAGGTGAACTTCTAATCCAAACTCCAACCCTTTTACAACAAGTACTAAGTTTACCCTAACTTAGACTACCCTTTAGAGTGCCTCAAACACTCTAAGTAAACAAGAAATAAAAAGATAAAGAAGGAGGTACAAATAATCACTTAATTGATTTAAGTAGTACAAGCTTCAACTGAAACACTTTCACCAAGATATGAGTGGAATACAAGTGTAAAAGAGAAGGTTTTTGCTCTTCTAAGCTCTTTCAAACTTTTTAGAACTTCTCTCATTGATTTTTGATGGTTGGAGAGGCGTTAAATACTTGAAAAATCACTTTTGGCTGTTGGAAACAGAAATTAGCCATTATAAACAGTTTCTGGTCGTTATTTTGTCCTATCGTGCTTAACTTCAAATCTATTGACAGTGCTTTATTAACCGATTAAAGGTAGGTTTTAATCGATTAAGCCTTCTTGAACTTGCAAATTGTTTCATTGTGTTAATTAGTTAATAGCTGCTTTAACTGATTAATAACTTTTTGTTTTCAATCACCTTTAAACACTGTTTTTTATCAATCATCCTTTAACTAATTAAAGCTCTTACTAACTGATTAAGGCCTTTTTCCTTTCATCTTTAACTAATTAAAATGGGCTCTGACCAATAAAGAATTCTTCAACTTTGAATCTTTTGGTTTGGCACCTTTGGACAATTAACATCACTTTGCATTTGAGTTTGGGCATTTCTAGGTGCTTCAAGTTTGAGCCTTAACCAATTAGCCACTTCGCTTAATCGATTAGCGAGCTTCTATGTTTCGCTTTTTGCACCTTCTTAATCAGTTAAGTCTTGTGCCAACTAATTAAGGCTTTTTTGTCTTGCTTTTGTATAGCGCTAGCTTTACCATAACTGAATAAGACTCCATATTAATTAGTTAATCAGTTTGGGTTAAGGGTAATTAGGTTTCTTATTTTAATCGTGTTGACTAGATTAAGATACAAAAAAATTCATAGTTTAAACATGTCAAACCCACTTAACCTGTTTAAGATTTGTTTAGTTAATCATGTTAAAGTGTACCCGAATAACTCATTACCTTTTATTACCTATTTAATTAATCGTGTAAATTTGTCTACTCAACACATATATAACCCAATTATGACCTGTTTAAACCTCCATATAACTACTTTATTTTATTATGGTTAATGATGATGGAGATGGATTTTATCATGGTTGGTTGATGATGATGGTAAGTGTTATTATGTTTGATGGATGTTATTATTTTGTTATAATCATTTTTACAATTATTAGTTTTAAATTTGGGTGATAAAGTTATATTTGATTTATAATTGTATGCATTTTATTTAATTGTGTTAATCGATTAAACAGATTGTAAATTGTGTTATGTCATATAAAATTTAACTCGAACCATCTATTAAACATGTTAAACGTGTTGTGTCGTATTATACGTTTAATAAACATATCTCTATTTGTATTGAACTACATCTATAAGCTTGTATGACTTAGTTGTATGAGTGCTTATGATTCCCATTCATTAAAGTCTAATTCAAAGATTAAAGAAAAATTTAAATGCACTAATTAAGGGGGAGTTTTGAATATCTTTTTTAATGATGACAAAAAAAGAGAGAATGAAGACTAAGTTAAATAGAGTCTGATAGGTCTTTAAGTTTAATTTAAGTGTGTGATGCTTAGTTATGTTGTGTTGAATATTTTGTGCTAGTTATTATGGATATTCAATATATCTTGCTTAGCTACTATGGATATTGTATATCTTGTTTAGCTACTACGAACATTATAAATATTTTATTGCAAATCTTTAAAGAAAACTAGATGCATTAACTAAAGGGGAACAATCCTAATTATGCACAAAAATTTAAAGTATTTATACTGAACATAGACATTGCACTCTTAATCTAGGGGTATTTTGTCATAAAAAAAAATAAAAGAAAGAGATTGTTGACTTTATATGTTTTTTATGATAACAAAAGATTCCTTATTGATTAATGTCTAACTTCACTATTTGAGTGTGCAAGATAAAGTTAATTTCCCTAATAAAATTGGTGATTAAAGGCAAGTGGAATTAAAAGATAGTTAATTAATTAAAGTGAGAAAGAAGAAAATATTTAGTGAAAACGGAACCTCATTAACTAATTAAGGAGGAGCCTTAACCAGTTAAGGCTTAATTGGGTGATGTATAAAAGAAATGCAGAAAAGTCTTAATCGATTCGCACCAGGCTTTACCTATTAAGAAGGTGTTGCAAGCTAAATACAGAAGTTAAAAATAGAAGTTTGCTAACAGGTTAAGCAAAGTGGTTAATCAGTTAAAGCTTCAGATTTGAAGCGCTGAAGTTTAAATTCAAAGTGAAGATGACTGTTGAAAGGAGCCAAAATGAAAAAATTCAATTCCAAGAAGTTTTATGTAAAACCCAACCCTATAAATACATGTCATGACATACATGCACTGAGTAGCATGTTATTATGCTAGGAAAGCAGATAAGAAAAGACGAAACCCGATATCGTACCTAACGGTACACTTGAGTTGATTTAACCTCGAACTAGTTCAAATAGGAATTGTATGATGAAATTTAATATTTTATAGTCCAGGAATGAAAAAAATGATTGTTCGGAGTTCGAGGGTTCATTTGGGGTAAAATTGGAAATTTTGATGTTCAAGGGCAAAATCGTCATTTTGCCACCTAAGATAATAATTTGATCATGGAGTGAAATTTTTGACCAAGATTAACTATTTGGAGTATAATTTAATGATAGGAAGTGAAAAAGTTTAATTCTGGTGATTTTTGGAGTGTAGGGGCAAAATCGTAATTTTGCCACCCACGGACAAAATTTGAGATTTTGAGAGAATTTAGATCAAATTTGACAAATTGGAGAATGGTATGAGTATAAGGGATGAAAAATATGTCTATGGGCAATTTTTCAATTTTTGGGGCAAAAATGTAATTTTTGACTTTTACGGGGGCAAAAGTGTAAATTTTAAAAATTACTCCACCGAGACTTTGGATGAGTCTGAGAATTTTATCTAAGCTATGAATATATGAGACAAGTGTATGGTGAAAATTTGGAAACAAATGGATGAAATTTTAAAAATGGGCCAATGGGAAAGTGACACGTGGCATTTTTTTAAATGAAATAATATTATTTTAATGAAAAGTCAGCCATTTAAACCCAAATTTTGAGTGCTGGCCGGCCATAAGGAAGAAAAAGAGAGGAAATAGAGAGGAAAGGAAGAAAAAAAGAAAAACCAAAGAGAAACAAGAAAATTCAAAGGGAAATTCGCGGTTTTCGACCGTTTACGCGTCTAACGGTAAGATTTTTCGATTTTAGCTTGATTTCTACCTTTCCTATGCCTTTATTTCCATTTAGCATGCTTGAGGAGAGAGATCAAAAAGTGATATCAAGGGCTGGACGAAATTCTAGGGGAGAGAAATTGAAATTTTTAGGTTTTGATTTTTAGTTAAATTGATAGTTTTAGTTAGTTAAATGTGTTTAGAAATTAAATTGGGCAAGAAATCATTAAATTTTCACAATACCCACTCTTGGCTGGATGCTCAATGCTGTACAATGATGATGAATTGATTTTATTCTAAGGAAAATGAAGAGAAAATGATGAAAAACGATTAAACGTGATAGAAAAACAAAGTAGAAAATTAACCGAGTTAATGTCCCATTTTTGGCCGAATTTTCCAAGGAAGGGAGTGAGCTGATTTTGTTGTTTTTAGAAGGTTATTGGCTGATATTTAATGGTTAGAAATGTTGGAGAGAGAATGGGATGATTTAGAGCTAAAATGGAGCGCGTTAGCAATTTATCGGGCAAAGTGCCAAAAATAGGTTAATACCGCGTTTAAGCCGTTTTAGGCTATTGCATTTCATACCATGCATTAGTATAGGATTTAAGTTAATTATATAGTGATTTAGCATCAATGTGATGAATTGTGTAAATTTTTGTAATGTGTCTAGGAGGAGAGCCTTCCGGAAAAGGCAAAGAAGTCGTACCCGACGAGTAGTGATCGGGGCGCTTAGAAAGCTTTTAGTTTGTACAAACGGTGAGTAAACTTATTATTATTGTAAATTATCTAGAGTTTATTTTTAAATGCCCTTTATGTATTTTATGAAATGAAAACGAGATTAAAACGGGATTTTTGATGTTTTAGGAATAAATGTGACAAATAAAAATATATTGTATTGATTATGAAATTGAGTAATTGGAGGCTGCAAATTGACTTGAAAAATATATATTTTCCTAGGAATGGCTTATGAGAAATGAGTATATGTGGCTATATTTTGTGAGTGCATTGGGAAATTTATGTAAGTTGTTTTTACTATGCAGGCTGGATAAATAAATAAAAGCCACGTTATACTGTCGAAATTTTATTAAAATTGGTGGGTTAGTCACTGCAGTGACGGGTTTCCGTGGACTGCCTATTAGAGGGGCACGGTAAACCCAGTTATATAGTTACTCCGGTTGTAGAGGCGAGGAGGGTAACTCCTGGGGTAGTATTAGAGCTCACTTCACGTCGAACCCCCACGTGAATGTGTAACTCGGCCAACGCCAAGGAACGGCTGGTTTTAAAAATAAAAATGTGTTTCACGTGTGAATATTTTAACACCCTTGGCGGACTCGGTTAGATGCCTCGGCCAAGGTATCCCCGAGGATTAGTTTTGGCTTGAGCCTTGTTTTAATAAAAGACATAAGCCTTAACAACTGTTTTGGTAAATTACAAATATTTTATGGTTTAAGAAATAAATTGAAAACATTATGAAATGGGTTGAAATTTGTTGTTTAAACTTGCCTCCATTTTACTCGCCTTTAGATATTTATGATAATGTCTGTTTACTCATTGGGATTGCAAAATCTCACCCAACTCCTTTCCACCCATTTCAGGTTCAGTATAGACTGTAGATAGCTGATCTCATCGAGGACTACCATTGGATCTGCATTTTCCAAACCGTAGGTTCACAGTCCTCTTTACTTTTGTTTATTCGGGGGCCCTCTTGTTATTGTAAATTAAATTAAATATTTTGGCTTACTGTATTTCAGTATGTATAAATTTATTTAGCTTTTACGCTATAAAAATTATTCACGTATAACTCTATAAATATTGTTTTATAAGAAAATAGAATATTTTCCTTAATATTTCTTTTATTTTCTTATTATATTCAAATAACCGTAATTTCGTTTTAAATGAAGATTTTAGACTTTTAAACTCATTTTGAATATGAATTATGTGTTTTGTACTTGTATATTACGTTTTAGCCAGTTTCGAAATTTTTGAGAAAAAAATGACCAAAATACCCCTGTGTGGCGAAAATTTTATTTTGATTGTTTTTGATCTAAAATAGTAAATATTCTCTAAAAACTCAATATTTAACAATGATTGCTCACAGGAAAGGAAAGAAACTGATATGTAAGCCTTGCGGGGTTCCGGTTGGCATTCCGGATAATGAGTGTCAATCGGGACGTCGCGGCGATTGTCATGGGCCTGAGAGAGGTTCCGGGTCGTGACATTTTAAATGGTTAAAGTATATTTTAATCAATTAAAGATGAAGGGAGATATGCTTTAATCAGTTAAAAGGAGGGTTAACCAATTAAAGGAAGTTTAGTAGATAGAAAACTTTGAAAATAGAGATTTTTTAATCGATTAGAGTCTCTTTAATTGTTTAACATAGTGAACAGAGTTACAAGACAATGCAAGTTAGAGAAGGGCTAATCAGTTAGAGCCTACCTGAAACCAATTAATGGAACTCTATCTGTGCATTTAAATTTAAATGCTAGAAGATAAAGTAACGGCTAAAATGGTATCAGAGTTATTCCTAATGGCTAGAGACTATCTCTAACAGCTAATTTGACTCCCTAAGTATAAATTGAACCTCTAACAGTCAAAGAAGTAAGAAAGAAGCTACCAAGAGTGATTTTGAGCTTAAAAGACTAAAAACCTTCTCTTTACACTTGTATTCCACTCCTATATTTGTAAAAGTGTTTGTGCTGAAGCTTGTACAACTTAGATCAGTTAGGTGATCATTTGTACCTCATTTTATCTTCTATTTCTTGTTTTTTTAGAGTGAGCGAGACACTCTAAGGGTAGTCTAAGCTAAGGTAAACTTAGGATTTACTGGAAAAGGTTTAGACCTTAGGTTAAAAACTCACCTTGTAAAAGCTTGGTATAAGCTGCTAATTCCACTAGTTGGGTTGAAAACCATTGATTGGGAAGATCAAGGTAGTATATGTAGGTCAAACAGACCGAACCACTATAAATATTATGTTTTGTCCACTTCTCTTAACTTTTCTTGACTTGGTGTTCATTAACCTTCACGAGTTCTTAACCATCCATCTAAATCTTCTAAATGAAATTTAAATTTCAAAAACAACCCTCAAAAATATTTTTAAGGTGCCATTCACCTCCCTTTAGCACTCCTTTTGGGACCAACAATCATGTACTTTTATTTTAGATGAAATAAGTCTTTATGACTAACGATTGATTAACTATTAGTAATTAAAATATTACTTGTCATTTTTATATCTAGGTGACGTTGACATGACATTGATGTGAAAAGTGAAAAATGTTATGTGACCATGTTATCATGACATATCAACATGTCATGTTGTAATCTATTACAGCATATCAACATGTTACATCAACATCAAATGGTATAAAATGACAAGTGACGTCATGAATAACGATAGTCAATCAATTTTTGGTCATTAGGGCTTATTTGACTCACAATAAAAGTATAAGAGCTTGATTGTATGCAACAAAGAATAAAGGCTTATTTAAATTTTCTTGAATAGTTCAACGACTTTTTTTACGTATTATGTCCTTTTTCATGAGTTTTGTTTATAGATAGCATAATGCTTATTTGCTTTAGGACTTTGGCTTTTGAAATTGGTATAGTTGTGTAGATTTCAATTGATATATTTTTTTTACTATTTTTTGGTATGGTAGTGAATTTAATCAGGTATTCAACTCAATTAAATCCAATTAAAATGGTCTTTCATAGAATAAAATGGATAAAGGTAAAATATTGATAGTGAAATTAATGCTCGAGGATGATTTTAGGTAAGATTTGATTTTAAGAGTAAGAATACTAATAACTCTATGATATAAAATTATTTGAGCTTAATTTTGATAGTAATTTAGCTTAGTTCAAGTAGTAATGCATAGAAATTAGTAGGTTTTATTTAAATTATTTTAAATTAGTTAATTTAGGAAAGTCAATATAATCTTAGTTAATTTTATACTTAATTTGATGTTAATGTGATTAAGATAAGTTGTTGTTGATTTATTCGTTCTTTTGTATGTGTTTAATGAAAGAAGAATTTTAATGGAAGAAGGAAAGCAATTTTGAAGTGTAGGTTTTCACTGCACATGTCTTGGTATTATGATCATAACTCTTTCTACCGAACTCCAAATGAGATAACTATTAGACCATTGGAAAGCTAAGAGAAAAGTATACAACTTTTATGTTTACCACTTCACCCAATTTTCTTTGGAAGTTTGTAAAAAATCTTGTCGAAATTATAGCACTATAGTAGTCCTAGAGCAATTATGATTTCTGAAAATTAATTGGTCGAGGCTGTGGTCTTGGTGGAGGTAGGCCATGGCTCATGTAAATTATTATAAGTAATAAAATGTCATACACAAATATCTCAAATTATGATTCCCATACAACTAGAAATTGGCTTGTAGGGCTCATACTAACATAAGAAGTAGCCCCCAGATCTGTCTCATATGATCCAACATGAGACCATTCCATCGTAGAATGACTTGAGTTATGTAGAGGAGTTTATAGCCATATTGGATAGGCAAGTTAAGAAACTTCACTCTAAAGAGATAGCCTCGGTAAAAGTGAACAAGCGAAATCACTATAGTGAGGAGGTGATGTGAGAGCTTGAATATGAGAGAAGGGCAAAGTACCCACATTTATTTAAGTAGCTTAGGCTATTATGTTTATATTAATTCAAAGACAAGTTTTCTTAAAGGGGAAAGAATGTGAAACCCCAATTTTTTCCATTTTTTAAAATTAGGTGAAAACTTGAATTTTGATGAATAATGCGTTACTGGTGATTATCTATCAGAATTCCTTGTCATTTAATGTAATTTCTCCTATATTATTGTGTTATATTTATGGATGAATTATGTTTGAAGGAATGGTTGAAAAAGGAAAGCCAAAAGAACATATTTTAGCAAGTTTGAACTTGAAGGATCAACCCTAAATGGTTACAAGTCGATTCTATGGTAGAAAGCATGAAAATATTAAAGAATTGAGAAGCCCCAGTAGACCCTAAGGTAGATCACCAAGAAAATCTTGAATATTTAAGAAGCCCCAGTTGACCTTATAACCCTTAAAATCGACTACACTACCTTTTCGACATAATAGAATATAACATGCTCAACACGAGCCCAAGTCTTTATTTTACATTTTCTCAGCCTTCAACTTGCCCCTAACAACCACCAAACCTTCCTCCAACCACTTAAAACCCCATTCAACCTTCCAAACTCAAATCTAAGGTAAGATTTGGCATTTTTGGGGTTTTAATCACAATATTTCAACCTAACTTAAGGTTTTATCAATTTTAGCTCATTTAATCCGAATTTGAGCTAGTATTTTAGGGGTTTTTGTTCTTCAATAAGGTTGTGGAGGTAAGTTATATGATTTTGGTTTAAAGTATTGTGGGTTATTGGCTTGAAACCAAAAATATGGGTTTAATCAGTTAGTTTCAAATAAATAGGTTTGTTGGAAAAATAGGAAATTTATGGTAGAAATTGTTGTGATACATTGTGTTGAGCTTGAATGTTGTAGAACGAGCAAGGTTTGACAAAGTAAGGCTTAGAAGCACGTTTTGTCAAGGTGAGTGGATCCACCACTTTCAAACTATTTTAGTATGTAAAGTTGAAGCATGATTTAATGAGTATGGTTTCTCATAAATGTGTTGCTAAGTGAAAACGTGTTTGTGGATGAGAAATCATTTTGAAAATGGTTTTCAAAATTAATATATATATATATATGTAAATATTTTATTATATATAAGTTTTCAATAAGGGGGACAAGTCCTTTAAAGTGTTTTACACCAAAACCACCATTTCAAGGAGATATGTATGAAATGCTTAAAGCATGCTAGGATGTTATAATCATGTGATGATAATTCCACATGTTAGATAAGTTCTGAATGACTATATAATGTATGTGTATTAAGTTGTATGTGATGTCATTGCCACATACCATATGAATGAGAATTTCCATATAATGTGAATTATGTTAAAGGCATGTGAGGTAATTGCCATATAACCCATGATATGAGAAATAATACATGTTGAAAGCCATGATGTTAAGTATGTGGTGCAAATTCCACTACTATATGAAATGATAAAAAGTACTTATTGAAGGCTATGTTACCAAGTACATAATGAAGTTTCCACATACCACATGATATGAGTATGAGTACATGGTGTTATGAGATATGATATATTTGTATGTAACCCAAAGATGATGAGGGTTTTACCATTGTCACTATTTTGGAGTGAGGTGTAAATTCAACTCCAAGAGTGAGGCGTTGATTCCACTCCCATGATGCATCATGAATGTCCAAGTGCGATAGAGGCTTAACCATTGTTAAGGGATGTCCAAAAGGTAATGAGGGCTTAACCATTACCAGTCCAAGGTTGATAGGGCTTAACCATCGTAATTTGTTATATCTTTAAGTATATCCTGATTAATTAATAGGGACTCTATATGTCACAACCTGAAACTCCCCTCGAGCCCGTGACAATCGTCGCGATGCCCCGATCAACACTCATTACTCGGAATGTCAACCGGAACCCCGTAAGGCTTTAATATCAGCTTATCATTTCCCCTGTGAGTAACTGTTGCCAATTACCACGTTCTAAAAGATTTTAAACTGTTTCCAACTTAAAACAAATAAAATAATAATTTTCGTCTCACAAGGGTATTTTGGTCATTTTTTTTAAAAATTTCGAAATCGGCTAAAATGTAATATACAAGTACAAAACACATAATTCATAATCAAAATGAGTTTAAAAGTCTAAAATCTTCATTTAAAACGAAATTATGCTTATTTGGATATAATAGAAAAATAAAAGAAATATTAAGTAAAATATATATAAATTCCTATATACAGTAGTACAGATAACTAGAGTATGAAATTTAATTTACAGTAACAAGTGGGATCACCAAATATTCAAAAGTAAAGAGGACTATGAACCTACAGTTTGAAAAATGCAATTCCAATGGTAGTCCTCGATGCGATCAGCTATCTACAATCTATTCTGAGCTTGAAATGGGTGAAAATGAGGGTAGTGAGATTATAAAATCCCAGTGAGTAAACAAATACCATCTAAAATATCTAAA
Organism: Theobroma cacao; assembly: GCF_000208745.1. Lineage (NCBI taxonomy): Eukaryota > Viridiplantae > Streptophyta > Magnoliopsida > Malvales > Malvaceae > Theobroma > Theobroma cacao. The sequence continues at coordinate 13,645,032 of NC_030858.1, read as the reverse complement.
GTCAAGTAAATAGAGACAGATAAAATAAATCATCATACTTTAATTTATCATCTTTCAACTCATTTCAACCAAATAAAATTCAATTCATTTAAATCGAGTAATCAACATGGCTTATGAATTTCTTAAAACTTAGTTCATGCCAAAAATTATTCTCTTACTCAATTATCAAGGATACCTTGGCCGAGGGCTATCCCAAACCGAGTCCACCAAGGCTATTAAAAAGTTATATACTCATAAATCTGTTTTTATTTAGAAAATATAGCCGTTCCTTGGCGTTGGCCAAGTTCCCCCTCATGTGGTGGTTTGGCGTGAAGTGAACTCCAAAAGTTATACCTCGGGAGTTACCCTACTCGCCTCTCAAATCAAGGTAAAATATGTCAGGATTTCGTGCCCCTCTAATAGGCTAGTCCCCAGAACCCAGCCCACTGTAGCAAGCAATACCCACCATATAATAAAATTTTGACAGCATGACAGGGTTAATTTAATACTACCCAGCTTGCAAATGTAAAATAGAACAATTCATACAATTCACAAAAACCACAACCCAGCCAGTCATGCCAACACATTAACATAAGCCATTTATTCAAATCATAAATTTACAACTTATCAGTAGTCTCTAATTACTCTATTTTTCAAAATCATTTTTCAATTTCAAGACAATTTATAAAATCATTTTGTTTAAACACATTTTGTTTATAAAACATAAAGATTTGCCATTTAAACTTATTTTTCATAAAATCATAAAATCGGATAAAAACCACTTTAGATAATTAAGACGATAGTAAGATTACTCACTATTTCAGGAGTCGAATTTCTATAGTACTCCAACTATCGATCTTCGGGTACAAATTTCTTGCCCTTGTCGGAGGACTCACCACCTTGACACAGTACAAAATCGAGAAACTTACTACATTGGTACTAAATCGAAATTAAACTAATTTAGACTAATGCATGATATGGAATGCAAAATGTCCGATTAATCGTTTAAATGTGATATTCGACCTAAGTCACACTATACTCGGTCTAATTAGCTAAAATCTCCAATTTAACTCCAAATCAATTCTTCTCACTTTCTACACTCCAATTATACCTAAATTACCTCAGTGACTGTGAATGAGATTCAATTTATCAGTCCCGGGTCAATAATCACACATGTCTATACGTTGAGCAAAAATTTAGATTTTCACACAAAAATTTTCCATTTAATTTCTAACCTCACCAAACATCAAATATCACCAAAATATCATGAAATATCATCAATTTCAGCCTCAATATTCTCCCTAGAAAATTCGACCTCTTATGGGTAATGGGAGAAAATGAATTTTTCTTGTTGGCTTTTCTTGCTACACATCACTAACTAACTAAAAACATTAACATAACTTGAAATCAAATCAATCCAACATCATTCTCTCTCCATACCCATTGGGCCAGCCATGAATTCACCATGAAAACATGAAATTTAACCATGAAAAATAAGGAAAAATGCATGGGAAAGTTAGATCACAAGTCAAAATCAAGAAATTTTACCTTTGATTGCTTGATTACTTGAAATCCACCAATTTTCCCTTGAATTTTCCCACCTAGGGTTCTTGTTCTTCTTTTCTTCTTTTGTTCTTCCTTTTGTTTTCCTTTGGCCAGCCATATGAAGAAAATGGGCTGATTTTGTGCTAAATTTAAAGTTAAATAATAAATGGTTATAAACTTGACACATGTCACCTTATTATTAATCCATGTGTCATTTCTTAGCTATTAAGCTTTCTCTCTCCACCATATAAATTCCTTCAATTTTCCATGATAATATTGGATTAAATCCATGTGCTGGACAAGTGTCGGGTAGTGTAAAATTACAATTTTACCACTAAAGTGGTAAAATTACCATTTTACCCCTATGTTTCAAAAAATACCGGGATTACAATTTTTCACTTCTCAACCTCAAATCATATTCCAATAAGTCAAATGTGATCAATAGCTTTCAAAAAAATTCCCATTTTGTCCTCGAGTGGTAAAATTACCATTTTACCCCTAGATAGTGAAATTTTCGGTTTGACTCCAAATTAATCATCGAACTCCAAATCACCATTTTAAATCATTCCTAAACTGTTAAATTTTCAATTTCACCCTTTAATCTCTATTTGATCTAGTTCGAAGCTTAAATCAACTTTGTTGTACCTCTAAGTACAATACCGACTTTTGTAAATTTTTCGGGACTCTTTTAGCATGCAAACATGTTATCCATTACATGTATGTCCTGTCAAGTATTTTATAAAGTCGAGCTTTACACTATATGTGTGTTGACACTATATTTTTATATAATAAATTAATAATTGGTTTATATGCGTTTTCATTATTTATTTTATTTCATTTCATTTTTTTATTTTATTCCATTGTTACCTTATTTTTCATTAGTTATTTATTTATTTACTTATCTTTCTTATGTCATTAGTTTGTTGTCAAAGTTAACTTAAGTCTAGTGGACTTTGATGCTTCAAGCATGGTCCCGGTATTATAAAATTATTCAGTTCTTGGTAATGATTAAGCTAACACTGGACTTAATTCAACAATTTTGCTTGTTATTGGCAAATAGGCCCAAATTATCAAACTTGAACTAAAACAAATCAAATTAGCTACAACAAGATTAAGCATTGTAAACTAAGATTAAAACCAGTTGGCAAGAAGAACATTCTGGAAACAAGAACAACCTGGAAATCGGCTAATTGGCCTAAAATTAAAAAGAGCCAAAAATAGAAAATTTTCTAAGCCTTTGCTAGGAATGCCTTGACCCCCAAGCAGAGGCCACCTAATTACTCCATCAGTTGTGGAGTGCATCCCACGGCTAGCAGAGCCAAAAATCAAGGGATTTACAAATCTTTTACACGTATAAAAAGAAATTTTCAATATAAGAAAGAGGCAAGATTTCAACAAAAACCCTAGAAACAATTCTCCAATAGCGACAGTCAAAAACCCTAGCATCAAGAAAACCCAGTAACGAAAAACCTTAGACAAACCTTGTAAAAATCCCTAAAACAAAAAACCTAAAGACCCTAACTTTATTCCACCAATAACCAAAGCCACAGTCAAGAGATAAAGGAAAAATCAAAAAAGATAACCCAAAAGCCTTAAAATCTGGAACTATAAAGACCCCGAGGGGTTTTCCTTTTTGGTTCTTGCCTCTTTTTCAGGATATTCACGGGGTTTGGGGGGCTTTCAATCGATTGAGGTTGAAGACTTTGATAGTCTAGGGTTCTATTTGAGAGAAAAATGATAGTTTTCGGCTTCTGGGTTTAGAGAGAGGGAGGAGAAGCAGTCGGTTAGAGAGAGAAAAAAAGAGGGGAAATGGGGAGAGATGAGAGGAAAAAGAGATTTTATACTAAAGGATTTTAACCAAAGAGAAAAGGAAAGAAACGACATCGTTTTAAGCAGCCAGGAAAACCATTTTTTACTACGTCAAACAACGCCATTTTGAGGCGTTTTGAAGCCAAGGCTTAGTAAACCATAACAGGTTCAGGCTTTCTTCTCATAGGACCACTCCTAGCCCAGTAAAGTAAAGCCTCTTACTTTTTATCTATATGGGTTTGCCATGGATGGGTTTATTGGGGCTTGCCCACATATTTAGCAGAAAATATGTTGTTTAAAGTATTTGATTAGCTTAAGTAAGATAAAAGAATATTATGAAAAACTACATGATGTTTAAGAGTAGAAAAATAAAAGTAAAAAACACAAAGCTATAAATAAAAAACTAGATAAAAACTTAGCTATAAAAAAATAGGTTTAATTAAATAAAATATATGTTTAAGAAGAAAATGTATGTTTAAACTTAGGTAAAAAAAAAGAAAAAAGAGATATATGAAGAAAATTAAATAAATATTTTGTAGTTAAAAAATAGATTCAAATAAATGAAAGATGAAAAGTATTTAGATATAAAATAATATATTTAAATAGATGAAAAACATAAAAAAATATAAATGTATTTAGTCCCATGAAAATAGAATTTATTTGCTCATAAAAATAAGATATAGTAAAAAGATACAAAAGACGTTTATTCTCAAAAGGGATAAGTTAATTAAAATATATATATATATTATTATATATTATATATATATATATATCATATATATATAGA
>NC_030858.1:13637760-13640846 GCF_000208745.1 Theobroma cacao | reverse complement strand
AAAAGTAGACATTTGTAACTAAATACAAAGGACAAGAAGGTAAAGAAATAATACTAAAAATAAAATCAATGTTTGGGGTCACTATTAATAGATAGGAAGTCACATAGGTTTGGTTGAAGAGATGTCATAAGATTAATCACTGAAATAATATATAAATTGCACCGATGATGGAATGTTCATTCGAAACGCAAGAAGTTGCAATTCTAAATGAATTTTTCTAAACTATGGATTTCAATTAAGACCCCACTAATATGATGGGAAAGTTGTAATTTTGAATCTTGATGTTTGCAATTCTAAGTAAATGAAAAACATATTAACTTAATTACTAATCAAACAAAAATATGAAAAGAAATAATAATAATAATAAATACGATAGGGAATAGATAAAATATATATAGTTTTAAAAGTATAAGATTATATAAAATAATAATATTCATGATAAATAAATAAATAGTAATAATAAAATTTTCAAAGATAGTAAACTCGTAATAATAATGAATATAGAGAATAAAAGGAAACAAATATTGAAATTTATAAACACATCACGCATCATCATTGCTTCGTTAAATGCATGGCATGTAGACATATTGTGTGCATGAGTCAAAGCTTCGATAATGGAACTTTTTGAGGAAACTTGCAAAGGCGAGCGTTCTCGAAAAATTCCCTAGGTGAAAAAACACCTTCGAGTCCCACCAATAAGATGATAAGGCTCGATGAATGTCTTTTTTTTTTTCTAAGTTGGAAATTCTCGCAGGGCCCAACTACCCTATAGTCATTTTATTAAAAATCAAAAAAATTAAGTATAGTAGAGAGGGGGACATAAACCGAACCTTTAGAATTACATGAGATTGAGGAGAGTTTAGAAGAGTACCTAAAGTTAAAGGATTCATTCTATGTGCATATTTATGAATGCTATCATAAAATGAAAACCCTTCTTTTTTACAAGAATCTAAGTAAACATCAAAATAAAAGTTGCAAGAACAAACTAGGAGTACTACTCCTTTACAATTATTTAAATCGAACATAAGGTAAATTTAGCCTATCTAGCTTAAGCATACCAAACAATTCACCTTGTACTTTAGTAATCACACAAAGATCCTAATGTGAATATCCTTTGTTTCACAGGAAGTTTGCTGCTTGGTTACCTTCACAAAAGATATGTGAAATTCTGTACGAGATACTACGCAAGCATTTCCTGATAGACTCCAACAAATATCGTATATCATGGGATCCTTTCTGAGATTGCAGAATCATCTGAATGATCACCAGTGCATCCATTTCTATCCACAGGTTATCAATATGTCGTTCTTAGCATAAAAGTAGCCCTCGAAGTAAAGCATGTAGTTCCACCTGCAAAAAATTACAAGGCTTGATATTCTCCAAGAAACCAAAAACGAGTTTACTTGTGTGATCGTGGAGTACCCCTCCACTTGCTGCATTTTGACCATTCCAGGAATTGCCATCTACATTCAATTTGTATTCACCTATTGTTGGCTTTATCCAACGAATAATTTTAGGGGGAGCACTGTATTTGGGAAGGAAATGGAAACCCCACATGACTGCTATGGTTGTATCACCTTTCCACTGCCATTGATTTAAAAGAGAGCCTGCATGTAATTGTCTTAATAATTTCATAATACGCCATACTACTCGGTGAATGTCTTTAATAAAAGGCTTTCGTCCGTATTAGGGTTTGCATCCATGAAAAATATTATTTTTAAATATGAATGATTACCTCAATGATGGGATTTATTCGTTAAACTTGTGAATGTGAGTTTCTCGGGGTAACTCCCTAGGTGAGAGAATATCTCTGAATCCCACTACATGATCGGCAAATTAGGGTAATATCCTAAATACAAGGTTTACATTTGGCATTATCCGAATTTATGCCATGCATTTCATAATATCATGATGTGCACGTCACACTTGTAAAACTGTATAAAATATTTTAACTTGCTAATAAAATAAAGAATAAAGTAAATAAATAATAATTAAGGAAACACAATGAAATAAATTTAAAAATAAAGGTTTCTATAGGATAGCATATGATTAAATGGTACCGTTTGTCGAACGGACGTCAAAAAAGTGCTAATTCTTCTCTGTGCATAACTGTACTCCCGAACTATAACTTTAAAATATGTAGACTGAGTCTTGTTCTTTAGATGAATCTAAAATCAATTTAGGGCTTCCTCGAGAATAACAAATTTAATAGGTGGCAAATCGCACCTAGATGAAAAAGATTGGTGGTGACTCTTAATTTTCCCCATCTAGCGGTTGAGTTTTCGAACTTGTACGTTACGACAGATTGGAGACTTCATTAGGGACTTCAGAGAGTCAAGCAATTGATTAATTATATGTTATCTTGGGCCTTAAATAATTTAGTGTTTCTTTTAATTTCTTGCATATATTTTGTACATTATTGTTTGGTGTATTTATTGTTTCATTGTTATTTATTTATTTATTGCTTTTAGTAATTGTGAGGAATTTAGGATAGATGGATGTAAGATTATCGATTCAAGGTTGGTACATTCCTTCACACACATGACACATATTGTATTCATGCATAAACCTTTTACTCAAGCTATATCCTTCGTTAGAAGGGAGTGTTTAATATTGATAAAACGATTTTGCCACTAGAGGACTAAACGGGAATTTTTATAAAATGATTTTTGCCCCATTTGGTTAATATTGATCAATATTAGTGTTATTTGAGGTTGAAAAGTAGAAATAATGTGATTCCGGTATATTTCGGAGTATAGGGGTAAAATTGTAATTTTTCAGCCCCGAGGGCAAATCGGTAAATTTTTCACCTCAGCACTTGTCAAGACCAAGGGATTTTAATTGTGGTAGGATTGGATAAATACCAGAATATTTGTGGAGGAAAATTAAGAAGAAAAAGTCAAAAAGTTAAAAAAAATTAGGCCAATAAGCATGTGACACGTGGCATGCTTGATTATTTTATTATTTTCTATAGAAATCAGCCCATTAAATCCTCAATTCTCTCACCATATTTGGCCTAGGCAACCAGAAACAAGAACAAAGGGTAAAACAAGAAAACCTAGGTGGAAATTCAAAGAAAAAGTGAA
>NC_030858.1:13629200-13634394 GCF_000208745.1 Theobroma cacao | reverse complement strand
TTTTATTTTATTTTTTAAATATTAATAATTGGTAATTTATTTAAAATATTAATAATTGATGATTTAATTATTAATATTGTTTATATAATTTGAATGATATTATGTTTATTTATTTTTAATTTATTTTGTTTTTAAATATGAATAATTTATAATTTATTTTATTAATAATTGATAATTTAAATATTAATATTTATTTATATTTAAATTAATATTTTATTAAAAGTTGGAATCAAGTGAGAGAAAGAGGAGAAAGAGAGAAAAATAATATTTTTTACAAATGAAGTTGTAATTTTTTAAACTTGTAAGGGGTATTTTTGTCTTTATTAATTTTTGAATTTATTCCTTAATCATGGAATAGCTAATACCATGGGGAAGGGTGGTATTAGCTATTCCTTGGTTTTGAAGGATTTTGAAGAATAGCCATTCCATAGGAATGGCTATTCCTTGGACCATTTTTCAACCAAACAAAGGAACCAAAATTCCTTGGGAATAAAGGGGGAATGGCTTAGCCATTCCCCCAACCAAACATGCTATTAAGGTTCTAAAAAAGGAAGATTTCCTTCAAAACTTAGATCCTTTCCTCTCTCACATTCTTACATTTTTAAGGTTTTTATTTATTGCACCTAAAAAAGGAACTAGTCATCTCATCATGAACATCTTAAAGAAGAAAACATCTTCCAAAGATGCTTGCAGAACAACAATGGAAATGGCGAACAAAATCGAAGAGCTTCAGTGAGAGATCCTTCCAAAAGTCGAGTTAAGTGAGCATTTGATAATTCATCTCAAGATAGTGCGAGACCAATATGATCAAGTTGGTTGTTCTTTTTTGAAAATAATGATGTAAATATTTAAATATGGATGTAATCAGATATTCAATTTTATAGATATGGATTTCTTATGGTAATCGTTGTTGGATGGCCAATATTTTGTCGCTTGCATTTGCATGATTCACTTAACAAAAGCATAAAAATAAATAATAATATTTATTTGTTAACATTTATTTAATTAACTGATAAAACTCTAATTTATGAAAATGATTAAATAGAACAAAATTCCAAAGAGTCGAATTCCTCACAAATACAACACAAGGTTCTACTCAGAGGTCATTGGGGATGAATAATCAAAGAGGATGGATAAAATAAAAAAAAAAGCAAAAGGAGATAATGGGTCAATTGGCTAAGATTTTGGGAATGATGTCTACTGATAAAGGAACAAGGGTGATAGGAAGTTCTAGTACACCGAAAGAGGTACAATTATCAAATTCTAATGTAGAGCTTGTGTATCCATCAGGATTCACTCCACCACCAATGAAAAACCTTCAAGTCCCTATGTCGCAAGCTGGCCCATATCCATTTTTCGGAATGTCTTTGCTTATGAGACCACCTCCGACCTACATCAACCAAGGCCGATTAAGGGAACTAGTCTTGTTGATCCCATCTCTATGCCTGATTTAGATTATTTGAAGGAGCAAGAAAAACTTAAGTGTGGTTCTTTTGAATCAAAGGATAATCTTGAAACTCGTCAAAAGTATGACCTGCTAGAGGAGAGATTGCGCATGGTAGAAGAGATGGACATGTATTGTTCCATGGACGCAATAGAACTTTGGCTTGTACTAGACGTAGTCATTCCTCCAAAGTTCAAAGTTCCTGACTTTGAAAAATATGATGGCACCAAATGCATAGTTACACGTATCACTATGTATTGCAGGAGACTGGCTGCATATGCATATGATGACAAGCTTTTGATCCATTGTTTCTAAGACAACCTCACAAGGGTCATGGTAAAATGGTATGCCCAACTAGACCGCAACCGGATCCATATATGGAAAGACCTCACTAGGGAGTTTGTGGCCCAATACAAGCATGTTACAGATATGGCCCCATCACCTCTCTTTATAAAACATGGAGAAAAAACCCACTGAAAATCTTCAAAGAGTATGCCCAATGATGGAAGAATATGGCTTTTCAAGTTTAACTGCCTTTGACTGAAAAAAAGACCACCATGATGTTTGTCAATACCTTGCGAGCACCTTACTATGAAAGGTTGGTGGGTTGTGTTACAAAGAACTTTACTGATATGGTGATTTCAAGGGAAATGATTGAAAGTGTTATCAATTAGGGTAAAATAGAAGGAGATGAGACAACAAGCACGAAGAAAATGAATACTTTTAAGAAGAAAGAAGATGAGACTCAGGCCATTTCTTCAAGATAACCACAATATAGGGTCTACAACCCTTACTGACCATATCTTTCATACCCTTGTTATCCAATAGTGAACAATACCTCTCAAGGTCCATACCTGAACCCACCAATGTCAAATGCCTTACTTAACCCTTATCCATATGCTCCTATTCAACCGGTACCCTACCCAGCGAATATTCGCCCACCTACTCCCATACCTGTTTTAACTTCAGCCACACAACCTACAGCATCTCCTAACACAAATAGTGTGTCAAGAGGGTGGCAGAATAGGCAAAAGAATGTGCAGTTCAACGTGATCCCAATATCATACGCAGAATTGTTCACACAATTGATCTTAAATCATTTAAAGGCACCCTTATATATAGAGCCATTGAAACCTCCATTCCTAAGATGGTATGATGTTACTGCTCATTGCAATTATCATTATAGAGTTAAAGGTCAGTCAATTGAGAATTGAATAGCCTTCAAACACAAGGTGAAAGGCTTGATTAAGGTAGGGTTCTTAAATTTTGAGAGAAAGCCGGAGCAAGGTTTTAATAACAACCCATTTCCAAACTATGCTGAAGCTAGAATAAGTGTGATTGAAAAGGAGATGTACTTCAAAAGGGATGTTCAGGAGGTGGAAACATCCATGGAAAAAGTGTTTAAAGCTTTGGTAAAACCAACATGCTCAAAGTTTGGCTAGACCATTCTTGTGGGATAGTTTAGATAAAACCCAAGGTCCGTACTACTTATATCATAAGGGGTTTATGTGAGATCCAATACAAGATTGTAGTTCATTCCAAGAAAAGATACAAAAAATGATGGATGAATTATTGATTGAATTCTATGTAGAAGTCTCAAAGCCATTGGTGAATGTGATAGTGGAAGACTTGGCACAAAATTCAACTCACCTAATTAAGATAAGGCCTCTGACTATTTTCTATGAAGAAAAGGAAAAGCTTGCTGAAGACAAAGTGCTTGCCAAAATCACCATTGAAGTCCATAAACCCTTTCCTTACAAAAATGACAAAGCTGTCCCTTGGAATTATAATTGTAACATACAAGTTTCAAATATGGGGAAATGGGCAACTGCACCATAAGATAGTGCTGCGAATATAACTAATGTTGGAGGAATTATCCGCAGTGAGTGTTACTATACACCGAAAGCTTTATAGAATCTCAAGAAAGAGAAAGGAAGAAAAAAAGTAAAGTTTGATTGAAGACAAAACGCAATCTCAAGAACCAACAAGTGACCCAAAAAGATCTGTGATAGAGAAGGAAATTGTCGAGTTCCTAAAGTTTATCAAACATAATGAATACAACATGGTTGAACAACTGAACAAATTACTTGCTCGTACTTCACTACTGTCTTTACTACTTAGCTTCGAACCACACAGGAATTCATTAATGAGGATTTTGAATCAGGCCTATGTTGATCATGACATATCAATGGAAAACCTGGACTATGTTGTGAGGAACATCACGGTGGGCAACATCATCTCTTTCAGTGATGAAGAAATCCCTTCTAAAGGTTAAGGAAACTAAAAGGCCTTGCATATCACTACTAAATGCAAAGGTTGTACTGTTGCAAAAGTGCTACTTGATAATGGTTCATCTTTGAATGTGATGCCTATGAGAATTTTGACTTGCCTACCGATTGATTTGTGAAATTCCCCATACTTTGATATTGTGATAAATAAAGTTGATCGGATGCAAATTGAGGTCAATTAAAATGTTTAAAAGTGATAAAAGGTGATTTGGAAGTCAAGTGAGGCATAATAAGGTATTTTGGGTACCAAGGAGACAAGATAAAATTATTAGAATAAAATAATATTTTATTAATTAAATAATATTAAAATATTAATATTTAGCCGGATGTCGAAATCAGTCATGAAGAATGATCATATGGTTGATCCAAGTGGGGGAGAAGATGACAAGCCCGACTCTATAAAAAATATTTGTCATGACATACATGTGAAGGATAGCATGTTTGCATGCTAGGAGAGTCCCGAAAAATTTACAAAAGTCGGTATTGTACCTAGAGGTACAACAAAGTTGATTTAAGCCTCGAACTAGATCAAATAGAGAACTTATGATGAAATTAAGAATTTTAAAGTCCCATAATGGTTTAATATGGTGGTTCGGAGTTCGAGGATCAATTTGGAGTCAAACCGAAATTTTCGCTATCTAGGGGTAAAATGGTCATTTGCCATTTGGGGACAAAATGAGAATTTTTAAAAAATATTTTTTGACCCCATTTGACTTATTGGAGTATGATTTGAGGTTTAGAAGTGAAAAAAATTTTAATTCCAGTATAATTTAGAGTATAGGGGTAAAATGGTAACTTTACCACTCTATGGGCAAAACAGTAATTTTTCATCACCAGGACATTTTTCCAGCACATGGTCATTCTTTATCCTCATTTTGACCATTGACTAATTGTGTGGTGGAGATAAAAAGGATTAAAATTTTAAAAGTTTTCAAAATGGACTAATAAGAAAATGCCATGTGTCAAGCTTAGGATATTTTATTATTTAACTAAAAAAAATAGCATAAATCAGCCCATTACTCTCCAAATATTCGGCCAAGCAAGGAAGAGAGAGAAAGAGAGGAAGAACAAACCCTAGGTGAGGAATTTCAAGAGAAAAATTGTGGAAAATCAAGGAAAACAAGTGAAAAAGGTAAGATTTTTCCAACTTAAGCTTGAAATCTATTTTCCTTAAGCATTTCTCCTTATTTTCCATGCTTAAATTACATGTTTTCATGATGAATTGATGGCTGATCAAAATGGGTTAGGAGAGAGAAAGTTGTTAGATTAATTTGATTTTAAGTTATGTTAGTGTTTTTAGTTAGTTTAGCATATTTATGAACAAAACAACAAGAAAAGAATTTATTTTCTTCCATTACCATTATTGGCCAAACTTTCTAGGGGAATATTGGCTGCTGATCTTGATATTTATTTGAGGAATTATGATGAATAATGATGAATTATGAGCCTAGAAAAATAATGG
>NC_030858.1:13601443-13627928 GCF_000208745.1 Theobroma cacao | reverse complement strand
CGATAGTTTTATGAAAATTATTTTACAAGAAAATAGTTTATTTTATTGAATATTTTTATTATATTCAAATGGTCAAATTTTCACTTCAAATGAACGTTTTAGATACTTAATTTGTTTTTAAATCATTAAATATATATTTTCTACTTACCTACTACATTTTTAGCAAGTTTTGAGATTTTTGACAAAAATGACGAAAATGCCCCTGTGAGCCAAAAAATAATATGTTATGTTCTGATTTGGAAATGATTTGTAATCCTTCGAATTTTGATATTTGATAACTATTGCTCACCGGGGAAGTGCGAAAGTTGATACGAGAGCCTTGCGAGGTTTCGATCAACATTCGGGGTGAAAAATGTTTGTCGAGGCCTCGTGGCGGTTGTCACGGGCTCGATGGGGAGTTCCGGGTCATGACAATTTGTTTATATGAAGAAAAGTCATATGATTGGGAGGCTTTTGATGGAACTATAAGAGAAATGGTAAGAGATATTGAGATACCCATAAAGGTCAGTCCTTGTACCTTCATTATAGAATTCTAAGTCATGGACATTGCCCTTTTCTACAATTACTTGTTGGGACGACCATGGATTCATATGGCTGGAGCAATACCATCATCTCTTCATCATAAGGTCAAGTTCATAATGGACAAGAAGATCGTATGCATCAATGGGGAAGAAGATCTGTTCATAAGCAGACCTGCAGGTACTCCTTACATGGAAACAATCAAAGAAGAGCTCGAATGTTCTTTCTAATTTTTTGAATTTGTCAATACCACCTATATGGGGGAAAAAGCATTGTCGCCCATCCCAAAGTTGTCTAAAACCACAAAAAGGATGATTAACCAGACAATGGGGAAATGATTCCAAGTTAAGGCAGAATTGGGATAGAGACTGCAAGGTATCAAAAAACCACTACTAGTTGTTAAGAATAAAGAAAGGTTTGGTTTAGGGTACAAGCCAATAAGGAAGGAAATGGATGATATGATAGCTAAAAGAAAAAGAAAAAGGTTGGCTCGCTTCAAGGGATATGAATTGGAAATTACAGAAATGACATTTCCCCACCTCTATGAAACATTTTAGCTTGGAGGTTGCATTGTTCCAGGAGTTCTCACCGTAAAGAGCCAAGTATCTGTGCAACCTATAAGTGATACATTTTCAAACTTTTCGATATATACCATGGAAGAAGATAAAGAGCAATTAGGAAATGAGGAGGAAAAGCCTACCGCATACATCGGACCACCCCAATTGAAGCTAAGTAGTTGGATTACCATGTGTTTACCAGTCACTTATGGCTCTTTTTCAAAGTAATGCATAACTAAACATCCATGCTTTTGCCCAAGAGCACTGAAAATATTATGTATAAAGGGCTTTTTATTATATATCATTTTAATAAAATGACATGCACAATGCATTTCTCATATTTCCTCTTAATCCCATCATTTTCATTTTCATTCTTTTCTTGTTCCTTGCCTCGATCTTTTGCGTTTACAATAGTCCTACATTCTTCAATTTCATTTATTTACCAAGGTTCCGAATAATGAATGTGAATATGGTAATGATAGTGGTCTTGAGGTCAATTTTGAAAAAGGCACATGTGTTAGTGAACTTGACGATACCGAGAACATGGAGGATTATGACTTATCCCCGAACTTGTTAAGGCTAGTAGAATAGAAAGAAAAACAGATTGTCCCACATCAAGAGCCTCTAAAACTAATTAACTTGAGAGATGAAGAGAATAAGTAAAAAGTTAAAATTGGTACCACATTTCCGCCATCCGAAAAATAAAAATTAATAAAACTCCTCCATGAATATGTAGACGTGTTTGCATGGTCTTACCAAGACATGCCAAGTCTTAGCATTGACATTGTAACTCATAAATTACAGTTGAAACCATAATGAAAATGAATTAAGTAAAAGTTAAGGGGAATGAAACCCAAAATGCTGTTAAAAATTAAAGAAAATGTGAAAAAGTAATTTGATACAGGATTTCTAGAAGTGGCTAAATATCCAAAATGGATTGCAAACATTGTCCCAGTACCTAAGAAAGATAGAAAAGTTAGAATGTGTGTGGATTATCGAAATCTAAACAGAACAAGTTCAAAAGATAATTTTCCTTTACCCCACATTGATACCCTTGTTGACAACACTACCCGCCACTTTGTGTTTTCATTCATGGATGGTTTTTCGAGATATAACCAAATTAAGATGGCACGGAAGACAAGGAAAAGACTACTTTTATAACTATGTAGGGAACCTTTTGTTATAAGGTAATGCCATTTGGTTTGAAAAATACCGGGGTAACTTATCAATAGGCTATGGTGACTCTTTTCATGATCTGATGCATAAGAAAATAGAAGTATATGTGGATGATATGATTATGAAGGCTTGCAAGGTGGAAGATCATGTAGTCAATTTTGAAAAGATGTTTGAAAGGCTATGAAAATTTCAACTTAGGCTAAATCCAACAAAATGTACTTTCGACGCCACTTCTGGGAAACTACTTGACTTCATTGTCAGTGAAAGAGAAATAGAGGTTAACCCACATAAGATTAAGCAATCCATAATTTAACCCCTTCAAGGATGCAACAGGAAGTTAGAGGTTTTTTGATAAGGTTTTACTATATAGCACAGTTCATATCACAACTCACTTCCAAATGTGATCCAATTTTCAAGCTTTTTTATAAACACAATCTAGGGGCATGGAATGAAAAGTGTCAAATTGCTTTTGACAAAGTTAAAAAATATCTTCTAAATCCTCTAGTATCGATACCACCCATGTTGGAAGACTTTTCATTTTGTATCAAACAGTAAATGAATGATCCATTGAATGTGGGTTAGGATAGGACGATGAGACGGGGCAAGAAAAAAAGGGTTGTTTATTACTTGAGCAAAAAGTTCACTAATTATGAGTCCAAGTATTCCTCGTTGGAAAAGATATGTTGTGCATTGGCTTGGATGGCGCATCGACTCCTACAATACATGTTATATCATACAACCTGGCTCATAGCAAAATTGTATCCCATTAAATACATCTTGGAAAAGCCATCCTTATTAGGGAGAGTGACAAAATGGCTGGTTTTGTTATCCAAATACGATATTGTATATGTGTCTCGAAAAATTATCAAAAAAAGTGTGATTGTCGATTTCTTAGTAGCAAGGGTGGAGGATGATTATGAACAATGAAATTTGAGTTTCCTGATGAAGACCTGATGTCAATATGCCAAACAAACGAAGAGGAATCTAAGAAAGATAATAATTGCAAGATGTTCTTAGACGAGGCTTTGAATGATTTGGGACATGATATAGGGGCAGTGTTGATATCTCTAAAGAGAGACCATTATCCGATCACATCCAAACTCAGTTTCTACTGTACTAATAATTTGGCTGAATACAAGGCTTATGTCATGGGTTTTCAAGCAGTAATTGAGAAAAAGATTCGTAAACTAAGGGCCTACATGGATTTCACTTTGGTCATATACCAGTTGTGAGGAGAATGGGAAACACGTGACTTAAAGTTGGTCCGGTACCAAAAATATATTACAAATTTGATTGAAAATTTTGATGAGGTTCACTTCATCCACTTACCTCAAGAAGAAAACCAGATGACCGATGCATTAGCCACATTAGCAACTATGTTCCAAGTAGGGGTTGATGTCAAAATTCAGCCCATTATAGTTGCAACGACCTCTCCCCAGTCACTGCCGGCATCCAAGACTTCCGGAAAAGACCCGCCAAGTCTTGAACAAGCTTATCTAGAATTTGCTCGTTAATCCACTACATTCAATCACCATGTAATATTGATACTTTCATATACTAAATTGAACCATAAATATAAAATTCAATACAAACTTTTTTCCTTTTATTTGTAAGTATATGCATTAAAATCTATTATCTCCAAATTAATGCTTATATAAAAATTTAGAATTCGTTTACAACTTAATAAATAAAATGATACGACTTGACCTCTAATAGCGGAGCGACTCAGGATAAAATGCTAGGAGATGTCTTTACCTATTCACGATGGTTCGAACGCATCACTAACTACACGCTAGGCTGATCCCTATTTGCAAAAGGGGAAATAAAAGGGTGTGAGTCTCATAGACTCAGTGATAATCATCGACTCAGCGAGTAGGGCGTAGATGGGAATCAAGTAAACGGCAGATCAGTTGAATATAAAAATGCAGGATTATAAAAGCAATTCGTTTCAAACGGGGATTTATGCCTTATATAAAAATTGAGAATTTCTTATAAAGTATAAATAATCGAGATAATAAAATTTTTCGCATCAAAATGTATTAACAATCATTTTCGAATCAAATCAATAAAATTTAACAAGCTCCCGTGAAACCATATAATATTTAAAATCATGCACAAATCATAACTCACCCCATATGCGAGGAATTACAGATTCATTTCACGGATAAACAAATAGGGGAGCTGGGAAAAACTGTTTAATTCTATTTTCACCATGCAAAGAAATATAATTCATAATATTAAAACTTATTTCAACTCATATAAAACCATTACATTTTTGCCAAAATAAACAATATGGCTTATGACTTTCTTAAAACTTTAGCTCGTGCCAAAATCATTCTCATACTCTGTTGTCAGGGATACCTTGGCCTAGGGCTATC
Organism: Theobroma cacao; assembly: GCF_000208745.1. Taxonomy (NCBI): domain Eukaryota; kingdom Viridiplantae; phylum Streptophyta; class Magnoliopsida; order Malvales; family Malvaceae; genus Theobroma; species Theobroma cacao. The sequence goes on along the minus strand of NC_030858.1, from coordinate 13,623,298 downwards.
CCAACCGAGTCTGCTAAGGCTATTAAAAAGTTATGTAAGCATAAATCATGTTTTTATTTTGAAAACATAGTCGTTCCTTGGCGTTGGCTGAGTTTCCCCTCACGTTGTGGTTTGGCGTGAAGTGAACCCTAAGCTTTACCCCAAGAGATACCCTACGCGCCTCTCCGTTCGAGGTAAGAATAAAATGGGGTTTACCGTGCCCCTCTAAAAGGCTGGTCCACAGAAACCCCCTACTGCAGTGATTAATTAATATATAATCCACCAATTCAATAAAATTTGCAATAGCATGACATGGTAATTATTTTATTCACAACCTTTCAAGGTAAACAAATAATCCATATTTCAAAACAATTGCCAACCAACCAATCATGCCTGATTTATCATAAGCTAATCAATTCAAAATACAATTTATAGCACAACAAGTAACAGTGTTCAATTACTCTTAAATTTCTTGGTTAAAATGAAATCACCTTTTAAAAGAATTCAAATTTGCTCTTCAAGAGGATATTTTAAATCTTTCTCAAAATATCGGTCCCCACATCACGTTAAAACTCTATTTTTGTAAAATGTTCATTGTAAATATTTGCATGATATTTTGTATCAAAATAGCATGGTGAATATGTAATAAATTTCATGAATGCACACCACACAAACAATAAGGCACAATTTCCTTTGATGTAAATCTTTTAGAAAAGCTTGTTTCCCGGTTTAAAACACTTTACGTCTAATATATATATATTTCAAATAATTTTTGAAAATAACTTACATCCACAACTCCTTAAAATTCTATCAACGCATGCTTGCCATAAATTTTGCACTTCACGTAAAATATACGTACATGTATATATATATAAAATTTTTAAAATTGACACCCCCTACTCACCTCATAATAGTGGGATATTACTTCACTATTAATTCGTACGCGTATATAATTATTCCTATTTGTCGGTCACATACTTCGTTCGGCACGCCTCCACGACAAACTTTCCTAGCAACAATTTAAACTCAGTATACTTAATCACACATTTGTATGAGTAGCAACTCAATTAAAAATTCCTTAAGCAACTTGCATATTTTTCATCCAAAATATGCACAATATTAAACTACTCATAAACTTTAAAATATAACATTAACTTACCATTGGGTCTTTTTCATTTCTTTATGACCTTTGAGCCCTCTCCATGGGCTTCTCCATTTTTCCTATTTGGGCCAAGTCCATTTATTTTTATTTCATATTGGGCCATGCCCACTTATTTTCTATTTGGTCATGCCCATTTATTTTCTATTTATTTTTTTTTCTTTCTTTTTCTCTCTTCCATGTTTCTTCTTCTTTTTCTTTTTTTTTTCCAGCCCAATCCTCCCCTTCACCACCGTGGCTTTCTCTCTTCACCACCGTGGCTTCCTCTCTTCCTTACCTCTCAAAATCGGTCACCAAAAGCTTCATTTTCTCACCCTTTTTGTTGCCATTTTCTGCTCTAAAATCAGCAAATTTCCAGCTCAATTTTCAGCAACAAATCTTCCCAATTTTGGCAGCACAAAGCTGTCTAATTTTTTTGCACAAACTACCAGCAAACAGCTCTAATTTTTCTACACAAATTGGCAGCAAACAGCTCCAATTTTTTTGCACAAATTGGCAGCAAACAGCTCAAATTTTCAGCAACCAAAGATGTCTTTCAATGATAGCAAAAACCTCTAAAATTTTCAATAGCAAATTCACACAATTTCAGCAGCAAAAACCTTGAATTTTCAGCACCAAAATCAGCCATAATAACCTCAAAAATTCCAGCAACATAACCTCAAAATTTAGCTTTCTTACCTCACAAATTTTCAGCTTTCTTATTCCTCCAAAAATTACAGCAAAAGCTCTCTTTTTCCTTCCTCAAAGTGCAGCAAAACCGTTCTCTTTTCTCTTCCTCTCCCACGGTTCTTTCTTTCCCTTTGTCTCTTCATTTCTTTATTCTTCTCCCACGATTTTTTTTTCTTTTATTTTTCTTTTTCACTTAACCGACTTAACTTTTCTCTCTTATCTCTTTTTCCTTTCTTTCATCTCACATGGTCGGCCCCACCATCATTTCTACATTCTTCTTTCTTTGTTTATTTCCTTTTCATTTCTTTACTCCATTCACTTGGCCAGCCACCCATTTCGCTTGGTTCCAATTTTGTATTCTTCCAAATAACTTTGACTTTTCTTCATTCCCATCCAAACCACATCATTCCCATTCAAACCACATTCACACCATTCTTGACTCATGTACATATAAAAATATTATTTAACTTTTCAACATCTTTTCTTCATTATTTTATTATCCATTTTATTTTCATTTTATTTTTATTTCTTCAAAACAATAAAATTTACATATTATGCCTTAACTTCATTTTATTTAATACACCTCCCTCAAATTTTCATATTTTAAAATTAATTCTTCCGACACGTGTATAATCAAAATATCGATATCGCATTTCAACACGGTATCACCATAACATTTAAACATTTACTTACCCGCATTAGCTTGATTTAATAAAATCACACTGTCACAATTATCGTCGTTTTCCTTCAAAATTCTTCTTTACTTCTTCTCCCCCACTTAAATTAGTCATATTCCATTTTTCATGACTAATTCCAACAACATATAAAATATTAATATTTTAATATTATTTTATTGAATAAAATATTATTTTATTTCAAAATTTTTCACTTGCCTTCTTTGGTCCCGGAACACATCATTACATCTCGGTTTACTTCCGAATCATCCTTTAGCTTACTAATTCCATTATTATTTAATTATTGTTTTTGCACACGCGAAGTATTTTATTCTTGAACGTTCCTTTCATCCTTTGTCGCTCTTTAGCATGCTAATTCGTATCAAATGATCATTCGTTTGATCAATAAGGTCTTATTTGTGTCCAACGAGGTTGCGGGGTATTACAACAGTTGATTTTCGAGAATACCCATCTCACTATTCAAGTGTAGAAGATGAAGTAGATGGGAAACCTTGGTGTCAGGATATTGTGCATGTTGGCTCCATTAGTTTTTTATGATAATAAAACATTCACATTCATTTGTGTCTAATATCTCTACTTGAGTGTGCAAGACAAAAATTATATACCAAGAAAAAATAAATCATTCAAAGGCACATATTAAAAATTATATGAATAAGGGAGCTACAATTTATCAACAAAACAAAAGCCTCTTAGTTGGATAATGAAGGGTATTAGTCAGCTAAAATTCAAATTGAAAGTTGGCGGGTTAAAGAGATTTGAGAAATAGAGAAGACTTAGTTGACCAAGAAGCAAGTTAGTCGACTAAGAGCATACTGCCAGAAATTTGGACTTCAAGACAGAAACAACTTAATCGACTAAGAAGGAAGTTAGTCGACTAAGAGCTCACTGCCATAAACTGGGATAAAAAAACAGAGACAACTTAGTCGACTAAAAGCACAGTTAGTCGACTAAGATCATTCTGTCAGAAAATTTGAATTAAGCACTAGAAGACAAATTAACGACCAGAACTGCCACAAACTATTTTCAACAATCAAAAACTGCCTAACACCTATCAGAGCTGATTTCTCAAGTATTTAAGAAGCTCCCAATGGCTAGAAAAGTAATTAAGGCTTCCAAGTCCAAAAAGAGCTCAAAAATCAGCAAAAAACTCTCTACACTCTTACTGTACTTCACTCCTATCCTTGTAAAAGATTCAAGCACTTCACTTTGTACCACTTAGATCAAGTCAGTGATCATTGGTACACTTTTATTTCTCTTCTCCTTGTATACTTAAAGTGTACGAGACACTCTAAGGGATTTATTCAAGCTTGAATTGCTTGATTGGGTGTATAGGTTCTAACTTAGCTTAGAAAAGTTAGTTTGGATTTTGGTTGATCTCGATAAAAACCATTTTGAAAGGTTTTGGTTGTGCCTGGTAAAAGCCATTGTAAAAGCATGGTGAAAGCTTGTGAATTTCACCGTCCATAGTAGATTGGTTTGGAAAAACCTTGGTTGAACAATCAAGGTAATGGATGTAGGTCTTGAATCGAACCACTATAATTTCTGGTGTGATTGTCTACTCTGTTTTTAGTTTTCATTCATCTTTAAATCTTTCTTTTATCTTGCATTTGTCCCTAATTAGAAGTCAATTTTAGCAAGAGCTAAAAAGTGTTATTCACCCCCCTCTAGCACATTTACTTGAGACCAACAAGTGGTATCAGAGTAAGTTCCCTGTTCTTAAGGTCAACACCCTTTAGGAAGATCCAAATGGCTCTTCAAAAATCAATAGTTGCTGAGAGACAGTCTACAAATAGACCACCTCTGTTTGATGGCTCAAATTATCCACATTGGAGTGCTAGGATATCAATATACATTAGAGCAATAGATTGTGAAATGTGAGATGTCATAACTAATGGTCCCTTTATTCCTTCAATCTTAAATGTAGTAACCAACGAGATGATCCCTAAGCCAAGGTCTGAATGGATTGAAGCTAAAACTAAAAGAGTCTAAACAAAATTTAAGGCAATTAATACACTGCATTGTGCTTTAACTCCCACTAAATTTAATAAAGTGTCAAGCTATTCCACATCTAAACAAGTGTGGGATAAACTTAGGATTATTCATGAGGGGACTCCACAAGTTAAAGAGTCCAAGATAGCCCTCTTTACCCACAATTATGAGATGTTTAAGATGGAGCCTGGTGAAGATATCACCAGCATGCTAGATAGATTCACAAACATCACAAACAAATTAAGTCAGCTAGGTAAACCAATTCCTGAGCATGAAATCGTTAAAAAACTTCTTAGAAGCCTACCCAAAAATTGGAAGCCAAAGGTGGCTGCTAATTGTGAAGCCAAGGACTTAAATGTTATAACTCTGGATGAAATTTGTGGTTCTCTTCTTACTCACGAGCTAGAACTCAAGGAAGAGGAAGAAGAAGACAAGAAAGAAGCTAAAGAGAATAAGAAAAGTATTGCTTTAAAAGCGAGCATTCTTGAAGAAGAATTAGACAGTCTATCTTGTGATGATGATGAAAAACTAGCTATGGTTGTAAGAAGGTTTAAAAAGCTTAAGGGCCAAAGAAACCAAAGATTGGCTAAGAGAGGGTATAGAAGAGATCAAAACTCTTCATGGAGAACCAAAAATAAAAATGAGTCAAACAAGAAGGATTATATGTTTTGAATGCAAGAAGCTTGGACATTTCAAGTCTGAATGCCCCATGCTGAAGGAGGAAACTCCAAAGAAAAATAAAAAATCAAAGAAGGCAATGGTGGCTGCTACTTGGTCAGATAGTGATACTTCAAGTTCTGATGATGAAGAAGAAAAAGCTGAAGAAAGAGAAAATTTATGTTTGATGGCAAGGGATGATGAATCCGAGGTATCTTCATCTCTTTATGATATTTCAATTGATAATTTACAAGAAAAGTATTAATTTCTTTATGATGAGTTTGAGAAACTTGCATCAAAGTATAAAACTTTGAAAAAAAAACTGCATCTCTTGAGACTGATTTGCAAAAAATAAAACATGACTTCAACTTTGTTTTTTAGCAAAGAAATTTTTTGAAAATTGAATTAGAGCATTCAAAAATAGATTTTGAAACTCTAAAATTGGAATTGGAAAACAGAATAGAAGCCTTGCAAAAGGCAGTTGAAGAAAATGATAATCTTAAAAGTTTGAGGAAAAAAAATTCAAGAGGAACACATACTTTAAGAAAAATTCTGATAATGCTTTATCTAGATGCTATAATTGTGGAAAATTTGGACATTTATCTTATTACTGTCATAAAAACAGAAACATGCAGAAAACAAGAAAAATTCGGGATCCAAAAGGATCCTATATTGCAGCTAACCTTCAAGGCCCCATCAAGGTATGGGTACTTATTAAGAAAAATTGAAAATCTATTTGCAGGTTGAGCTGAACCTAAAAGACACATGTTCAAAAGCTCAACTAAGGGAGAAGCAGCCTTGGTACATGGACAGTGGTTGCTCAAGGCACATTACTGGAAATGAAATGTTGTTTGCTTAGTTGGACAAGAAAAAGAGAGGTACCGTTTCCTTTAGTGATGATTCAAAAGGTAGAATTTATGGTATAGGAACTATTGGTAAGAACTCTCAAGCTAGAATTAGTCATGTGTTGCTGGTTAAAAGTTTGAAACACAATTTATTGAGTATCAGCCAATTATGTGATAAAGGTTTTAAGGTATGCTTTGACTCAAATAAATGTGAAGTGATAGATATAAGTACTAACAAATTATCATTTATAGGAAAAAGAATTAAGAATATGTATATTATATTTCTTGAAAATCTTGAGGTGAATAATGAAACATGTCTTATATAGCAAATGTTGAAAATGATGGCCGGTTATGGCATAGGAGACTTGGTCATGTAAGCATGCATACCATTTCAAAATTGATAAGAAAAAATCTAGTTATAGAATTGCTTAAGCTTAAATTTGAATATGATCAAATTTGTGATGCATGCCAACTAGGAAAACAAGTTAGAACATCTTTCAAAAGTAAGAAGAATGTGTCAACCTCTAGACCACTAGAATTGTTGCACATTGATCTATTTGGGCCAATTAGCACAACTAGTCTAAGAGGAAAATCATATGATTTTGTGATAATTGATGACTACTCTAAGTATACTTGGGTCTACATCCTTGCTCATAAGAATGATGCATTACCAGCATTTATAATTCATTGTAGGAAGGTTGAAAATGACAAAGGAATTGTCATAGTTAGCATTAAGAGTGATCATGGAGGTGAGTTTGAGGGAGATGAGTTTGAAAACTTTTGTAATGAAAAGGGGTTAGATCATAATTTTTCTGCACCTAGAACACCCCAGCAAATAGAAGTTGTAGAAAGGAAAAATCAAACCTTAAAAGAGATGGCTCGAACTATGCTTTATGAAAATACTTTACCAAAGTACTTTTGGGCAGAAGCTGTAAACACAGCAGCTTACATCCTCAATAGAGTGTCAATAAGAGCCATGATATCAAAGACCCCATATGAACTATACAAAGGTAGAAAACCAAATATCTCTCACCTTAGAAGCTTTGGCTACAAATGCTTTATGTTGAACAATGGAAAACATCTTCTAGGAAAGTTTGATGCTATATTTCTAGAATATGCATTGTTTACCAAAGCTTTGGCTAAAAGTGACGAAGCTATATTTCTAGAATATGCATTGAACTCAAAAGCTTATAGAGTCTTAACAAAATATCTTTAACTGTTGAGGAGTTTATCCATGTAGTTTTTGATGAATCTAATGCCTTGCAAAAGGAAATTCCTGTTGATGAAGATGATACGGATGACCTTGAAAGACAAATGGAAGAAATGAGTTTAGATGACAAGCAAAACAATGAAAGAAATTCCCTAGGAAGAGAAACAGAACCTCCACCCTTAAAAACTTTACTAAAGACTGAAAATCAACACAGTGATCTTCCAAAGAGTTGGAGGTATATCAAGGATCATCCACAAGAGGAAATCATAGGTGATATTTCTCAATAAGTCAAGACTAGGAGAGGAACTAGAAAAACATGTGAATTCACAACTTTCATCTCACAAATTGAGCCTAAAAGCTTTGAGGAGGCAGAAAAAAAAGAAAGTTGGATATTGGCCATGCAAGAAGAGCTTGATCAATTTGAGAGAAACCGAGCATGGACTCTGGTTTCTAGGCCAATAAATCATCCCATTGTAGGCACAAAATGGGTATTTAGAAATAAGGTAGATAAGCAAGGAAATGTTATTAGGAACAAAGCTAGGTTAGTGGCTCAAGGGTATAACCAAGAGGAAGGAATTGATTATGATGAAACCTTTGCACCTGTTGCTAGGATAGAAGCTATAAGATTGTTGCTTGCATTTGTTTGCTTCATGAACTTTAAATTATTTCAAATGGATGTTAAAAGTGCATTTTTAAATGGTTTCATTCAAGAGGAAGTCTATGTTGAGCAACCAACCAGATTTGAAGACTATGAAAAACCAGATTATGTGTTCAAACTTCATAAGGCCTTGTATGGACTAAAACAAGCTCTAAGAGCTTAGTATGAAAGACTCTCTAAGTTTGTAATTGAGAAAGGATATAGTAGAAGAAGCATTGATACAACACTTTTTGTCAAAAAATGCATTAATGATTTAATTGTTATTCAAATCTATGTGGATGATAATGTGTTTGGTGCAACTAATAAGGCTCTATGCAAGAACTCTACTGAAAAGATGCAGGGTGAATTCGAAATGAGCATGATGGATGAGCTAAAATTCTTTCTTGGCCTTCAAATCAAACAAAGTGAGGAAGGAATATTCATCAGCCAATAAAGATACATTCAAGACATGCTGAAAAAGTTTGATATGCTGAAGCTGAAATCAATTAACACACCGATGAGTCCATCCACCAAACTTGATGTTAATGAAAAAGGAAAAAGTGTTAATCAAAAACTCTATAGAGGTATGATTGGATCATTACTTTATTTGACTACTAGTAAGTCTGATATTCAGTTTAGTGTGTGTTTGTGTGCACTGTTTCAATCACAACCTAAAGAGTCACACTTGACTATAGTAAAAAGAATCTTTAGATACCTTATAGACACACAAAATTCAGGATTGTGGTATCCTAGAGGAACATCGTTCAATCTTGTTAGATATTCATATGCATATTTTGCTGAAAGCAAAATAGATAGAAAGAGCACTAGTGGAACATGTCAGTTTCTAGGAGATAAACTTGTGTCCTAGTCAAGCAAAAAACAGAATTTTGTTGCACTATCCACAGCTGAAGTTAAATTTATCTCTTTAGGTAGTTGTTGTGCTCAGATTTTGTGGATTAAACAACAATTAAAAGACTTTGGCATAACCTTGCAAAACGTACCAATATTTTGTGATAACACTAGTGCTATTAATATATCAAAGAATCTTGTACAACACTCTAAGACCAAGCATACTGAAATTAGACATCACTTTATTAGAGATCATGTAATTAAAAGAGACATTAAAATTGAGTTTGTTAACACCATGAAACAATTAGCTGATATATTCACCAAACCCCTAAATGAGAAAAGATTTTGTGAAATTAGGAGAAATTTAGGGATGGTTAATGTGCAGGAACTGTAAGAAAATTTTTTGAGTTTTCAATTCACAAAACAGTAGGGACTTAGTCGATTAAGAATTTCTTAGTCAACTAAGAGTGTTCTGTCTCTTTAAATAATAAGACTTAGTCAGTTAAAGAGAGAATGAATAAAATAAAAAAAAAGAATAGTCTACCGGGTGAAGAAATGGGTAGCAAATACTGCCTAATTGAAAAATAAAAAATAAGAGGTAAAGTTTTAAATTTTGAAAAGGAGAAAAACTAACAGCATTTAAGGGGGAGTCTGATGGTTTCTCATAACTCCTCATCCATATTCTTCATTCTCTCCTACCAAAAGCCTCTACTCAGAAAAACCAGAATCTCATCTCTCCCCAATCCTAAAACCTTAAGCCAAAAACATCTCAAAACCAAATAGCAAAATCCCCTCTTTCAAAAGAAATTCTAGAAAAGAATAAGGGCAAACGGCCAATGGAGGAGAGTCCACAAGTAGAAATTCAGAAAAAGAAAAAGAAGATTGTGTCCGCCTATAAGGTTGAGAAAATTAAGAAAAAGCAGAAGGAGAAGGAACACAGAGCAGAGAAAAAGAAAGAAAAGGAAAAATCCTCCAAGAAAGGAAAGATTCTATCCTCAAAGTTTAGAAATAAAACCCATGAGGATAGATTCCAGAAAATTGATAATGCTCCAATTACATGTAGAAAATTTATTGACTAGAAGAGCTTCAATGAAAATCTTGAAATTCAAGTAGATCTGTCAGATTACTTTGAGGAAATGAAACTAAAAAAATTTAGCACTTTCAAGAACCGAACTTATAGTCCTAGCTTTGTAAAAGAATTTTATGCTAGCATAGCTTTAGAAGAAAATGAACTAGAGGATCCTGAAGATTTTGTTAAGGATGGTCTGAATGTTTTCATAAACGGAAAAGAATTTGTCATGACTGCTGCAGAATTAAGAAGTTTGCTTAAAATCGAATATAAAGAAAGAGATTTTGAAATGCTTGAAAACTACGATCCATCATCTCTATAGGAGATTATAACAGGAAAGAAAGAAAAATACTCATCCAAAACTAATGTCGGTCTCATTACAAGTCCCTCAAATCAAAATTTTGCATTACTTTATTACTACAAGCATTCATGGAATGAGTGGCAGTTTTATCTATGTTAGTCTTCAAGACTTATGGCTGATGGAGCATGCTTTTAATGGTGCACCATTCAACCTAGGCCGATTCATGATAGAAAGAATGATGAGAGCCTGTAGAGTTGACAAGGTAAATATACCATATGGAAATGTGATCACCTCACTGGTTAAGAATAAGGGAATATAGAGCTCTAGATATGAAATGGATTCAGTAAAAAGCAGGGACCAGGCTTTATATCTTGGCAGTCTGCCAAAGATGAGGCATAAAATGGATGGAGAAAAATTTGTTAAAACCCCCAAAGTCACTCAAAGAGAAAAATCTTCTCTCCCTGCTCAATTTGAGACAACCCCCTCTAAGTTCTCAAATGAGATGGTTTTGAATCTGATAATGTGAATTAATGGAAAGCTTACAGACCAGGCTATGAGGATGTAGAAAATTGAAGAAAAGTTGGAAGAACTTGAAAATATAATGAAAGGAATAGGGAAATCGACTTTTGAACCTACTACTGCAGATACCTCAGCACTAGCAAAATAGGCTACTAAATGTGCTGCCTTCCAAGCAAAAGGTTCAACTTTTCAAGCTGCAAGTCCAGCTCTTCAAGCCGAAGGTCTTGAACTAGAAGTTGATCAACCAAGGAAATCTCCAACTCCTAAGCCTCAGAGTAAAGATGAATCAAATCAAGGTACTGAAGTGCTAGGCTCATTTGAAAAGTCCTCATCTCATCAAGAACTGCAGCAAGATCAGCCATCTCCCCTCAATTCAAAGGAAGTCTCAGTAATGGATATTTTTCACCAAATGGATAGAGAAGAACAAGCTGAAAAGGAAGCAACTAAGGGGAAAGCACAAAAATCAATATCTCCAAGAGAATCCCCTGAACTAGCTTATGTTACAGAGGAATAATCTGGAAAAAGAAAAGAAAAAGTTGTTGCATCTCCACAAGCCAAGCCTAAACCACCTTGTAAAGGCAAGAAGATAATGGCAACTAAGATCAAATTCCTCAAAAAAAGGAAATCCTCCAGAATAGCCTAAAAAAGCTAGACCATCAACCATCTCTTCTCCTCAAAACCCCCTTGAAATTTATGATAAATCATCCTCTAAACCCTCACCATAGAAATCACCTTCAAAACCATCTCTTGAACCCCATAATGTCTTCTATGGCACTGATGAATCTACCCCTTCAGCCTCTTCAGAAGCTGATTGAGCACCCCTCAATTTGATGATGACAAAAAGAGGGAGAATTATAAAAAACTTAGGGAAAGATAGAAGGTAGAACTGATGTAGGGGTAGTTTAGGAACAAAACAATGACTACTATTTCTGTTGCTTTTATTCTGTTAACAGTTGAACAATTGAATTTAACTTTGTTGTTTATGTTATTGTGTTGAAAATAGGATGCTATTAAGTTGCTTATATTATTTTGTTGCTGATGATTAAACATTCAAATATGTTATTGATGTTTATGGTATTTTGACTACTACTATTTATTGATTTGGTACTGATATTGGGCTATTATGCTAATAATTAATTTTTTTTATGATATCGTGAATGGAATGTGGTTGAAGAATGTATATGGATGTTGAATATGCTATTTCTGCTAAATGATTAATGGCATAGATAAAATCTAATAACAATATGCTGATGACAGACAGTTAGCTAAAATATTGATATTATGTCTTCTTGTCACCTATTGTTGATTATTCCATAAGCCTGTCTAAATATATTTTGTCAAAAGTCTGAATTCATACATGTCATTTTCTATATGGCATAAATAAAAACTTGCTTAAATGAATAAGTAAAATATGCACACACTAAGAGGGAGCACACACTTATGGGGAGGAAAACCTCCATTTTCTGCAGAACAAAAAGGAACCAATAGACACCATGCTGTTAATTAAGGAATGTTTTGTCATCATAAAAAAAGGGGAGATTGTTAGCTCCATTAGTTTTTGATGATAATAAAACATTTTCATTCATTTGTGTCTAATATCTCTACTTAAGTGTGCAGGACAAAAATTGCATGTCAAGAATAAATAAATCATTCAAAGGCACATATTAAAAATTATATGAGTAAAAGAGCTACAATTGATCAACAAAACAGAAGCCTCTTAGTTGAATAATGAAGGGTATTAGTCAGCTAAAATTCAAATTAGAAGTTGACGGGTTCTAGAGGTTTGAGAAATAGAGAAAATTTAGTTGAACAAGAAGCAAGTTAGTCGACTAAAAGCATACTGTCAGAAATCTGAACTTCAAAATAGAAACAACTTAATCGACTAAGAAGGAAATTAGTCGACTAAGAGCTCACTGTCAGAAACTGGGATCAAAAGACAGAGACAACTTAGTCGACTAAGAGCACAGTTAGTCGACTAAGATCATTCTGTCAGAAAATTTGAATTGAGCACTAGAAGACAGATTAACAGTAAAAATTGCCACAAAACTGTTTCCAACGGTCAAAAACTGCATAACACCTATCAGAGCTAATTTTTCAAGTATTTAAAAGGCTCCCAACAGCTAGAAAAGTAATTAAGGATTCTAAATCCAAAAAGAGCTCAAAAATCAGCAAAAAACTCTCTGCACTCTCACTACACTTCACTTCTATCCTTGTAAAAGATTCAAGCACTTCACTTTGTACCACTTAGATCAAGTCAGTGGTCATAGGTACACTTTTATTTCTCTTCTCATTGTATGCTTAGAGTGTGCGAGACACTCTAAGGGATTTATTCAAGCTTAGATATAAGTTCTAACTTAGTCTAGAAAAGTTAGTTTAGGTTTTGGTTGATGTCGGTAAGAACCATTGTGAAAGGTTTTGGCTGACCCTGGTAAAAGTCATTGTAAAAGCTTGGTGAATGCTTGTGAATTTTACCGTTCATAGTGGATTGGTTAGAAAAATCCTTGGCTGAACAATCAAGGTAATGGATGTAGGTCTTAGACCGAACCACTATAAATTCTGGTGTGATTGTCTACTTTGTTTTTAGTTTTCATTCATCTTTAAATCTTTCTTTTATCTTGCATTTGTCCCCAATTAGAAGTCAATTTTAGCAAGAGCCAAAACGTGTTATTCACCCCCCCTCTAGCACATTTACTTGGGACCAACAATGTAATACCTCAAGTACCAACAATACCCAGAGCAGATTTCAGAAAATGTTAAGAAAACCATTAAAAAATTGGCAATGAGTTTCTTCTTGGATGGAGACATTCTGTATGAGAGAAGTAACGATGAAGTGCTTTTGAGATGTGTGGATTCAATTGAAGCCCGAAGAATAATTAAGGAAGTTCATGAAAAAAATTTTGAAATACATGCAAGTGGGCATATGTTGGCTAGGCAAATTATGAAAGTAGGATACTATTGGCTTATGTTGGAGACAAATTGCATAAACTTTGCTCGAAAATGTCACAAATGCCAAATATATGCAAACAAAATTCACACTCATGAAACTTAATTGCATGTTTTGACATTGCCATGGCCTTTCCCAATGTGGGGCATGGATGTGGTCGGTTAATAACTCCAAAAGCATCAAATGAGCATCAATTCATTTTGGTAGCAATCGAATACTTCACCAAATGGGTGGACATAGCCTCTTATGCCAATGTGGCTCAGAAAATAATATGTAAGTTCATTAAAAAGGAAATAATATGCCACAATGGTCTCCTTGAAAGGATTATAACAACTAATGCTAGTAATCTTAATGGTTCGATGATGAAAGAAATCTTTGCTAAGTTTAAGATCAAGTATCATAATTCGACACCATATCACCCGAAGATGATTAGACCGATAGAAACGGCCAACAAAAACATCAAAAAGGCAATCAAGAAGATGACTGATGTGTACAAAGATTGCCATGAGAAGCTACCTTTTGCCTTACATGCATATCGTACAGTTGTGCGAACAACTACTAGAGCTTCTCCATTTTCATAAGAATACAGGATGGAAGCAGTATTGCCAATTGAAGTGGAAATTCCTTCTTTGAGTCCTTAAAACAGTGGAGTTAGAGGAAGCTAAATGGATCAATGCTTAATATGAGCAATTGAATCTCATCAAAGAGAAAAGGTTAACTACACTTTGCCATGGTTAGTTATATCAAAGGAGAATGATGAGAGCATACAAGCAATAAAGTGCATTCTTGACAATTTCAAGAGGGAGAGTTAGTACTGAAAAAGAATCCATCCAAACCAGTATGATCCTCGCGGGAAATGGGCATCAAACTAGGAAGGCCCATTTATGGTTAAAAAGGCTTTTTCAGGAAGGGCCTTAATTTTAGCAAAAATGGACGGAGGTAAGTTTCCAAACCCGATAAATGTTGATGTTGTCAAGAAATACTATGCCAAAAAAAAATATAAGACAAAAAGAATAAGAAAAAAAGAAGGGGCTTCAATTTGAAAACCCGCAAGGGCGATTTGGATCCAGGAGAAATGTTTAGGACGAAAACCCAAAAAAGTAACTTAGACATGAAAGGGAGTCAGGTACCAAAGGGCTCCAAAGGCTTGACATGAAAGGGGTGAATCATGATCCAAGATGTTCAAATAAAGACAAGGGAGTTGACACTTGTACTTGCTTCGAAAAAGACCATTATCCATGTCCACTTGAATAATAATTAGGAAAGAATCATACCCTTCTTCTAATTGAATTGAATTGTGCCTTTATGCAATGTTCTTTGTCACCATGCTTGATTGTTAACCCGCCCATATTTGAATGAAAATAGCCTTCTTTCCAGCTATGTTATTATTGTTCTTATTTTCATTCCACCAATAGAGGAAACATGGGTGCATTGCATTTGTCAAAAAAATTTGAATGATATCTAATAAAAAGCATAAAAAGATAAGAAAGACATTTGCATTACTTTGAAAGAGAATCAAAGTTGATTGGAAAACGAAATGGAATTTGGCAAAATGATGAGAAAATAAAGAAAGAAACAACAAAGGAATGAAATATGCAGATAGTACAAAAACGCAAAAGATTATAAACTATGCAGCTAGTAAAGATAAAAACAATCAAGAGTAATAAATCAAAAGGATAAAAAAATGAGGCATGTTTGGTTCATCCCCCATTGACCAATGAGAGGATCCTAATACACCATGAATCAAGATTAATGAAAATTATTACGATCCCTGAATAGTCATCCTCAAAACCTTGGGATAATTATTTTAATTAAAAACACCTGGATGTTGCTTATTTTTCAAATTGTTTTTAAAGTTGTCTAAGCCTCAAATAAGGAGTTGTTTATTTTTCAAAATGATTTTAAAGTTGTGGAGCCTCGGATGATCCAAGGAGTTGTTTATGTTTTTCAAATTGATTTTTAAAGTTGTGGAGCCTCAAGTGAGGAATTGTTTATTTTTCAAATTGATTTTAAAGTTGTGGAGCCTCAGATGAGGAGTTGTTTATTTTTCAAAATGATTTATTCTTCAAATTGATTTTTAAAGTTGTGAAGCCTCGGATGATGAGTTGTTTATTTTTTAAATTGATTTTAAAGTTGTGGAGTTTCAGATGAGAGGAGTTGTTTATTTTTCCAATTGATTTTAAAGTTATGGAACCTCAAATGAAGAGTTGTTTATTTTTTGAAATGATTTTAAAGTTGTGGAGCCTCGGATGTGGAGTCGTTTATTTTTCAAAATGATTTTAAAGTTGTGGAGCCTCGGGTGAGGAGTTGTTTATTTTTCAAATTAATTTTTAAAGTTGTGGAGCCTCGGATAAAGAGTTGTTTATTTTTTTACAAATCAATTTTAAAGTTGTGGAGGCTCGAATGATGAGCTATTTATTTTTCAAATCAATTTTATACTTGTGGAGCCTCGAATGAAGGGTTGTTTATTTTTCTAAATGATTTTAAAGTTGTAGAGCCTCGGATGAGGAGTGTCTTATTTTTCAAATTGTTTTTAAAATTGTTTCAACCACAGAGGAGAAGTTAGTTAACTAGGTCAAATACAGTATCTACGTCTTTACATTATTCCTAATCCCAAGAATACAAAAAATAAGGGCAGTTGTATACACTATATTTTTATATAAGAAATTAATAATCGGTTTATATGTTCTTTCGATGTTTATTTTATTTCATTTCATTTTTATTTTTTTTCATCGTTACCTTATTTTTCATTTGTTATTTATTTATTTACTTACCTTTCTTATGTCATTAGTTTATAGTCAAAGTTAATTTAAGTCTAGTGGACTTTGATGTTTCAGGCCTAGTATTGGTATTATAAAATTGTTCGGGCCTTGATAATGATTAAGCTAACACTGGACGTAATTCAACAATTGGGCCTGTTACTGGCAAACAAGCCCAAATGATCAAGCTCAAACTAAAACATATCAAATTAGCTAAAACAAGATTAAGCATTGTAAACCAAGATTAAAACCAGCTGAGAGGAAGAACATTCTGGACATAAGAACAACTAGGAAATCGACCAACTGGCCTAAAATCGCAAAGAGCCAAAAAGTAGAAAATGTACTAGGCCTTTGCTAAGACTGCCTTGACACCCAAGCAGAGGCCATTTGGTTGCTCCACTAGTTGTGGAGTACATCCAATGGCTGGCAGAGCCGAAAATCAAGGGATTTACAAATCCCTTACACATATAAAAAGAAAATTTTTCAATATAAGAAAAAGGCAGGATTTCAACAAAAACCTTAAAAAAAAAATTCCCTAGTAGTGACAGCCAAAAAACCCTAACACCCAAGAAAACCAATAACCAAAAACCTTAACAAAACCTGCAAAAATCCTTAAAATGAAAAAACCAAAAAACCCTAACTTTATTTTACCAGCAACTAAAGCCACAATCAAAAAATCAAGAAAAAATTAAAAAAAAGTCAACAAAAAGCCCTAAAATCTGAAACTAGAAAAAACCCCAGGGTTTTGGTTCTTGCCTCTTTAATGGGATATTCACAGGATTTAAGGGGTTTTCAATTGATGGAGGTTGAAGACTTCGATAGTCTAGGGTTCCGTTTGAGAGAAGAAAGATAGGTTTCGACTTTTGGGTTTAGAGAAAGGGAGGAGAAACCGCCTATTAGAGAGAGAAAAGAAAAAGGGAAATAGGGAGAGAGGAGAGAAAAAAGAGATTTTATACCTAGGGTTTCTAACCAAATATAAGGGGAAATAAATGACTTCATTTTAAGCAGCCAGGAAAGCCATTCTTTGTTGCGTCAAATGATGCCGTTTTGAGGCGTTCTAAAGCTAAGGCTTGGTGGACCGTAGTAGGTTCAAGCTTCCTTCTCACTAGCCTTTCCTAGCCCAATAAGGTAAAGCCTGTTACTTTTTATTTGTATGGTTATGCCATGGATGGATTTATTAGGGCTTGCCCACTTATTTAGCTAAAAATATGTTATTTAAAGAATTTGATTAGCTTAAGTAAGATAAAAGAAAATTATGAAAAATTACATGATGTTTAAGAGTAGAAAAATAAAAGTAAAAAACAGAAAAGTGTAAATAAAAAACTAGATAAATCCTTAGCTATAAAAAAATAGGTTTAGTTAAATAAAATATATGTATAAGAAGAAAATGTATGTTTAAACTTAGGTAAAAGAAAAAAGAGATATATGAAGAGAATTAAGTAAATATTCTGTAGTAAAAAATAAGATTCAAATAAATGAAAGATGAAAAGTTTTTAGTTATAAAAGAATATATTTAAATAGATACAAAACATAAAAAAAATATAAATGTATTTAGTCACAAGAAAATAGAATTTATTTGGTCATAAAAATAAGAAATAGTAAAAAGATAGAAAAGACATTTATTCTTAAAAGGGATAGATTAATTATAATATATATATATATGAATGGCAATAAGGCAAAAAAATAGATATAGGTAAACAAGTAAACATTTGTAACTAAATACTAAAAATAATAAGGTAAAGAAATAATACTAAAAATAAAATAAATGTTTATAGTCACTATTAATAGATAAAAAGGCATACAGGTTTTGTTGAGAAGATGTCATAATATTAATCACAGGAATAATATATAAGTTGCACTAATGATGGAATGTTCATTCGGAACATGAGAAATCGCAGTTTCGAATGAACTTTTCTAGGCTAAAGATTTCAATTAAAACCCCACCAATACAATGGGAGGGTTTTAATTTTGAATCCCAATGTTTGTAATTCTAAGTAAATGAAAAACATATTAACTTAATTACTAATCAACAAAAATATAAAAAAATACAATAAGGAATAGATAAAATATATATATAGTTTTAAAAATATAGGATTATATAAAATAATGATATTCATGATAAATAAATAAATAGTAATAATAAAATTTTCAAAGATAGTAAACTTGTAATAATAATGAATATAGAGAATAAAGAGAAACAAATATTGAAATTTATAGGCACGTCACGCATCATCATTGCTTCGTTAAATGTCATGGCATGTAGACATATTATGTGCACGAGTAATATGTCTACATGTAGACATATTACACATTCCCCATCTAGAGGTCAGATTCCCAAACCCATATGTTACGACAATGTGTAATGCATAGAAATGTAAAAACAAGGTTTCTTAGACTACTATGAGAAAAAGGTAATAGGTAAGCTAATCATATGAGTCTGAATTCTTGAGTTCATGTGTATGGTTGTCAAGTTTTAGAAGGTATGTCTCGATACCTTAGTTGAAATATGAGTTCATGAGTTAGCCTTTTTAGATGCCATTTAACGGTTTTATTCCCAAATTGCATTTTAAGAATTATGAGACTTCAAAGGTATGAAATGTATTTTCCCACATTGTTGAACATGATATTAATTTTAAATGTTTGGTTGATACTTCCAAGGAATTTATGAAACTTGTTTGAAAGCATGACTATGCTCTTACAAGTTCATTATATGTATTTGAAAGATCACACATGCATGGTTATATAAATGTTCTAATTATGTAAAAGCTCTAACCCCTTTACTAGTACCCTTCTCATATCAATTCATAAAGTCTTTATGACTCATATGTTAGTTTTGACCATTTTTGTTGCAGATTAATGATAACTGTCAAGCACCAATGTCACAGAAACGTGGTCTATTCTTCCTTTGGTAGGTGACATAATAGCCTTCTAAAGCTCAAGGAGTCGGGTCATATTTCGCTTGACGAGTCGGTCTTTATGTTTTTGTTCATAAATACATGTTTATGTTTGAATGATAAGCCAATGGATGGCAAGCTACTTATATGAATTGATGTAAAGTTATGGATGATGGCTTGAGGTTTTATGAGTACTTGGGGTGAAAACTTACAAATTTTATATGAAATGTATTGGGTACACTTATTTGAATGGCAAATACACACACATAGTTATGTTGAGAAGTCCATAATTATTTGTTACGCCTATGTATAAATGTTATGTTTATGATGATGAATTCTTTATGTATAAAAGATAATGATGGCAAATGACCCAAATGTGATTGATTGATGATAGAATGATGAAAGAAGCTTACTAAGGTCTAGTGAGCCATACCCATATAGGTCTTAGTGCCAATCACGATCCCTCCAAAATATGGGATGTGTCAATTTGCTAGCACAAACTTTGGCTAATGGATTTATTAGCTTTAAATGATTATAGTTTTGATTATGACAATATGATCAATATGCTTGAACATTATTTTAATGATCTTTGACAAATTCTTGAAATGATTTAGCTCTCATACATTTATTCTTACATTATTACAAGCTTATTGTTTAGTTGTGTGAATTTTTAAAGCTATTGAATTACCACACACTTGTTCTACAAATGTCTACAAGCTTAAATGACTTAATTATATGAGTGTTAAATTTGCTTAAAAGAGTTCTATTTATGATCCCTCTAACATTTACCTTTAGGATGTTGAAGTTACAAGATAGGTTCTTAAGTGATGGAGTTTATCTTAAATCACTTAAAGATCATCAATCTACATTACACCAAGCTTGCTTCAAGTCAAGAAACCCAATCATCACTCCACACTTAATCAAAAGGAAGAAGCAACGAAGAAATAGTTGAAGTTAAGTGTCAAAATGTTAAGAAAATTTGAAGAAACAAAGCTCCCATCGACCCTAGAGTAAAGCAAGTCGATCTTATGGAAGAATGGGTGAAAACGAACAAAGAAACTTAAAAAGAGATAGCCATAGTCGACCCCATAAGCTCTATAGTCGACCTTGAGGTAGAACACTTGCAAAATTTGAAGAATTAAGAAGCCATAGTCGACTACACTAAGCCAGACCTCAAAAATACAAGCTTTCTAAAAATGGATCTACTAGAAAACTACTATACTTAACTATAGATGATCGTTAGACACAAAATTTACAAGGAAAATAGCTAGTTTCTTGCTTTAATCACCTCCAATGGCTCCAAGACACTTTCAACTATAAAAAAGAACATTTGGAAGCATTTCAAGTTAAGGAAAAAAAAAGGCCAAACTCTTAAATATCAAAGTCTTAAAAGAAAATAAGCGAAACCAAGCCTTCTTAAGCTAAAATTTCTTTATGCTTTCACTCCTGTCTTTATATCATATCTTCATATCCAATGTTAGACATTATTCCTCCATTGTACCAAACTAGCAAAATCCACCTCCTAGAGGCACACTTGCTATTCTTTGTAAATGTTCTAACTCATCCTTGAAAAGTTAGTGTGGGTTTATGGTTGAACCCATTAAAAAACATGAGTTTGTGGTTGAACCTGGTGAAAACCATGAGTTTTGCTTGATCCTAGTAAAAAGCTTTGTGAGGGTTATGGTTACTTCCATGAAAAGCCATTGTGAGGGTTTTGCTTGATCTAGTAAAAAACATTGTGAGGGTTTCGCTTGATCTTGTAGAAGGTTATTGTGATGGTTTCACTTGATCCCGTAAAAAGCTCATTTCTCTTAGTGGATTTGAAATTCCTTAGTGTTCCAAGGGAAAGGATGTAGGCATTTGAGAAAGTTGACCCTTTATAAAATTCTTGTGTCTTCATTTTTATTTTTGCTTTGATTTGTTGCATTTCATTTCAAGAAAACCCATTTCATAAATTGCTTTCATTTTGATTTATATTCTTCACATGTTGATTTGTCTCTTTGTTAAATCTTTTCAAACCATTATCTTTTGTCTATCACTTATTGAAAAGATTTCTTGAAATGTTTTTCTCTAAGTTGCCTTTATTTGATTTACATTTGAAGAATGTTTTTAAACATTTGAAAGTGATCATTTGCCTATGTTTGATTAAATAGCCTTGATTAAAACTTACATGTATACCAAAGTTGTCACGACCTGAAACTCCCATCGGGCCCGTGACAATCGCCGCGACGTCCCAATAAGCACTCATTACCCCGAATGTCGATCGAAACCCCGCAAGGCTTAGCATCAACTTCCGCATCTCCCCGGTGAGCGACAGTTATTAAATCTCGCATTTCAAGAAATCATAAGTTGTTTCCAACTTAAAACAATAAAATATTATTTTCTAGCTCACAAGGGCATTTTCGTCAATTTTTTTTTTAATTTCGAAATCCGTAAAAATGTAATATGTAAGTGGAAACACATATTTCATGATTTAAATTAAATTTTGAAGTCTAAAACATTCGTTTAAAGTAAAATTATAGCTATTTGAATATAACAAAAGTATTAATAAAATATTCTATTTTCTTAAAACACAATATTTTCAAAATCTTTCTAAAATAACTTTTGTAGCGTAAGAGTAAAATAAATTTATTCATATAGTAATAAAGATAATTAAAGTATGAAATTTTATTTACAGTGA
>NC_030858.1:13566634-13599570 GCF_000208745.1 Theobroma cacao | reverse complement strand
CCCGTAAAGTGAAAAATTACATTTTTACCCCAAAAACTGAAAAATTGCCCATAGACATATTTTTCATCCCTTATACTCATACCATTCTCCAATTTGTCAAATGTGATCTAAATTCTCTCAAAATCTCAAATTTTGTCCGCGATTGGAAAAATTACGATTTTGCCCCTACGCTCCAGAAATCACCAGAATTAAACTTTTTCACTTCTAAACCTCAAATCATACTCCAATAAGTCAAATGGACCAAAAACATCTTTTCTAAAAATTTTCATTTTATCCTCTAGTGGCAAATGATCATTTTACCCCTAGATAGTGAAAATTCCGGTTTGACTCCAAATTGATCCTCGAACTCTGAATTACCATTTTCAGTCATCCCTGAATTGTGAAACTCTTAATTTAACCTTAAAATTCTTATTTGAATTAGTTCTAGAATTAATCGACTTATTGATACCATTAGGGGTAATATCGTCTTTTAACGATTCCTCAAACTTCCTAAATATGCAAACATTCTATTAAGCATGTAAATGACGTCGTAATTATTTTACAGAACAGGGTTTGACAAAGGTGATTGTTAAATTTCCTCTTACAAGTTTTCAAAAATGAGTTCTCTTGTCTAGGATCGATCCTTAAGTTTTTATAGTTGACCACGAGTTTGTTTAAAAAACATTAAAGTTACTTTATTAAAAGAACTACAACCATAGTCGACTAGAGATTCATTATAGTCGACTATAGCAAATTGTTTTACACTTCCCAAAGTTTTTAAAATCCATTTCACCCCCTTTTGGATATTTTTGTTACTTTATTCAAGGAGTTAACAATCTTAATAGGATTCACACATTTTTAGTGAAGAGATTTATGCAAATCACTGTGTGGATCACCATTAGAGGTAGGACAATTATGCTACTATGGTTTGATAAGTCCTAGTTGATGTACAAGAAGAGAAAAAACCAAAAAGATCTTCACCAAAGGAAAGTAGACATCAAACTTTCAAGTATATGCCAAAATCTTTCTCGTATGGTTTTTCTAGATTAGTTTTAATTTAAGTGTTCCATTAAATGATGAAATTTTTTTAATATTACACTACGTATGATCCACCTTAGCATGTTTCAAATTCCCAATAGTCCTAAGGATCAATCCTTTTTGAACAAAATGGTTTTAAACATTTCTTGCATGTCAGGGATCAATCATTTTCTTTAAAAAATCCCTATTTTTTGTCCAAAGAGCTTTTGAACAATCCATGCATGTAAAAAGATCAATCCTTTCCTCTAAGGAATTGATCCTTTTTAAGTCAAGAGCAAAAAATTCCTCTCTACTTGCCAAGGATCGATCCCCCCTTAGTAATGGTCGATCCCTTATTCATAATTTCAAATTTTATGCAACAGGGGAATCGATCGCTCGTTACAGGGATTGATCTAGAGTTTGCTTTGAGGGTTCCAACGATTAGTTTCTACATTTAATGAACCCTAATGGCTCCGAAAAGCTCTATAACTATAAATTGAAACTCCCAAGCACATTTAGGAAGCAATAAGACTCAAAACAACAAATCATTACGAGAGCAACGTTTAAACATCAAATTCTTATTTTCTCTCTCAATAATCAAGTCTTCACTTGTATTTATTGTAGACCTCAATGTTTCCTTATCTTTCATTTATTACTCTTGAAATTCCTTGTACCCACTAAGAATATCAGCTTTAAAGAGGCATTCTAGCTTGTTTATTCCTCATCATTGTAAATTGAGTGTGGTTATAACTTAACCTTTAAAAGGTAGTTGTGTGATTATACTTTAACCATCAAAATAGTTTGAATGCAAATCCACTCACAAACATAAGCTAGCTTTTTGACACTAGTTACTAGTCTACCAAGACTTTGCTACGTGTAAAATCTAAAAGCTCCAACAACATCAATAAAAATCAACAATTTTTGTTGATCTCATAGCTTTCATAAAATACATAATACTCTTATTTTTCAACCAAACCCTTATCAACCTCTTCCTAGATCTAAAACCCAACAAGGACCTAACATTTTAGAGTGAGAAATAGAGTTTTAGAAAGAGAGGCAAAGTTGAGATTGAAACCCATGGATTTTAAAAGTAGTCGAGCTGAAATCTTACCCATAGAACATTTAGATAGCAAAATCCAAGTTGAAATCCATGTTTGATTGGTGAGAAAATATGGAAAAGAGGTGAGAATGAGTTAAGAGAGAATAAAGGCAAAGAGGTGTGAGAAAGGGAGAAAAGAGGTGAGAGGCTTGAAAAAAGAATAAAGGTTTTAAGGATTTCAAAAAATTGTCTTTTTTGCCTTTATTTTTCATAAAATGTGTGTAACTATCAATACGTAAGGCTCAAGTATCAATACTTTTAAGGCAAAATGGTTTTATTGAGGTTTTTGGGTTTAAGGTATTGATACTTTTTAAACAAATGCATTCTGGATATCAAGTATCGATACCTCCCTCACATATATTAATACTTTTAAAACAAAATGCATTTTTCAAGTACATTGAATGTCAAGTATCGATCCCTCTTTCAAAGGTATCGATGCTTGCATTGCAAAATGCGCCTTTTCTCATAGAATGCACCTTTTTGGTTACTCTCATCCTCTTTACTTTCATATAAACTAATGGCTTGTAAAAATTAAGTTATCCAAGGGATAAATTTTAAGAATATTGGATTGAAAAAACGTTTCCTAAACTCACCAAAGGATGTTACCATTATATCCTTATAAAAAATGTTGGGTTCTATAGAATCGATAGAATAATTAGGTTACCTTTTTTTAAATCACTAACCTAATCATTTTATAACATATGATTGGATAAAAAAAGAAAAGATTCATTTTTATTCAACAACATTTAATATCATGCTATCAATCACGCAATAATAATTTTATCAAAATAACACGTAAACTTATCATATAATAAATTACATAACATGAAAAGTGTTAATTATATCGTTAATTAATAAAAATTAATCAATAATTAGTGAGAAAAGCTTATTTAATAAAAATAAAATTTTATGAGTTTAATTAAACACAATGAAAAAATAACTTACTTGATTTATTTTCGTAAAATTCAGGTACTTATTTGGCTATTTAGCATTTATTTAATTAGTACA
Organism: Theobroma cacao; assembly: GCF_000208745.1. NCBI lineage: Eukaryota > Viridiplantae > Streptophyta > Magnoliopsida > Malvales > Malvaceae > Theobroma > Theobroma cacao. The sequence continues at coordinate 13,596,467 of NC_030858.1, read as the reverse complement.
TATATTCCAGAAAAGTTCATGCAAAAACCACAAGAGTTTACCTCTACCAAAATACATAAAATCGCAGTTCCCAAAGTCCAGATTCCCTTTCATCCAAACGGGAATTACAGGACGCTATCCCTTCCGTCGTCCACAGCTATCCACCACAATGTCAGACCGCGACTGGCCTCGCGATAGGGACCGAGAACGTGAGCGCGACCGCGACCGGGACCGTGAAAGAGAACGCCGACGCGACAGAGAAGACCGCGAGCGAGACCGAGACCGAGAACGGACACGCAGCAAGAGATCCCGCACACCGGAGCGCACCCGATCTCGTCACACGCGCTCTCGAACACGTTCTCCCGACCGCAACCGATATCGTTCACGCTCCCGTTCTCACACGCGCTCCCCGGAACGCTCCTCCCACCGTCACCACCGGCACCGGCACCGAACCCCATCGGCGGAGCCGCCAAGGAAACGGCACCGCCACGAAAGCGAGGAGAGGGACAAAGAGAAGGATAGGCAAAAGGCGGTGTCGGATTTTGTGGACGAGATAGCGAAAGAGCAGCAGCAAAAGAAAGAAAATAACAGTAACGAGAACGAGAACGGAGATGGAGGAGAGGAGGATGAGATGGAGATGATGAAGAAGTTGGGGATTCCAGTTGATTTTGATTCCACGAAAGGAAAACATGTTCCTGGTGCTGATATCAGTGGAGTTAGGGCTGTGACTAAGCGGCAGCCCAGGCAGTATATGAATCGAAGAGGCGGGTTTAATCGTCCATTACCCGCTGAACGCAATCGCTAGAATTCGTTAATTGATTGAAAGCGTTTTCAAGGTTAGGGTTTTTGCTATGGTGACTCTGCTGATTTGTATGCTTGTTTCATGATTATATTTTTCGTGGGTTTTTCCTTTTTCATGTTATTGTAAGTGGATTTTTGTTGCTTTACCAGCTCAATTATTGAACTTGGAATCAAATCGTTATTTAAGTTTATTGTTTGATTTTTCCTTGGTATGTGCTACTGCTACTACAAGGCAGACAAACGTTGAAACTAACTACCTCTAAGAAAATTTAGCATGTGCTTGCTTAGCAAAAAAATTGGTTTCTGGCATTTGAGTTCTTATCAGAGTTACTGTGAACTATGAGTTGCTGCTCTATTTGATAAGAATGTTTAGTGATTTTAACATATTTTGGGATTTAGAAGCCCACTTATCATACTACAAATTTGTGTAATGTGTGTGTGTGTGTGTGTGGCTATGTGTTACTTTTTAAAACTTAGTCTATCCCAAGTTGCTGTTCCATACAGGTTAGTCATCTTCCTAGCATTGGCGATGGTCATCCATTTTGAGTGCTGGCATGAAAAGCAAGGCATATATTTAATTATACTTGATGCCAGAAAGAAGTCAAGCAGCAGTCGTCAGTAAAGATGTGAAAGTTTGGTGAGTTAGTTACAAGGTTCAAACTGACAGTATATGTGCTTGACTTGCTTGTTGTACTTTGCTAAGGTAAATCTGTTAGATTAAATGAAGGCTGATTTTTTGGAACTCAGTTTCCTTAGCATGGGATGCCCATATCACTGGCTGTCTTTGTAGTCTATCTCTATATTTTATTCAATTTCCTCTGTTTTCTCAAAATTTCAGACCAGGAAATGGCCATAAACCCTATTCAACTAGTTGTCCTGATCAGTTTGGTGCATCACACAATTATGAGTGTTATAATGCTGAAAATTCTTGGGGAATAATTCTGTATCTCTACAGAATAGTACCTTGATATATATAGATTCCAGCATCTCTAGTCACATAAAAACTAGCACTTCTAGTCTGGTAAGGACTACTTTAAACCCTAATATACATGCAAAATACCAATTATAATCTTAATGCCCTAATACCTAGAAAATAAGTAAAATGCTAATTCATAAAATAGCCTAAACAAGTTAGAAATCCTAAATGTTTATAATGAATTACAATAATGCTCATAGTATATAGCAAAATGACAAAATAAAACCTTCTGTTGTTTAATCCCCCAAGCAACACTTTTCCATGCTGTATCATCCATTGTCTCTATGAGCTTATTGATGGCTCCAATTAGGAGTTTATTGGGCTTGACCTGGTGAATTAGATCCACAATATCCACCACTCATGATAGAGATGAGTTTAATATTCTATACTGGTAGAAGCCAGTGAAAGAAGCTAGAGAATTTTTCATATATACTTTTTCACAGCATATGGGTCAGTCAAGTGGAAGAACAGGAATTTCAGAGCTTGTGATGTTGCCACAAGAAAGATGGAAGAGTGAAATAGTATGCAGTATTTGTACACCATGTCAAATAGGGTTTCTTATAACTCGAGCTTAGTAATGATAATAATTGGGTGTTAGGCCTAGATTGCATCAAAGTTTGCTTTTCTTTTCTCACATTGGTGTGGATAAGCTTTTCTCCAGGATAACATAAACATGTTAACCTTTTGAACATAACCTAAAACTGCCCACTTTTAGAGCTTGTGATGTAGCAACAAGAAAGATTGAAGAGTGAAATAGTATGCATTATTTAAACACCATGTGTTTTTGGGTTTCTGTTAACTTGAGCTTAGCAATGATAATAATGGGTGTTAGGCCTAGATTGCATCTAAGTTCACTTTTTTTTCCTCGCATTGGTATGGACAAGCTTTTGTCCAAGAGAGCAAACATGTTAACCTTCGAACATAAACCTAAAATTGCCCACTTTATGAGCACCATGCCTAACACCATTGAGTGGTAGAAAAGAAGGTTGGAAACATACAAGCAACGTATTAGCTTATAACTTTGTGGGATCTCAAATTAGTTATATACCTATTGGTTTTTACTTTAATGGCCACAGGATATATACTTTGTTATTTTTTATGTTTAATATGTATAAACTATGTTGCTTAACTTTATCATATTTCCTAAATTACTTAAGCCGGGACAGATATCTGATACCTTGTGGTGGAGAACCGGGCCTTAATCCTCTAAATATAAGGAAAAACTTAACAACAATTGAACATACCCATGTCAGACACATATCCATGTCCAGCACTTGCGCACAAGTCTGAGCAACATAACTTATGAATCCTTTTCTAACAGAGCCGCTAAGTCGAAAGGGAAAAAAAAAAAAAAGAAACAGGCAAGCTAACAGCCAAGCACCTGGATGTGTATTATGTTGAATACTCCATCCAAGTTTTTAGTAATATAGACTTTAGTTGACTTTGAGGGATTAATGTAAGATTTTATTTCGTTACTGTGTAGTATTTATGGGGTTTAATTGTAATATTTTGTAGATTTAAGGTTATATTTGGTATTTTATATTTATATTAGGGTTTAGGATCTTTGTTGGCATTTTTCCTATCTTATCAGGTTTTGTTTTAAGTTAATTTGTTAGTTTTCTATTTAGAGTGTTAAGTATTTTTTTTGAAGTCCTATCTAGATGAGTTCTAGTTCTTTTAGGTTAGGGATGCTAGGAGTCTATAAAAATCAATGTACTCTTTCTATAGAGATATGGTTCTATATCAGAGAATTTCCAGCATTATTCCTTTGAGATTATGTGACGCAGTCAACCTGAGCTGCCACACCTAAGCAACCAGGTGTTAAGCTCAGGTTTTCTCTCTTAATTGCGTTGTGCAATCAAGAATCCCTAGCTGTGAAGCTAAGGTTCTTTTCTCTCTTCTTGATTTTTTGATTCAATCAAGGAATCCTAGATTTGAAGCTTAGTTTCTTTCCTATTCTTGTTCTCTTTTCTTTGTTCAATATTTTCTCACAGATCACAAAACAGTCATAAATTCCTGGGCCCATGCTGTGCTACATCACTCTAACTTTATAATGTCTGTTATATCTCATGCCTGAAAAAACACTAGAGCAAAGCAGTTGTCAGGTACTCTTTTTATCTATGAGACTTGACTTCGAAGTCCATTATTTTCAGCCATGGTGTAGTACAAGGGAAGCAAAGACAGAGGAAATAGAACACAATAAAAATCAGAGGGAAAGAGGAAGACAGCACAGGAAACCAAAGGAGAATATTAAGAAAGTGAGAGAACCAATGGGGAGTAATCTCCATACTCAAATCTCAATTTATGGTCTCAACAATCAAATTCTAGTAACTCAAAACTTAATACAATATTATCAAAAGCTACTAAATCTGAAATAGTTGGTATTTATAAATATCTTCTATACTGTAATACTTGGTAAATGAGAACAGAAATGTACTAATTAGTTTGAATGACTGAAAATAACCTTAAATATATTAAAATTGCAACCAATTTCACAAGATATAAAATTAACACTCTGTCATTAGTATTATGTCATATGGTTTTCCTTGATTACATTGGGGATAGAATGGTAAATAAATGGATTTTGTTGGTCAAAAAATCCTTTATTCTTCACTTGCTTGTACAGCCATGGACTTGATATGTGAATATTTACACCTAGCTTGCACAACCTCACTTGTTAGCTTAAAAAACCTACTTGTCTGTTTGAGCCTTTAGATGATCATAGATCATGTTCCACTGATTTGTTAGCCTTTGCCTACCTTGATTTTTCAGTACTTGATATTTGTTTGTATGGTTGTTGTCTTTGGGCTCATCAATCAAGGGTGCATCCACAACTTTCAAGGATGCTGTGTGTGTGTGCTTGTGTGCAATTTGTTACTGTTAAAAATGAAGGTTATTCTCATTGGTTTGTTGAGATACCATGAAAGGAAGGTGGTTCTCGTTGGGTAGATGATGTCTTATTATGAACTCAACTTGTTTTAGCTGATAGTTTTAATGTCATTTCAGATGTGGCAAAAACTTAAAATGGCATAAGTCTAAAACAGTAAAAATGAACATGTAAATGGCTCTGTGATCTGTGTAATGTTAATGATCTAAGCAATTATGTGTATTATATTCAGGGAGTGAAGGAAAAAGATCTGGGATCCAGAAGTTCACTGCCTTGCGATTATTTAATTTCAGTCATTTAAGAATGGGACATGTTTTCTGGTAATGAGTATTGGTTTCTATTTTCACTTCAAATTTGTGTCTACAAATCTTTAGAGTATTTGAGGAGGAAGTAATTTATAGAGAGGTGCTTTCTTTTGCAGAGGCCATATTTTATATGAAAATCATCTTCAAAAGTTGTGGTTCCCTATACATGCAAGAATGCATCTTGGAAAATTCTGGTTCCTCAAAGGCTTACTATAATGATGAATATTGTTTGCATATAAAATTGTTGCCTTTTAATGATTATAGTGTGTGTTTTCTGCAGATGGCTAGTTGCCTTTTAGCCAATTGAATCAGGGGTGACAATCAATATAAAATGTGAGGCTTTTGAGATCTTTGCATGGTGCTTTTAGTGACGCATTTCTTAAATTCTGATTCTTGTATTAATATGTAGCATCTTACTATGCATGCCAACTGATTTCAACTGCTGGATTTGGTGTGGTATCTTTGAGTTCCCAGAACCATTTTCCTGCATTTGGTGTGGCTTTCTTGTTTTCTTCCACCTCTATTTCAGGTACTGTTTTCATGCGAGCCGGGATTTTCTTTCTACCTCTTAAATTGTAGATTTGATATTAAACTAATGATAATTTAATACATTCATTTCAAAGTTAATATAAATTTAATTAAAGAAAATTTCAAAATATTTAGGATAAAATACCTTGATTCTTTTAACTTTTAGTCATAATATTATGGGAGTTTATTAATATTCGAAATAGGTAAACCGTTTCAAAAGAATATTTTTGGTTGTACACAGAAGTCTAAGACATTAACTAATTATTAATGTTTTTATAGTTTGACGACGGAGTAATATTTTTTAAATTAAAAATTATTAAATTATATAAATTATAATTTTTTTATTTTTAAAATATCTCTCCTATTTAAAAAAAAAAATCTCTATCTTACCTCTTGTCGCTTGATCATTTGGCATTTCCATGATCGTGCTCTTGTTGGGAAGCGTCGGTATGGTGCTTTCCAAGGAAAAGCACGGTGCATCCCACAGAAGTGTTGATCTCTCACGCTCGAGGGGAGCGCGAGATCTGGAGTGCGCGACTAGATGGAGAGTGAGGCCAGATTGTGCTTTAATGGAGAGATCCGACTAGTATAAAAAAACGTTATTGGTCGATATGAGGGAAAGGAAAACAGTGTGAAGAGTAGAGAAAGAAAGAGGATATTTTAGATATTTTACGTTTATTAGTTAATCAGTTTATTTAAAGTGTTAATGAATTTATGTGAAATTATAATTAAAAATTAAATTAAGATATTTTATTTAAATATTTAATATTTAAATTGCAGTAAAATACAACTTTGAACATTAATTTAATTAAATAATAGTAATTAAAAGTGATGTTAAAATTAATTTAATCTAACGATAGACTAGAATTCAATAGTTTTTTTAATTATGTAAAAAGTCTAGCAGAAAAGGAAAAAAACAATGAATGTGAAGTATTTTTATCTTTTCATCTAAATTTAGTACTACTACCTTTTCATGAAGTCATAGGGGAATTTTCCAAACTGAAAAAAATATTAGTTCTTTTTTGTCAAATTTCAAAGAGTTTTGGTACTTTTCAAATTAAATAAAACATTGGGCATAGCGTCAATAATATGACTTGGTTAGCGTCCAGCTCCTTGTGAACATGAAAAGGTAATAAAGAGAAAGAGAAAGGAAAATGCTACAGGTTATTAGTGGAAACATGAAATAAAAAAGACAAATCATACAAGAAGTGGGCTGGGGCTGATTCACGTGAGCATATGATGCATTATTTAGCATGTGGGGACAGTGGAAGCAAATCCATTGGGAGCTCTTCCCCCCCCCCCTCCAAAACCATGTGCTAAACTGCTAATCCATAGAAAATGGTTTGGAGACCTCATTCTACTAAAAGCATACGAGTACCTCAACAAAGCATTCATCCACCGTCTTATTGGCATCCATAGGAAAATGAAAAAGGGAGAAAGGATGACGGATCATACAAGTACAGGCAAGTCCACAAAAGCTCTATAGAGATTAGGGAAAACCCATTTGTACACTTAGGTAGGTTTCTGGATGACAAAGGACATGCACTGAGCCTGATGCTTGCTGTCAAATGCCAGGCAGCGGATATAAGCATTTGGATATGCCTTTTTGCACTCATGAATTTCATTCAGGACTTGAGAGGAGTTGTTGCACCCAAACATTGGCAGCTTCCAAAGTGTCCAATACCTTCCATCATAGTACCCTGGAATTCTGCTATTCTCCCTTTGGACAAGCCCCACCTAACATTTTTATAAGGAAAACCATTTTTGTTTTAGCTGTTAGATGTTGCCACAAGCTAGGCAAACCCAACCTAAACTGTGAAGAAAGAAGAGAAAACAAAACCATACAATATATATCTATATATATATATATATTAATTCTAATAATCTTCAGGAAGATACTATATACCAGAGAATCAGGGTTTAAAGAAGATGGGGACTGCTTTTCTGATTCTTGGATTTTGGTTACAGCTCAGTGTTTAAGCTGGCTATTCAGAGAAAAGAAGACACTAAAAAGTTGAAGGCAGTAACTGGCTAAAAAACATTTGCAGCTGGGATCTTGAATCAGAACAAGGAGGTTTCATTAATAGTGAAGGAGCAAAACAGTACTCTGCAGCCAATTCTGTTTGAGCGTCGACGCTGGATTGAGAAATGTTTATCCAGAGATGCAAGTGGCAGAGGACTGTAATTGCAATTTTTTACAAGTTACTGATCAAAATAAAATTATTGGTTTGTGGAAAATGAAAAAGTTGCAATTTTTGAGTACTGAAGCTGGAAGTGGAACATATATTGTTCATATTACCTCATCAAATTCAAGGCAAGGGATCCAGCCCTTCTTCATCATGTACTCAATTTCCTTCGCAATCGAGTCATCTGAGAGAGGTGGAAGATAAGAGAGCGTCTCAAACTTCTTGTTATTGAATGGATTCCATGTCTGTTAAATCAAAAGGCTATTACACAATTAGAAGTCAGTCAAAAAATAGGATCAGTAGTTAAACAGTTTCCAGATATTTCACTCTGATCACGGCACCTTCATGCAATGAGTTCTTGAACCATTGGAGACAGTTTTCCGGCTCCATGCAATAGAATCCTTAGCTGGGAGCAGCTTTGGAACATTTGTTTTCAAGCCCACATAGCTAGAACCGGCAACTGGAGCTGCAAAGATTCCGGCAGACATCTTTGGGGCAGCAGGTGTTGAAAGAAAAAGTTGAACAGCTGTAACAGGAGTGAGTGTATTAGAACAAATGATGAATAGTTTGTGTTGAGGAAGTGGGAGAAATAGAAGTACAAAAGGAGCTGGCCTGATGCCTGTAAGCTGATGTATGGTTTGTTAAAGAGAAACAAGGTTAACTGAGACAGATTTGTGTTGAGATAGTGGAGGGGCTATTAAGGCTCTTGGGCTTCGGTTTTATCACCAACTTGTCTGCTTTTCTTTTACCATCGCCCGTACGTTGGGCAAGCAGGGAAAAAGGGGGCTGGGACCCGCCAACCCAATGGTTCCACTGAGGTGTTGAAGACATCAGCAGCGTAACCGCTTGAAAGCAAAACAATGGATGACTGATGATTCATTTCTATCCCCTTGGCGTTTCCCCCAGCTGAGTATTTAATATCGGCGGGTAACTTTTAAAGCTCAAAAGAGACAAGACATCCAAGTTAGGTAACTTTTAAACCCATCGAACGAGATTCTGTTTTGACCCAACCCAAGGAATAAGGGGCATGTGCACCCAACAAGATCCCCACTGACTGAAGAACCTATGTGAAACTAGAGCTTTAAACTCATCAGCCGTCTGACGATCTTATTGCTACCTTTGCTTTATAAACTGCTAATTCTGATGTTAGTTCTTGTTATCCTGAATTTCAATTTTATTCACAAAAAGCTCTGCTCCTCACACTTGATGAGGTTGAAGAAACTTTTGATGTTTTGGTCTGGTGGAAAAACAACCAAAGTGCTTGGCCATGGCACGTGATGTAATAACCTCCTCCATGTCCATAGTTGCATCAGAATCATGTTCTAGTACAGTTGCTAAGAGTTATTGATGAAAAGCGCATAATACTTTAACACATTGGTTAAATAGAAAAACAAAAACAAATGCTTCACTGTGATTTGGATTTGCTATGTTGTGGCATGATTGTTTCCCGTCTTCAATTTTCATACAGTACCTGTGACACTGTACATAGGTTCTTTCAACTGCGTTTTCTTCAACATCAACAAATAAAAGCTGAGAAAAGGCACTCAAAATCCCAGCACGCAAATGTCATTTTACCAACTTCGAGTCCTAAGCAGTAAGCACTACCAACCCCAGGAAATATATATATTTCTAAAAAGAAGAGATTTAAGGGGCTAACGCCTGTCCACCTGCGTGGACCCATCCGTTACACTGCTTGTGACTCTTTGATTGCTTGTATTATTTTGGTTGGGACATGTCTAAAGAAATTATAGTGAAAGAAACCAAAACACCATGAGCCAAGGACTGTTCTATAAAAGGATAAGAATTCTGGCATTCTTACATAATCATAAGAATGACAAAAGCTAATGGTAAATATAAATCATGGTTGGTTGACAGTCTAAATGAAGAATGTTATGGGTCTAAAGAATTATACTAACACAAACCCTGAGCAGGTTTGCACTCAAAAACTACTTGATCTCAGCAGGACCCATAAATGTCAGTGCCAAAGCTTCATGCAGAAGCCAGCAGGCACGACAGATGATTTTTTGCTTGAGATACAATCTGCAAATGTGTCCACAAGCTGCTCTGCGAGAGATGCTGGATCTGTAATGAAGATATCAACAAAGACCTTCACAATCCTTACCTCCTGTGGGGTTGCCCGCAAGCTGTACCAGGTGAGGAATTTCTGCCTGAAGTTTTTCTCAATATGTCCCTTACACTCTAACCATCTGATCACCTTCACACAATGCTCAAAATCCGTTTCTGAGAGACCATTTTCCACACATTCCTCATCCCGCCTCTCCCCGCTTCTCTTCTTTGAGGTGCTGCCATCTTGGGGGTCTTCTCCTTTCCCGGCCCCATTCTCTAGGTCCTTGTTGCTGGACTTAGATCTCCCACTCCTTCCTGGTCCATCTTTAATTATTTCCATCCTGCAGGGAGTAATGGGCAAGCCAGCTTCTGAGCAACCAACAAATGGCACACACTCAGTACCAGTCTGAACTGGGGCATCAGAGCCATCATCCGTGCTTGTCTCCTCAGTAATTGGGTCTTCTGATGTGTGCTTTTTCTCAACATTTAGGACAACAGAATCAGGCATAGGTCCAACTATCTCCATGGCACGTACCTCACCCAACAGGGAAACTGCATCTGCTGGAACTCCATCTTCACCAAGGACAGTGCAGTTGATAGCACCTTTAGAGAGATTCGTGGAAACAATTTTATCAGTGTCCTTGCAATATGTAACATAATTGTCTGCTCGGTCATCATTCTGATCACTGTATGGAGTAATGTTATTAGTTTCATCCTCCACCGAAGATGGATTCGAAAGGCTGCTACAGTTGGTCGCTGGGCTTTGACTTCTTTCCATCACTGGGCAGCTTGGGACTTCATCCCCACTACAGGCTGTTGAAATTGAAACTTCCCATGGACCAAACTCTCTTGTACCATTAAAGGAGACAATTTTGAAATGATACTCAGTAGCTGGAGTTAGCCCTGTGACAACAAACCTTCTATCTGGCACACACAGAGTACAAGTTGATTTAACAGGGTAATCCCTATCATGAACCTTGCGATGCCATAAGGTGTAACCGACACTACTGCCTGGTAAAGGCTCTTCAGAACCCACAATCACAGAAAGGGAAGTTGGACAAACATCTTCAAAGCGTACTATTGCTGGAGGAATTGAACTTGAACCAGCTGAAAATGAAAGACAAGTTAATAAACAAAGTGATCAAAAAATATTTCATCAAAATTCACTTGAAATAAAAGATTACACAGGATTAACACTTCATCTGAGGCTATAGAAAACCCATTTAATTTTGATGCTAAGAGTCCTACAAGCTAAAGATTACCTGGTATTGAATGATTTGGTGAAGAATGTGAGATTGTATCAAAAAGGATTTTATCTAGTGACTCCACAGCAGAAGAACAGAGTTTCTGAACTTCTGGTCCTGAAGAAAGCCTGTTGACAATACCCCTACCCATCTTCACAGGCAAACCAGTTAATGGACCTACTTCAGCTTCAAGCTTCTTAACAGCTTTATCAACAATCTCAGAAAGCTTTCGGTATTTTTCAGTCCCATTAAGAAGTTTTTGGCCTAGAGAGACACGATAACAAAGTATGTCCACCCTCCTTGTATCTTTTGCAGCCATCAGTTGTTTTCTCCAGCACCTAAATGCATATGGGAACTGATTCGAATCAGACTGTACATTGACATTCTTGATCGAATAAATGACAAACGTATCATTTAACACAATCAATATTTTTGGTTTAGTATTTTACATTTACATGCATTCTTCCTAATATAATGTTGTAATGGGCATTAATAGAGTATCAATATCAAATTTAGTTATTACAGAAAGTTTCTGTTTCCTCAACTGCTTTGCAGAAATCAACAGTGAATTCTAGGTTTTTCCTAGAAGATAAGAGAAGGTTCATAAACTAACATTCTCCACAGCTTAGAGCCAAACCAATGAACGAAAATTCGATAGTGGCTTCCAGAATGCATTACCAACATTTCAAACATGCACAAGCATTCAGCAGAATACTGAAGTATAACTGAGCCAAAAATAATGAAGTATACTGTTTTACTGTGACAAATATGTACATCAACGAGAACAAAAAATTCCACAAGGAAAACAATATCTTTGGTTTCAGTATCTAGAAATAATCTAAATGAATAGAGGAAAGGGAGAAGTTTCCTTTGTTCTTTCCTCTCTGTGTGTGAGTTTGTCTGTGCTGCTTTAAAGAGAAGAGAAATCACAGAACACATGCAACATGATGCTTCATGAAACAAATAATTGCTGACATGGAATAACTAATACAACAAAACATGTAATTTAACATTATACCTTGAGCATATTTTACGTTTCTTTTCCCTATCAATCAATTTATGTTCCATTCAACTTTGTCTCTAAGGAGACATAACTGAGTCATATCCTACTACAGCAAATAGCAAATAGTTGAAGTAATACTTAATGGCTCATGCTGTAAAGCATAGGCATAAATCACATGGCCAAGGTACAGCATAAGAGTACAATCCCAGCCTAGAAACATAAAGCTAGGCAAAAAATGGCAAGAATGAATGCCCAGTAAAACCTTTAACGCAGGACTTATCAGGTCTACAATGTGACATGATGGTGTAGCATACTCCTTGAAAAACCAAATTCAAGTAATCAAAAAAAAAATCAACTGAATTACATTTCATCCTGATCTTTGAGAAAGGAACAACCTTACCGCTTAAGATTTGTAAAGACGTATATAACTCCTTGAGGAAAAATCAGTCAAAACAAATTCTGAAACATACAAGAGGTCTTATAAAGGCCAGTGTAACCTTTCAAAAAAAACTAAAGGCCAGTGTAATCACGAAACTACTCTGTAAAATTAAACACAATGGTGCTTGGAAAATACATTGATCAAGAAAAAGATTATTATAAGTAAAAAACTGTAACTTTGGCACTTCCACATCCTATATGCCCTAGAAATTACAATGCACCATTTAAACTCACAGAAGAAAAGTAACCGTAGGAATCGTTGGTTAAAGATGCACAAAACAACTTCATAAGTGAAAACAAAAAAGCAAGTCCAAATGCCAGTATACACAAGATGACTATAATAACAAATGCTCTTGGCTCTAAAAGATAAAAGAAAGAAAAGCAACAACAAAACATCCTTACGTTAACAAATCGACTGACCAGAGTTAAAATATTCAACTTCTATCTTACACCAATCTAGCAAAATTAAGCTGAAAATTAGATTCACAGAACCAAAAGATTTACAATGATAATCATACTGCTAATTCTTGCAGTACAACTCCAATCTTCATGCTTGGAGGTAATTCAACTGCCATAACTCAATTGCTTATTCTCAAAGTAGCGGAAGAGAGGGACAGATATAAATGAAGGGAAAGGAAAATTAACATACGTTCAACTGGCATGTTACAACTGAAGTGATATGAAACTTTAGTACACTAATATGTCACGGTGCATGAGCCAGTCAGTAGCACAAAACAAACAAGAGTTTTCTTGATAATAAAGCTGGTATGCAGAATTAGTGGTGTTATGCAACTATATCAAGCTAGAGATGCTAAATAGAAGACTGAAATTCTTTGGAGAAAACAGTAAGATATACAACAAGAAGCCACCTAACAAAGGCAAGAAATAATTGGATTGAAGATTAAGGGTTAGTCATTAGCAATTACTTCAAAAATACTAAAGAAGCCCCATGAAAAGCCAGGATTATCCATTCAACATAATCGCAGATGAAAATGATGTCGAGAAACCGCCATGAAATGTATAACTGAGATAGGAACTCAATATTTATAAATTTAATTAATGATACATCAGAAAATTATTGTTGAGGGCTTATTCCATACCTCAGACCAGGTATATTCGATGTTGCCCAAACATTAGTTTAGACTGCAGAAGAACCAGCATAAGATGGCATACATTTCTCCCCAATTAAAATGAGGTTCCACATTCCAGCTCCCTAGATGCCTTATATGATCCATAAAATATTATAATACTATCAACAATTTCCTAATTTTCAATAATTTTACAAGTTATACATCTACATCAAAAATTCCTCAAGTCAGTAAGTACCTAGTATATCTTGAACAAGTGTCACTCTTTTTCTTCAATTTACGAATAATTGTATTCTTAATTAAGTTTTTAAAATATGTTGTTTCACACTACAACATATTCTCTCACCACTCCTGCAACCACGTAACAAGTTATCCAGGTTCATTGGAATTTAAGTGTGAAGATATGGTTTAAGCATCTTCATCCATTTTATTCAGAAAATTTAGCCACGGCAGCTACTCCTTCAAGCCAGATCAACCTCTCTCCATTATGAAACATTTCCTTTATTGTTATCCATTGAAATATAAAAGTTCCGAGTTAAATCCCTTCATAATATCACATTGAGACCTTAAAGAAATTCTTCAACTTAAAAATTCTGTCATCAGGGGCTGATACTAATAGTATCTCAACCATTCGGTAACATAATTGCCAAAACAATTCAAATTAATGTCAACAAATAAAATTAGGAACAGTTGGAAAATGCTTGATGGAGAACAAAAACCATCCATAGGCAACAGCAAGGTGCATTCACTCACATGATTAAACAAGCTGCAGAATATCATCACAGGAAAGTTTGATATTATCTGATACCAGCAAAAGTTATTTGCACATCTTTCATCTCCAAGTGCTATTAATCACAAGCATGAGGATAAAAATTGAAAGAATCAAAGAGATAAATTTAGGATCTTCTTTAAACAAATTACAAGTAAATAAGAAGTGTTAATCAATTAGCAATTATGGTCGTTGATAAATATCCATAATTTCTAAGGACCAAAAGATCTGCAATGCACCACAGTGAAACAGAAAAAAGTAAAAACTCACTGAACAGTATACCACAGAAAGAAACACACACACAAAACAAAAACACAGATAAATATAAATATATATATATATATATATATATATAGAGAGAGAGAGAGAGAGAGAGGGTATAGAGAATATCTAGGAGCATTTACCCGAGCAAATCATTTACTTTCCCACATGCTACACAACAAAAGCTCCCATCAAGTCCAGCATGTCGTCTATCTTTTCCAATACCAGACTTCTCATGTTTTAAAGCACATTCAAGATGACATGACATGCCACAAGAATTGCCCTGGCAAGGAGGCTCTGAGCTACAGATTAACCACAGGCTAGGATCCTTGTTGTCATCAAACTTATAACAGATGCAGCAGGAACACCTCTTGCAAAATGCATCTTCTTGCCTCAAGGTAGCTTTGCAAGCTGAGTTTTTGCAATAAATAGCATTACTCATGTCATTGCCACCAGTAGTGATTGCAAGATCATTCACTGGTACAGGCAGTCGGGAAGGATTATCAGCTTTCCTCTGCCTTTTGGATGTTCTCTGGCCATTTGTTGGGGAAGATTGGGATTCCGGATCTGTTACACCCTCATGTTCACCAGAATTCTTTTCAGCTACAATTTTCAAAAGGTTTTCTATAATTTTCAGCTTAGTCAAGCCAGTATATTTCCTTTCCTTCCCCATCTCTGCACATAGGATCTGTAAAATCTCCTGACGGCTCCAAGATTGTAGCATTTCAGAGGCCCTATGTGTCCTCTTTGATAATTCATAGACAAGTTCTCTCTTTTCGTCCATACTCAATTTACTACATTTTGATGGATCAAGTGCAACTCCTACAGCCAAGGGGACAGAATATTGCAGGTTAACAAGGTGGAAGCAAGAGAAGGTACCCAGATGAACACGAAATCTTAATACTTGTATTAACTTGACAAAAATGTTGGAAATATTAAACAAGAAATTTATATAATTATTTTAAAAAATATATAAAATAAAAAAAAAAGAGCATTATGTAAAGATGAGAAAAAACAGTAAAAACCTCTAACAAATCCAATAATCAACAATCCTTTGTATCTTTGCCTGCCTCAGAGATAACAATTATGTTTTCCACGCCAAGCACTTGACATGCAACAATGACAACCAAAAAGGTAACAAAATTACTAACAACAACACTGAACCATCTAATACTCTTGATTGCTGTTTGCTAATTACTGTTACTAACCAATTATAACAGTCATTCAAGAAGCTTCACAAGAATTAATCTAATATTAGATGTCCTAATAAACTTAATTAATCAAACTATATTTCATCCATTCTGCTCCAAAACAGAAAAACTAATAGTTGACTTGCATTAAAAAGGACATTCCAACTTACATCAACTACCATGGATTGTTTATAGGACAATCCAATATATTTTGATATAGGAACACATCATAGCCACCTCAAGTAAGGGATTGAACACAATGCCCTTTGACTTTTGAAAACCTCTGGCTCTTCACTTTCATCAGGGTTGTCAGACAGGGTTATTTAGGACGGTAGCGTGCTCATTAAATATGAAAACATGACATATTATAAGGTTAGTTCTTCTTCACATACGTCTATATAATGCATTCAAATAATAACATGCTGAGAAAAGACACCACTGGCATTATGCATAATGAAAGCAAATACAGCAAGGTAACAGTCAAATTCACCCACCACAATAAATTTCTAAGAAACCAATATACAGGATGCTGGACAAATCAAAAGACAAGATGGTCTCAACTTTCCACATATTTCCAGAAAAAGAAAGAATAATTTAACAGAAATCATATATATTAAAAAAAAAACATATTTACTGATGTCCAGAGAAACCCAATAACTCGATTAACCACAAGAATCAGAAAACCAAGAAATAAACGAAAAACCGAAGCAATTTGACTATCATGCAAATTGCGAGTCCTTTAAAAGATCTAAACTTTATGACCTTAAATAAACCAAAAACCGAAAGCAAAAACAAAATATTCAATGCCCAGATTACATATCCCTCACAAAATCTGAAAAGAAAAGGAAATTACATTATAAGAAGGAAGAAAAATAAAAATTTACCCTCAAAACAGGAATCCATGGCTAAAACAGCTGAATAATAGGAGAGCACTCAACACAACACCCACATTACCATCAAAACCCCAACTTTTTGAAGCCTGTGAGCAAAAAAGACAGAAACTTCCTATTAAAAAAAACCACCAATTAGAAACAAAAATACTAACAAAATAAACAAACAAACAAATTCCTTTAAAGAAACAGAAAAAAGGGGGGCTAGAGAGAGAGAGAGAGAGAGAGAAAGGGAGAAATATGATGATGATGATGATGATGATGATGATGATGATGATGATGGGAATAAAGCATAACAAATACCAAGAAAGGAGGCTTGAAATTCCGCCACAACAGAAAGAATCCATGACTTACTTGGGGTTGAGAGTTGAAAGCCTTGCTTATTCCTATTCCTTCTCTCCTTTTCTACATAATATGCAAAAATAAAAAATATATATAATTTTTTTTGTTGTATTAAATGGGTCCTCCCTTTTTTTTGTTGTGGGAATTTGATTTTGTTTAATTTTTTTATTTTGAGGACCCGAAGCAGTAATGAAAGGGAGATTCGAGGAGTGGAGGACTTGTTCTAATGTGAGAGAGGGAGGAAATATATAAATAATAAATAATACTTAAAATAAAAGAGAAAAGTGAAGGAAATAGTGGACAGTGTGGAGTTCTGTGGGCTATGAGAGATGAGGAGGCGATGCAGTTGAGGATGAGACTTGAGAGAGAAAGAGGCCGAAAGCCGCTGCATGTCATCTTCTTTTTCACCCTCTCTCTTCACGTTACTCCTTTTTTTTTTAATATTTTTTCTTTCTTTTTATTTTTATCCAATCACTTCTTTCCTTTTTTTCCTCTTACATTTAGATATTTTCTTTTTTTTGTATAGTCAACATTAAAATTAATATTAACACGGAGACCGTCACGTTAACAGTAACAAATTTAAGATTTTATATGAAAAGTTATTGAAAAGTAATTATAAAAATAATTATACTATATGTATCAAGTTTTATACATTTGAAAATTAAAAATTGAGAGTGACAACAGCCACCCGATCGCTCCACCAATGAGCATAAACAAGTTGGAAAGATAAAAAGAAATACATGTTTAAAAATAAAAAATTCTAGAAGCAAATAATAACTTTTACATACTAAGGTAGGTGTCCTCATTGTATCTATTTAGGGACAATTTTAATATATAGTTATACAGATGCGATATTAATTTCTACATATACCAATCTATATAATCATTTTCCTCAACATTAAAATATACTTTTTGTGATTTAAATCTTGGTCGGTTTTCTAGACATTGTTTTGAAAAGGAAAACTTATATTAAAATTTCCCTCAATTCAATTTATTCAAATAAATTTTAAAAATAATTAAACCTACTACATGAAAACCACCCTTTCAAGTTTCATCCTTGTTTTGCACGCGATATAGAGCATAATTAATATCATTTTGTTCTTGAAGGGATGCGACATGCATTTTCAATTTAAAAATCATATGTTTATATTGTTATCTATTGTCGTGTAAATCATATTAAGTACAGTTTTAGATTCGAAAAGAAAAATAAGAATGTAATTACTTTCAAATTTTTGTATAAGTTTATATATGTTTTTTTTTTAACAAAACAATAATTACTCTATTAATTAACATAGATTACAAGGCAACTCTAAATTAAAAAAAAATTTGAAAAAGAGAGATTCGATTTTTATTTTTTTAGATAAAAATAATGTATTAACTAATAAATTAAATACTCAAATATAATTTTAAAAAATTCTTTAAATAGCATGACATATCTATTTCCAGGCAGTTACTTTATTTGTTTTATTTTTGCTAACACAAAGGAAGAGTTGCAAAGTACCGTATGTATGTATCAAACGTGGTCCTACAAACCTTGGTCTGACACTGCCTTTCATGGTTGGATAGCTCTTGTTTGTACCACCCATGACTCGGTAGAAAGGTCCAAGATAAAACAGTAAAAAGAACCCTCTTTTGTTATTTGTCAGTTTTTCCATTTTCCCCAAATATTAGGGGGTAATCCACTTCACTCCACCCAACCCAACTTAGTCTCAAGCTCAAGTTTGGATACAAAAATAATGGAGCTATTCCATCTCCATTCAATTAGACTCCATTATTATTAATTTTTATAAAAAGTTTAGAACTCGATTGTAAGTTTAAATAAGAATTAAAATAGAACCGTCTTAGTTTTGATACATAAATCTTGTATTATGAAAATTGTGTATTACTACATAGATGAATGAGGTATATCTTATTCATAATTGGACTCTAATTAAATATTGTAATCTAATTAGATGATAAAGTTGTGTTATAATTTTAACTAAATAATTTAGGTAGTTATTTTACCAATTAATTTGAAAAAGAGGCTAGTCAACTTTAATGATAAGATATGAGAAAAAGAATACTTGGAATTTAAATATTTGTGCTCCAAAAAGGCACTCCTTCAACCACAAATCCACGATTCTCTTCTTGCTGCAACAAAGCAGGTAGAGAAGGCACACTTTGCAGAAGTTGTATCATATGCTTTTATCCCACCGCACACAAATTTAAAAAGAGAAACAAATCATACAACCCATAGTATTAAATTGAAGAGATAAAAAGGGTGTTTGATTTGGCCACTTTTAAATGGGATGGCCCTCTCATATTTAATATACTAGTGTGTTTTGGTGTGTGATATCCCTGCACCAACGGGCAAAGGAAGGAAGTGTTCGAGGAGAGCAAAGGCAGGCAAGTTTTTTTCTTTTTTAAATTTAGAAAAAAAAAATTAAATTTTATTTTTAAAAATAAATATCAATTAATGAATTATATGTTCGGATATCAAAACTAATTGATATCTTATTGTACTTATTTGTACAAATGATAATGCTCCCCATGCTAGTCATTTGCCTTATTACTACTATTTTTCCATTTTCAAGCTTAACGCTGGAGAAGTACTATTTTGTCCTAAATGGCAATTTTTTCCCCATAAAAGTTAGTTACTTCTCCTACCATTATATTCGGTCTCAATCTTTTCCTACTGTATAACATGCATTGCCCATCATTTTAGTCCTGATACGGCGTCCAAAGATTAAAATTTGAAACTTTGACTTTTCTCAAATGGTTAGATAAATGTGGTTTATCAAGTAATAGTTAAAATAGTTAATTACTTTTCCTTATTTTATAAAGAATCAATTGCTTTTTGAGTCACCTCATTTTGTGAAATTTTTTGTTTTAATCATTCAATTTAAAAATTAATGTATTGATCATTAAGGTTTATAAGCATTTGTTTCGTCATTAACGGATCTCTCATCCGCTCTTTCACGCGATCACATCCACTTGGTAATTTTTTTTTTCAA
Organism: Theobroma cacao; assembly: GCF_000208745.1. NCBI lineage: Eukaryota > Viridiplantae > Streptophyta > Magnoliopsida > Malvales > Malvaceae > Theobroma > Theobroma cacao. Next base: position 13,576,520 of record NC_030858.1, on the reverse strand, counting down.
AAAAGTGTTTTTTTTAATATTATTGTCGCATAAACATAATTATGTTACAGAACAGTTGACATGAAATGCAAAATAGGTATTTGTTATATTTTAACATTGAATAACTAAAATAATAACAATTATAAATATTAGGGACAAAGATTTAACTTTCCAAAATTAGATTACAAAATAAAAAAATTTTAAAAAGCTAAGCAACTAAAAAGGGTAATTTTCTCTTTTAACAAAGTAATCTTTTTTCTTCTTTCTCAACAAGGCAAGGTGGCAATAATTTTAGTTGTGCTCTACAAATACTTCTTCAAATTAGAGCTCTTAGTTATGAGGTCATCCTATTTGTGATCTTAAGTGAAGATTTTCTCCATCACTTGAGCTTAATAATATATAGTATTAAACACCAAGGCGATAATCACATTAACGGCCCTCCTTTTCCAAAATCTCATTGATGCTAGATCATCAATTGGCATGTATATAATTAATTAAAGCATATACAATTTGGTAGGCAATATTTGAAATAAATATGCATAAATATAAGTTGACATGAAAATAATGGTATAACTTACACTTACCTATGTTGTGTATGTTTGCATATCTATGCTTGTTTATGTTTCACTCGCACACATACACATAACTTAACATCAAACTTGGTACAATTTATGTGGTGAAAATTTAAATATTGGATCGCACGTGTACTACTCACAGTTCATACGAACCTGTAAGATATTATCCACTTTGATACCATTGGGTCTCACAATTTTGTCCGTTTCACGATTTTGTCCAATGAATAGAGTTTCATAGATTAAAGATGATGTGAACACTTAAATACTCAATCTTACTCTAACACACATTGGATGTGAGATGAATAACTCTCTTTTGAGATTATGACGTCCCTCACTCCAACTAGGGCTCATTATCCTCAGTGGCAGATCACTAGCTAGTACCCTATAGTTGATCTATCATAGTTCACACCAACTTGCAAGGCATTGTTCGCTTTGATCTCACTAGGTCTTATGGTTTTGTCTCACAAAAAGCACCTTATAAGTCAAAGAGGCGTAAATAATTAAATACCCAATCTCATTCTAATACACAACTAATGCAAAATTTATAACTTCCCTCTAAAATTGTGACCTTAAAGGCTATCACTTTCCCTTGATTCTATTACTTTAAACATACTCCTTAATTAATGAGAAGTAATTAAGACTTGAAGAATGCCGCTGACCACACACCCCTTAGTGGTACAAGATTAATTAGGATTCTACGTTATTGGTGGTGTAGAATCAACAAGTGTGATGAATAACAGTTCCATAATACTCTGAATTGAGCCTTACTTTATATTGACCATATCCATACCTTATGAAACTTTCATAGTGAATATTATATATATATATCAATAGTTAAATTTTAAATTTGAATATTTTCTCTCCAATTTAGAAGCAATAAAGATTTTATTTGGTTGTTCATAGATATTGCAATTTGGGTGTAAATATAAGAGTACTTGCTATCACAATTTATATACTCATATTATGCAATTATTATTCATGAATTTTTTTTAAAATTTTTTACATCTAAAGAATTAAATTATGTACTTGTTTCTTAACCATTTTCAAAGAAGGTAAGAACAAGTGAACAACAAGTATATCAAACTAATGAATGATTTGCATATCTCAGTAGAAAATTGTGAAAGACGATTTACTAACTGAAAAACATATCAAAATGACAAACTTAAATTTGTCACTATATTATGACTCAATATTAAATTTTATCATTTTACTTTAATTTTATGGGCATAATGCTCAAAAAATCCTTTGAATTATTCAAGAAAACTTAAATAAATCTTTATTCTTTTATCATGTTCAATCTAGTCTTTGTATCTTTATTTTTAATCAAATAAGTTCTTCTAACTAATAGTTGACTAAATGTAATTAACCAAAATATCCATTGTCATTTTATATTTATATGTCGCTAACGAGGCGTTGATATAGAGGGTGAAAATACAATACGACTATGTCATTATGTAATATTAACATGTCACGTCATCATCTATTATGACATGTCAACATGTCATATTAATGCCTCGTCAACATCACATGATATATAATGATAAGTAATATTTTGAATAAATCAACTATTAATTATAAATATTTATTTGACTTAAAATAAAAATTTAAGGGCTTGATTAATTATAATAAAAGTATAAGAATTTATTTGAATTTTTTAAAATAGTTTAGGGCTTTTTGTAGATATTATGCCTAATTTTATTGAATTTTGACACTATATTTTCAATTCTATTAATTTTAAGACAAAAAGGAACGGAATTGAAATATTCCTCACATCATTCTGTTAATGCACCCGTTAAATATCTATCAATTCAGTTATTTTTTATTAAAAAATTAATAAAATTGAAAGTGAAATGACAAAATTCAATGGAATTAGAAAAAATATAGTAACAAAATTTAATATGGACTCGTAATATAATGATAAATTTAACCTTTAATTTATTTTTATACATGCGTTTTTTAAATTACACAATAAAAAACAATTACTTTCCATTTTATAAAATTTACCGATTCTTTTCTCAAGATTTTAAGCCTAGAAACCTCGTATACCTAACAGCCGGTTACTTTTAGAGATGATGATATATAATTTGGACGGGATGGTAGCAAGCTTATCAAGACATTGAAGGAGCCATGTGCTTTGAGCTTAGGATACGTTTGGTAACATCATTGCACCACTGGTTCGAAAATTTGCTAAATTTGGAGCAGATTTTGCACCATCTTACTTTTCTATGTGACAAATGGGTGATGCCCATGAATTGTCTGCTCTTGGGAGTAACGACGAGTCGACGACGTGGACCAGGTGGCATCACCCACTTTTCATGAATTTCAATGTAACCTAAGTACCTAACCCCTTAGCCTTTTTCTTTCTTTTATATTTATTTTCAAAAATTGACAGCTGATAACCGAATCCTTTCCTATTATTTCCATGCAATTTACCAGATTGACTCAACTTTCTACAGCATGCAAATCTAGCATGCGTTGCTTTTTCTCTTTTGTGTGCTGTAGCTTTTCTCACTTCATCATGGGTTTCCTACTGAATTTCAACTTCATAAGAGAACGAGAAGCTTTTGGCACAATATTATATCTAACTGTTTATTTTGGATATCCTAGGTTAGAATGAATGTTGAGGGGAGTGGAAATCCATAAGATAGGAGAAGGGATACCTTTATTTGTATATATATCCCAAGACTTAATAATCCTTATAATTAATTACCTACCAAGTATATCATAGTCATCCCCGATATGTATTTATAAAAGGGAATAAGAAAAACTATATATCAACTATACTTGCATCTTTGTGTAAAAGTATATTAATTTATTATCAAAGTACATGCAAAATTGGATTTATACATGTGATTTGCTCGTATAAGGAAATGTTTATAACGTTTAGCTGGCGTTGAAGTCTTGAAGAGACTTTGTGCTTTCATACCAAATAACGTTAATGTAATGAAAACATAATTTAAAGACTTAAGATTTCCTAGGTGCTATATCTTTACTTTTCATAGTAAAATATCTTTTCTAATTAATACTACTAATTTTCTTCGAAAGCAACATAAGATTCATGCATGATCATAAAAGGACACAACTGCCCCTCTCAAGTCAGCTTCATACAAAGATGCTTATCCAACAATAATTCAAAGAAAAATATAAAAAATTATGATACGGTCACGTTATCATTCAACTCCACCAAGTTGCTCATCTCTTTATATATAATCCATTTAATTAGGCTAAATACATCATTGTTCATACAAGAACATAAAAATACCCCCAAAAGACATTGTTTAAATAGTCAGAATTTGAGATTTTATTTAGAAGATATATGAACTTCATCAAATACTTATAATAAACTAATTACCATATGTAAAATATAAATACAAGAAGAAAGTCTCTACACTACTAAAGAAAATTAAAATAAGTTTTTATTTTTCTATTATATATGTTCAATCAAGCTTATATATTTTTATTTTATACCAAATAAGCCATTGTGATTAACAATAGACTAATTATCATTAGTCAAAACATCTATTGTCATTTTATACTCACGTGGTATTAACTTGATCATGTTTTTATGTCACATTAAGATGTTATACCACCATCTATTATAAGATATGTCACGTCAAAATTACATGACTTAAAAATGATAAATGATGTTTTAATTAACAAAAGTCAGTCAATTATAAATTTTATTACCATTAATTATAAAATTTATTTAACTCGAAATAAGAATATAAAAATTTTAGTAAATATAATAAAAAAATAAAAATTTATTTTAATTTTTATTTAAATAATTCGTAAACTTTATGAAATGTTATGCCTGGATGATACAAGTTTACATGGGTCATATTGGACATGTGGAACGATGCTATGGGACCTTTGAAAGAAATTGATGCAATGTAAAGCCATATATCTGAGTTTTAATAATGCAACAATAGGGTGGAATTTAAAAATATATAACTGATGGGTGACTGTGAATGCGACATATGCCTAACGGGCCACAGAAAAGATAAAGAAAGATAAGGAGCAATATGATTGGACGCCGACATTTTTATTTTAAAATTGTCAAAAAAAGATTTGCAAAGGAATGAGCGGAAAGCAAGGGGAGGCAAGCAGTTTTCGTGACGGCGCCCAGTGGTCTGCCACCTGGATTCTTAACACCCATTAATCGTCGTGAATCGGACGGTCAATGACTGGGTTCATGGTTTTGATTGTGATAACAATAATCAAAGTCAATGCATCAATTCATGACTCTTATTCGTCTCTTCTAGTGGTGCTAAATTTGACATGACCACTTCAGTCTAAACATATCGCTCCCTTTAATTGTCAATATTTTTAATTGTCAATATCAATACCATAATAATACGACAAAAATATTATCTACTCCTATTGATATTTATTTCACATTATTATTCTTAGTCAGTCCATCTGACAAAGTGTATATGTTTCTATTGCTTTATACAACTCTTAGCTTAAAAGGGGTGAAAAATTACTCATCGTAAAACAGTCATTATTTTTCTTTTCTTTTTATTTATTTATCAATATTAATTAATCACTTAAAAGTTAAGTTTAGGGGTACAGAACCTTTGTAAGGTTAAAATCACCTTTATATAACTTTTATTACTTTATTAAATTAATATTTAATGATAAAATATTTTTTTTAAAAGGAAATTTAAATAAATTTAACGGTATTAAGTAGAAAAGTATGAAAATAAACATAAAATAGTAAAGTGTTAAATTTTAGACAAATTCATTCTACTTCAAACCACGAGTTATTTTTCTATAGTTTACCATTTATATTATAGGCTTATAATTAAATAGAAAAAGTATTGGAATAAAGTTTCGATTTTTATGTCGATATCTATATATAATACTTGGCATGTAATTTAGTTCAGGTGTTAATTTCACATAAAATAAGAACTAATATAATAAAGAAAGTCTCCAAAAAATCCTAATTTATGGAACTAGAATTTCCAATTAAGAGATTTTGAGTTTGAATTATGAGACGCAAATGATATGAGATATTATGTAATAAGAGAAGTTACCTCTCGTTATATAGTTCAAAATTCAATATTTTTTATATGAATTAAAAATATATTTAAAGTTAAAACACTAAATAAAACCGGTATCATGATGCAAGAACAATTGTTTAATATTTGATATTAGAAATTTTGAGTATCCACTGTGTAGCTAGTTGGAATATATTTTAGGGTCATGATGCACACAAAATCTTTTAAAATTTGAAATTTAAAAGAAAAATAAAGAAAAGATGTTAATCCATTTGAAGGTGGTGATGTGCATACGATGCAGCATATATACATCCAAGTAAGCACAAGATAACTATAGATAGAGAACCCAAGATCAAGACACTGAAAATGATGGAAAAGCATCCTATTTTCGCGATTTCCTAAAATGCCATTCAATAATAAATTGTCCCAATCACTTATGGGCGGCACATATTTCCTATCCTTTGCCAACCCACAAATAGAGAAGAAAATGATTAGGAGACGGTGAAAAAGGACAAATCCGAGGTGAAGGTAGACGTGTTTTTCTATATAATAATTGATGTTCCAATTTCGCATACTAATTATTACTTAGAATATTATTGTTGATATCTATACAAATTTAATGTACGGTAAATTATACTTATCCTAGGATTTTTATCATAGCAGAAATTTAGACCACATAAAAATCTATGATTTTGGTAATGAAAATAGTATAATCATCAAATTAATTGTTGAAATTCAATACACTATGTTCTTCTTCTCGTTTTCTATAATGCGTTTAACGGGTGAAAAATTCAATATGGTAGACAAAAGATGAGACATAACCTTCTTTTTATAGAGTGAAGTTTTAGGTATATTCATTATCGGATTTAAGACTTTTTATACAGGCATACGCATTAAGCTATGTAGACTATAAAAACCTAACCCACATTATTAAATCATATTATCAATTATAATAAAATTGTCTCATTATCCAAACCAAGTTTCTTCTTCTCGTTTTCTACAATGCGTTTAACGGGTGAAAAATTCAATATGGTAGACAAAAGATGAGACATAACCTTCTTTTTATAGAGTGAATTTTTAGGTATATTCATTATCGGATTTAAGACTTTTTATACAGGCATACGCATTAAGCTATGTGGACTATAAAAACCTAACCCACATTATTAGATCATATTATGAATTATAATAATATTGTCTCATTATCCAAACCAAGTTAACTTAACTTGATTTTGACAAAATATAAAAATAAATAATGTAAGTCTATACTTTAATTATACGAAAAATGTAGCAATCTCCCACTTGAACTACATTATTTAAATTCAAATTAAAATTTTTTTCTTAAAACAACTCACAAGGCAATTGAAACCTTTATGAGTCAAATAAAAATACAAACTGGTAATGAGACTACTTCCAATACCATTTTGTCCAATAAAATTTATGATATCGTTAAACAACAGTAATTGCATCTTATAAAGATACAACACTAACTATAATCACATATATAACTTTATACTATCGATATGAATTCAATTTGATAGTGTAGCAAGAATAACAACATTTCCTTGATGATCTATTTCATATACTGTATTCATCCATCAATCACTTTATTCTCTACTTTATATAGCTTAAACTTGCAAGAGAAACATTTGTGGTTTATTCAATAGACTTGTATGTCCACCTAAATTACATACCTCAGGATGTACTTTAAGACTATCAATTTATGTCCTAGCCTATGCTCACGACTAACACATGTCTTAGGTCTTCACATATACAAAAAAATATATAAACACTTTATGATTGAATATCACAGAATAATTATTATTAATAATGAACCCAAATACATCAGCTAAGGTGTGTTCTAAGTAATTCAAAAATAAAATAGAAAAATGTCAAATCTCATTAACTAAATATATAAAAAGACTATGCAACACCCATATCATAAACATGTTTTCTTGAAAGTGATAGAGTATAGTCCCTTGGTTAGAGCATCAACTATCAAGTCCCAATATGGTCTATTAAAATGTTACCATTTTTTACAAGTTTTTTATTTATCAAATATTTTTTCTTCGTATGCCTAGCATTTTGTGATACCTTTATTGTCATTAGTGAAAATTGTTGCAATATTATCACAATACAACTAAATGAGCCCAGAAATGGAGTCAACTACCAACAAACTCCTAAAGAGATTTTTCAACTAGACAGCTTGTGTAGTTGCACCATAGCATGTTAAAAATTTTGCTTGCATAGTGGATGAAGTCACAAGTTTGTGCTTTACAAATTACCAAGATATTGCACCACTTGTTATCATAAAATGTATCCTAATTAATGTGGACCTTCTACCATCAAAACAAATGGTAGAATTAAAATTTGTATAACTTAACAGTTTAAGGTCTTTATGTTGGTCCTAAATAAATGTGCTAGAAGGAGGATGAATAACACTTTTTGGCTCTCACTAAACTTTATTTCTAATTGGGGGCAAATTGAAGATCAATGATGTGAAATTTGATGCAAAATGAAGAAATAATTTAAGAAAGAATGAAAATGAAAAATAAAACAAAGCAAACAATACTAAAAAATTTATAGTGGTTCGGTTAAAGACCTACATCCACTACCTTGATTGTTCAACTAAAGATTTTCTAAATCAAATCACTATAAACAGTGGAATTCCCAAGCTCCTACCAAGCTTTTACAATGGTTTTTCACAAGCTCAGCCACAACCTTTAACAATGGTTTTTCCCGAGATCAATCAAAATCCAAAACTAACTTTTCCTAGGCTGAGTTAGAACCTATACACTCAATTAAGCTAACTTAAGCTTGAATAAACCCCTTAGAGTGACTCACTCACTCTAAGTATTTAAGGAGAAGAGAAATAAAGAAATACCTATGATCACTAACTTGATCTGAATGGTACAAGGTAAAGTGTTTAACTTTATTACAAGGATAAGAGTGAAGTGCAAAAAGTATGCAGAAAGTTTTTGCTATTTTTGAGCTCTTTTTTATCTTGGAAGCATCTGATCTTGTTTTTAGCCATTGATGAGGGTTTTTATACTTGAAAAACCAACTCTGATGGATGTTTGATAGCTTCTGACCGTTAGAAAATAGTTTGGAGACAATTCTAGCCGTTATTATGTCTTCTAGCATTAAATTCAAAATTTTTGGCTGAATGCTCTTAGTCGACTAACTATGCCTCTTAGTCGATTAAGTCGTCTTTATTTTTGAACCCAATTTCTGACAGTAAGCTCTTAGTCGACGAATAATGCTTCTTAGTTGATTAAGTCGTCTCTGTTTCTGAACCGGCCATCTTCATTCTTGAGTTTTAGTTGACTAACTCCTTTCTTTATCCAAATAAGAGGCTTCTATTTTGTGGCTCAATTTTAGCTCCTCATTCTTATAGGATTTGATATTTATTTTTTTAGTGATTAATTTATTATTGGCATACATTTCTTATCCTGCACACTCAAGTAGCATAGTTAGACATAAATGAGTGGGAATGTTTTATTATCATCAAAAACTAATGGAGCAACAATCTCCCCCTTTTTGATGATGACAAAACATCCCTTGATTAACAACACAGTGTCTATTAGTTCCTTTTTATTCTACACAAAATAAAAATTTTTTCCCCCTTGAGTGTGTGCTCCCCCTTAGAGCATGCATGATTTTATTATTCACTTCAGCAGGTTTTTATTTATCTCTTAAAAAAATGACAGGTATATATTCAACCATTTGACAGAATATTTTTGTACAGCCTTACAGAACAATCAGTTATCGGTGATAGAATATCATTCATTGTCATTAGCATACTTTTAACAAATCGTATCCATTCCAAAAGTAAATGCCAGTAACCATCCAGCAGAGATATCATGTATCACAAAAGCATAAGAAGCATCCATTTTCATATTAAAAAGAGTTTCCATTCATAATCAAACAGAACAACCATAAAATAAGTTATCAGCAAGTTTTCAAAATCCAAAACAACCATCAGCACACAAAATTCTTCTACTTTCTATCTTCTTTAAACTTTCTATATCTCCTTTGTCGTAACGTGCGGGTCCGGGAACCCGATCGCTAGACGTGAATGTGAAAACTCACTAAAAATTAAACTAGGAGTCGCCACCAATCTTTTTTATTAGGTGCGATTGGCCACCTATTGACTCGATTTTAATTGATGAAAACTTAAATTAATTTTAAGCCCACCGAAAAGAACCTTAAACCGGTCTACAATTTTCTGGATCTAGGTTCGGGAGTACGGTTACGCCCGGGGAAGGATTAGCACCCCTCGGACGCCCATTCCGTGAACGGTACCATTTTTAGATTATCCTATTGGGCTTTAAT
>NC_030858.1:13564159-13566534 GCF_000208745.1 Theobroma cacao | reverse complement strand
TCCTTTTTTTTGTCATCAGCAAAAACAGGGGTGGTCAACTGGTTTGAGAAGAGTCAGAGGGGGTAGACTCATCAATGCCAAAATAGACATTGAGAGGTTCAAGAGATGGCACAGGTGTTAATCTTTTTGGTGAGGAGTTAGGGGAGGATTTATCTGAAACTTGGAGTGGATCCTGAGCAGAAGACTTGACTGAAGGTTTAGCTTTCTCAGCTATTTTTGAAGACTTTCTTCTCTTGAGGAATTTTGTCTTTGTTGCCATGGTCTTCTTACCTTTACAAGTAGGTATGGATTTGGCTTAGGTGAAAACAGTTGCTTGCCCTTGTTCTGTATCCGTAGGTCCACTTTCTCTAGCAATGTGAACTAACTTAGGAGAAGCCCTTGCATATGCTGACTTCTGAGCTTTGTTCTTTGTTGCTTCTCTTTTCTGCTTGTTCTTCTCTGACCATTTGGTGAAAGACATCCATTATTGAAACTTCCTCAAAGTTAGGAGAGGGTGGTTTTTTTGGTTGTGGTTCATCATGTGGTGGAGAGTTGTCACTAAAGGATCCAAGTACTTTAGTGCCTTCATTTGATTCTTCTTCATTTTGAGGCTTAGGAGTGGGAGATTTCCTTACTGGAACAAATTCTTGTTCATCACCTTCAGCTTAGAGGACAAGACTTTTAGTAGCTTGTCCTGCTGGTACTGGACTTGGTGTTGCAGAAATGTCTTCAATTGCAGGGCCAGAAGGTGATTTTCCTTTTTCTTTCATCACATTTTCCAACACTTCCAACTCATCTTCAATTTTTTGTATCCTCGCAGACTGGTTAGTGAATTTCCCATCAATTCTCATTAGCAAATTCAGAATCATTTCATTCGAAATCTGGGAGAAAGTTGTCTGAGTAAGGATTGAACGCTCATCCCTTGGAGTAATCTTAAGGGTCTTGATAAACTTTTCTCGTTCTAGTTTGTACCCCATCTTTGGCAAACTTCTTAGATAGATTGCTTGGTCCCTACTTTTCACTTGGTCCATTTCATATCTTGAACTCCATATGCTCTTTTTCTTAATCAAAAAGGTAATTATGTTTCCATAAGGCAGATTTACCTTATCAACTTGACATGTTCCTCTCATCCTTTCTATCATGAATCTACCTAAGTTGAGGGGAGTAGCATTAAAGGCATGCTCCATTAGCCACATATCTTGAAGGCTTACGTAGCTGAAGCTACCACTTCTTCCATGAATTGTAGAGGCAATGACATAATGCAGGATCCTAATATGAGGGCTTTTAATGAAACTAGCATAACTTTTGGATGAATATCTTTCCTTTTTCCCTGTTATTATTTCCCACAAAGATGAGGAGTCATAATCTTCAAGAATTTCATATTCTCCTTTTTCACACTCAACTTTGAGCAGACTTCCCAAATTCGTGGCTCTGACCACAAACTTCTTCCCATTCAGGAACACATTTAGACCATCATCAACAAAATCCTTAAGTTCCTCAAGTTCATTTTCATCTTGTGCAATGCTAGCATAGAATTCCTTCACCAAGCTGGCACTATAGGTTCTATTCTTAAACACACTCAATTTCTTTAATTTTATCTCTTCAAAGTAATCCGATAAACCCTCTTTAATTTTTGGAACCTCATTAAAGCTTCCCTATTCAATGTATTTTCCTGTCACGACCCGGAACTCCCATCAAGCCCGTGACAACCGCCGCGACGTCCCGATAGGCACTCATTACCCCGAATGCCGATCGAAACCCCGCAAGGCTTAGCATCAGCTTCTGCATCTCCCCAATGAGCGACAGTTATTAAATCTCACATTTAAAAAAAAATCATAAGTCATTTCCAAATCAAAACAATAAAATATTACTTTTTGGCTCACATGGGCATTTTTGTCATTTTTCTTCAAAAATGTCGAAACTCGCCAAAAACATGGCGTAAAAGCTAAATATATTCATACATATTTTAAATTAAATAACTGAAGAATAAAATTACTTTTACAGTGACACGTGGGCCCCCAACTAACTAAGAAAATGTAGGGTTACGAACCCTTACTTTCTAATATGCAACTCCGAGATTAATTTTCGTCTTAATCAACTATCAACAAATTGTCCTGAGCTTGAAAAATGTATAGGAAGAAGGGGTGAGATTATAAAATCCCAGTGAGTAGACAGACATCATCAAAATAATCTAAAGCCGAGTAATAGGAGACAATTAAAATAATTCATTCCAACCCATATAAATAATTGGATTTCATCCAATTACTCAACATGGCTTATGCACTTTTCAAAAACTTGGCCCTTGCCAAAAATCCATTCTCGGGGATACCCCGCGAATGCATCTTACCGAGACCGCCAAGGCTGTTTATTGTCACACACACAAACACATTTCACCT
>NC_030858.1:13429613-13563034 GCF_000208745.1 Theobroma cacao | reverse complement strand
CTAGGGTTTGTTCTTCCTTGGTTTCTCTTCTCTTCTAATTTGGCTGATCACTATGGGAGAAATGGGCTGATTTTTTTACCTTTTTATAAAAAAATAATAAAATAATAAAAACATGACACATGGCATTTCTTTATTGGCTCAAATTTTAAATATTTGACTTTTAATTCTTTAATTCTCCACCACACATTTCTCATGTTTATCCATTTCCATGATGAATAAAATCCCTTGGTCTTGACAAGTGTCGAGGGTGAAAATTTACCGATTTGCCCCCGATGTGGCAAAATTACCATTTCACCCTTATACTCCAAATTATATCGGAATTAAAATTTTTCACTTCTAAACTTCAAATCATACTCCAATACTTAAATCATACTCCAATAAGTCAAATGGATCAAAAATAATCTTTTCTAAAAATTTTCATTTTGTCCCCAAGTGGCAAATGACCATTTTACCCCTAGATAGTGAAAATTTCGGTTTGACTCCAAATTGATCCTCGAACTCCGAATTACCATTTTGAGTCATTCATGAACTGTGAAACTCTTAATTTCACCTTAAAATTCCTATTTGAACTAGTTCGAGGCTTAATCGACTTAATGGTACCATTAAGGGCAATATCGTCTTTTAACGATTCCTCGAACTTTCTAAATCTGCAAACATTCTATTGAGCATGTAAATGACGTCGTAATTATTTTATAGAACAGGGTTTGACATTCCCACATGAAATGGGTGCATTTTCTATTTTCCTAAACCTATCCTCATGAGTTTTATTTCTGAATTTGGTGGATGAAGGAGTACCTTTTTTAGATGATTTTTCTTTGTCCTTTTTTTTCTCTGATTTTTGTTTTTTCCCAGTCTTATCTGTCATTGAGGCTGACTCATCCTTCTTCTTCTTCTTTTTTTGAATCTCAAATAGTGGACTTTCTTCCATGGGTCATTTTCTTTTCTTCTTTTCTAAAATATTGCTAGGTAATGTGATTTTGGCCATCGATTTTGAGTGCTTTCAGACTTAGGGTTTGAGAGTTTAAGAAAAATGGGGTTTCAATTTTCAGAGAAGTGGCTTCTGATGTGAGAGAATGTAGGTGAGAAGTTAAGAGTGGTTTTTCTTCTTTAGAGACCATTAGACTCTCCCTTTTAAATGCAGTCAGTTACCCATTTTTTCAAATTTCAAAATTTTGCCTTTCTTTTTATTTTTCACTTAAGCGGTTTATTTTTCTTTTCTTCTCCACCCGATATACTTCTCTTTTTCTTTTTATTATACTTTATCTTAGTTTCTTAACTAACTAAGTTTTGCTCTTATACGACTAAGTCTATTAACAAATAGAAACAAAATGCTTTTAGTTGTTAAGCGATTCTCTTAATCAACTAAGTACCTACTGTCTTATGAATGAAAAGCTCACAAATTTTCTTAAAGCTCCTGTACATTAACCATTCTTATATTTCTTCTAATTTCACAGAATCTTTCCTCATTCAGGGGCTTAGTGAATATATCAGCTAATTGTTGCAAAGTGTTAACAAACTCAACTTAATGTCTCCTTTAATCACATGGTCTCTAATAAAGTGATGTCTAATTTCAATATGTTTGGTCCTAGAGTGCTGAACCGGATTCTTTGATATGTTTATGGCACTTATGTTATCACAGAATATTGGTACATTATGCATGGTTACTCCAAAGTCTTTTAATTGTTTTTTAATCCATAAAATCTGAGCACAGCAACTACTTAAGGAAATATATTCAGCTTCAATTGTGGAGAGTGCAACAGAGTTTTGTTTCTTACTTGACTAGGATACAAGTATATTTCCTAGAAATTGACAAGTCCCACTAGTATTCTTTCTATCCGTTTTGCTTCCAGCAAAATCAGCATCAGAATATCCAATAAGGCTAAAGGATGATTCTTGAGAATACCATATTCCTAAAGCTTGTGTATCTATGAGGCATCTGAAAATTTTTTTTACAACAGTCAAGTGTGACTCTTTGGATTGTGATTGAAACTGTGCACACAAACATACACTAAATTGAATATCAGGTCTGTTAGCAGTTAGATAAAGCAAAGATCCAATCATACCTCTATAAAGCTTTTGATCGACACTTTTTCCTCTTTCATCAACATCAAGTTTGGTGGAAGGACTCATTGGTGCGCTGATTGATTTCAACTTCAGCATATCAAACTTTTTCAACATGTGTTGAATATATCTTTCTTGACTAATATAGATGCCCTCCTCACTTTGTTTGATTTGAAGGCCAAGAAAGAATTTCAGCTCACCCATCATGCTCATTTCGAATTCACCTTGTATTTTTTCAGTAAAGTTCTTGCACAAAGCCTCATTAGTAGCACCAAACACAATATCATCCACATAAATTGAAACAACAATTAAGTCATTCAAGCATTTCTTAATAAACAATGTTGTGTCAATAATTTTTCTATTATATCTTTTCTCAACTCAAAACTTTGAGAGTATTTCATACCAAGCTCTTGGAGCTTGTTTTAGTCCATATAAGGCCTTATGTAGTTTGAAAACATAGTCAGGTTTTTCAAGGTCCTCAAATCTGGGGGGTTGTTTGACGTAGACTTCCTTTTGAATGAAACTATTTAAACATGCACTTTTCACATCCATTTGGAATAATTTGAAGTTCTTGAAACATGCAAATGCAAGCAATAATCTTATGGCTTCTATCTTAGCAACATGAGCAAATGTTTCATCATAATCAATGCCTTCCCCTTAGTTATACCCTTGAGCCACTATTATAGCTTTGTTTCTAATAACATTACCTTACATATCTACTTTATTTCTGAACACCCATTTTGTGCCAACAATTGGGTGATTTAATGGCCTAAAAACTAGTGTCTATACACAATTTTTTTCAAATTGTTCAAGTTCTTGCATGGCCAATATCCAACTTTCTTCTTTTTCTACCTCTTCAAAGCTTTTAGGCTGGATTTGTGAGATGAAAGCTGAGAACTCACACGTTTCTCTAATTCCTCTCATGGTTTTGACTCATTGTGTAATATCACCAATGATCTGCTCTTGTGGATGATCTTTTATATATCTCTAGCTCTTTGGAAGGTCATTATGCTGACTTTCGGTTCTTGTAGATTTTCTAGAGGTGGAGTTTCTGTTTCTCTTCTAGGAGAGCTTCCTTCATTGTTTTTCTTGTTTTCTAGGCTCATTTCTTCCATTTGTCTTTCAAAGTCCTTTAGATCATTTTCATCAACAAGAACTTCCTTTTGCAGGGCATTAGATTCATAAAAAACTACATGATATATTCTTCAATTGTTAAAGTTCTTTTGTTAAAAACTTTATAAGCTTTTGAGTTCAATGCATATCCTAGAAATATTGCCTCATCACTCTTAGCATCAAACTTTCCTAGAGAATGTTTTCCATTGTTCAATACATATCATTTGCAGTCAAAACTTCTAAGGAGAGAGATGTTTGGTTTTCTACCTTTGTACAGTTCATATGGGGTTTTTGATATCATGGCCCTTATTGAGACTCTATTAAGAATGCAGGCCGCTGTGTTGACAGCTTCTGCCCAAAAATAATTTGGTAGATTGTTTTCACCAAGCATGGTTCGAGCCATCTCTTTTAAAGTTTGATTTTTTCTTTCTACAACCCCATTTTGTTGAGGTGTTCTAGGTGCTAAAAAATTATGATCCAACCTCTTTTCTTTTCAAAAGTTTTCAAACTCATCTCTTTCAAACTCACTTCCATGATCACTCCTAATGCTAACTATGACAAGTTCTTTTTCATTTTGTACCTTCTTACAATGATTTACAAATGCAGATAGAGCATCATTTTTATGAGCAAGAAAGTAGACCCAAGTATACCTAGAGTAGTCATCAACTATCACAAAGCCATATGATTTGCCTCATAGGCTAGTTGTGTTAATTGGACCAAATAAATCAATATGCAGCAGTTCAAGAGGTCTAGAGGTTGAGACAATCTTCTTGGTTTTGAAAGATGTTCTAACTTGTTTACCTAGTTCACAAGCATCACAAATCTGATCATTCTCAAATTTAAGTTCAGGCAATCCGATAACTAGATTTTTTCTCATCAAATTTGAGATGGTATGCATGCTCACATGTCCAAGTCTCCTATACCATAACTAGCTATCATTTTCTTCATTTTCCATAAGACATGTTTCACAATTAAACTCAAGAACTTCAAGAAATATAACATACATATTCTTGATTTTTTTTCCTATGAATGAAACTTTGTTGGTTCTTATGTCTATCACTTCACATTTTTTTGAATCAAAACAAACCTTAAAGCCTTTATCACACAATTGACTGATACTCAATAAATTGTATTTTAAACCTTTAACAAGCAACACATGACTAATTTGAGCTTGAGAATTCTTACCAATAGTTCTTGCACCATGAATTCTACCTTTGGAATCATCTCCAAAAGAAACAGTACCTCTCTTTTTCTTGTCCAGCTGAGCAAACAGCATTTCGTTTCCAGTCATGTGCCTTGAGCAGCCACTATCCATGTACCATGGTTGCTTCTCCTTCAGTTGAGCTCTTGAACATATGTCTTTTTAGTTTGGCTCAACCTGCAAGATAGATTTTCAGTTTTTCTTAACAAGTACCCATACATTGATGGGTCCTTGAAGGTTAGTTGCTACATGGGATCTTTTTGGAACCCAAATCCTTCTTGTTTTCTGTATGCTTCTTTTTCTATAACAGTCATAAGATAGATGACCAATTCTATCACAAATATAACATCTAGATGTGACATTATCAGAATTTTTCTTAAAGTATGTGTTTCTTCTTAAAGTTTCTTTTCTCAAACTCTTAAAAGTAGCATTTTCATCAATTGCTTTTTGTAAAGCTTCAATTCTATTTTTCAATTTCAATTTTAGAATTTCAAAATCTGCTTTTGAATGTTCTAGTTTCGTTTGAAGAAAGTTTCTTTGTTTAAACACAGAATTAAAGTCATGCCTTATCTTTTCTAAATCTGTCTCAAAAGATGCAATCTTTTTCTTTAAAATCTTGTATTTTGAAGCAAGTTTTTCGACTTCACCATAAAGAAATTCATACTATTCTTGAAGTTCATCAATAGATATATCACAAGGAGTTGAAGATATCTCGAATTTCTCATCTCTTGCCATCAAACATAAATTTACTCTTTCTTTCACTTTTTCTTTTTTAGCATTTGAACTTGAAACATCACTATCAGACCAGGTTGCAACCACCATTGCCTTGTTCAATTTTTTGTTTTTCTTGGGAGCTTCCTCCTTCAGCAAGAGGCATTCTGATCTAAAATGTTCAAGCTTCTTGCATTCATAATAGATGACATCTTCTTTGTTGTTGGATTCATTTTTACTTTTGTTTTTCCATGAAGAACTCTGTTCTCTTCTATAACTTTTCTTAGCTAGCCTCTTGTCTCTTTGTCCCATAAGCTTTCTAAATCTTTTTGCTACCATAACCAATTCTTCATCATCATCACAAGATAAATTGTCCAATTCTTCTTCAAGAATACTTGCCTTTAAGGCAATGCTTTCCTTATTTTCTTTTGCTTCTCTCTTGTCTTCTTCTTTTTCTTCTTTCAGCTTCAACTCATGAGTAAGAAGAGACTCGCATATTTCATCAAGTGTGATGACATTTAAGTCCTTGGCTTCACGAATGGCAGTCACCTTTGTTGGTCCCAAATAAATGTGTTAGAGGGGGGTGAATAACACTTTTTGGCTCTTAGCAAGATGAGGAGCTAATTTGAAAAGCAATGAAAATAAAAATAGAGTAGACAATGCGCAAAAATTTAGAGTGGTTCAGTTCAAGACCTACATCCACCACGTTGTTTATCCAATCAAGGATTTTTTGAACTAATCCACTATGAACGATGAAATTCACAAGCTTTCACCTAGCTTTACAATGGCTTTTACCAGGCTTAGCCAAAACTTTTCACAATAGTTTTTACCGAGATCAACTAAAACCCAACACCTAACTTTTCAAGGCTAAGTTAGAACCTATACCCAATCAAGCAATCCTAGCTTGAATCAATCTTTTAGAGTGACTTGCTCACTTTAAGAATACAAAAAGAGAAAAATGATAAGAATGTACCTATGATCACAAGGTTGATATAAGTGGTACAAATGAATTGCAGATCACAATTACAAAGATGAGAGTTGAGTGTAGTAAATGAGCAGTAAGTATTTTCTGGTTTTTCAACTCTTTTGTGTGTTCTCGGAAGCCTTTATTACATTTCTAGTCGTTAGAACCCTTTTTTATACTTAAAAAATAAGCTTTGATGTGAGTTACACAGTTTTTGACCGTTGAAAACAGTTTGGTAGCAATTCTGGCCTTTAATTTGTCTTCTAGTGCACAATTCAAAATTTTTGGCAGAATGCTCTTAGTTGACTAACATCTTAGTCGACTAAGTTGTCTCTGTTTTTATATCCCAGTTTCTGCCAATGTGCACTTAGTCGACTAACTCATTCCTTGGTCGACTAAGTTGGTTCTGTTTCTCAATACTCTTTAGCCCGCCAACTTTTGATTTAAATTTTAGCTGACTAACTCTTTATTAATTGACTAAGGGGCTTTTGTCTTGTTGATCAATTGTGACTTCCTTATTCCTATGCTCTTTGATATGTGCATTTGAATAATTGATTAGTTATTGCATACAATATTTATCCTGCACACTGAAGTAGAGATATTAGACACAAATGAATGAGAATGTTTTATTATCATCAAAAACTAATGGAGCCAACAACCTTTGGCTTCCAATTTTTAGGTAGGCTTCTAAGAAATCTTTTGATAATTTCATGTTTGGAAATTGGTTTGCCTAGCTAACTGAGTTTATTGGTGATATTAGTGAACCTATCTAGTATGCTGGTGATATCTTCACCAGGTTCCATCTTAAACATCTCATAATTGTGAGTTAGGGGAGCTATTTTGGACTCCTTAACTTGTAAAGTCCCTTCATGGATAATCCTAAGTTTGTCCCACACTTGCTTAGCTGTTGTACAGCTTGACACTTTGTTAAACTCAATAGGAGTTAAAGCACAATGCAAAGTGTTTATTGCCTTAAAATTTGTCAAGACCTTTTTGGTTTTAACTTCAGTCCATTCAGACCTTAGCTTAAGAATCATTTCATTAGTCATTACATTTATGGTTGAGGGACTGAAGTGTCCATCCGTGATGACTTCCCACATCTCATAATCTATTACCCTTATATAGACTGACATTCTAGTGCTCCAATAGGGGTAATTTAAGCCATCAAACAGAGGTGGTCTGTTTGTGGACTGTCCCTCAGCAACTACAGATTTTTTAAGAGCCATTAGGATCTACCTTAGGATGTTAAGCCTTGAGAAAGAGGGATTGGCTCTTATACCACTTGTTGGTACCAAATAAATGTGCTAAGGGGGGTTAATAGCACTTTTTGGCTCTCACTAAACTTGATTTCTAATTAGGGGCAAATTAAAGATCCATGATGTGAAATTTGATGTAAGATGAAGGAATAATTTAAGGAAGAATGAAAATGAAAAATAAAACAAAGCAAACAATACTCAAAGATTTATAGTGGTTCGATCAAAGATCTACATCCACTACCTTAATTGTTCAACTAAGGATTTTCTAACTCAAATCACTATAAATGGTGGAATTCTCAAGCTCCCACCAAGCTTTTACAATGGTTTTTCATAGACTCAGCAACAACCTTTAACAATGATTTTTCTCGGGATCAATCAAAACTCAAAACTACTTTTCCTAGGTTGAGTTAGAACCTATACACTCAATCAAGCTAACCTAAGCTTGAATAAACCCCTTAGAGTGACTTATTCACTCTAAGTATTCAAGGAGAAGAGAAATAAAGAAGTACATATGATCACTAACTTGATCTGAATGGTACAAGGTGAAGTGTTTAACTCTATTACAAGGATATGAGTGAAGTGCAGAAAGTATGAAGAAGGTTTTTGCTATCTTTTTTATCTTGGAAGCATCTGATCTTGTTTTTAGCTATTGGGGAGGGTTTTTATACTTGAAGAACCAACTCTGATGGATGTTTGACAGGTTTTGACCTTTGAAAAATAGTTTGGAGACAGTTCTAGCCGTTATTCTATCTTCTAACATTAAATTCAAATTTTTTGATAGAATGCTCTTAGTCGACTAACTATGCTTCTTAGTTGATTAAGTCGTCTCTGTTTCTGAACCCAATTTCTGGCAGTAAGCTCTTAGTCGACTAACAATGCTTCTTAGTCGATTAAGTCGTCTCAGTTTTTGAACTGGCCATCTTCATTCTTGAGTTTTAGTTGACTAACTCCCTTCTTTATCCAAGTAAGAGGCTCCTGTTTTGTGGCTCAATTTTAGCTCCTCATTCTTATAGGATTTGATATTTGCTTTTTTAGTGATTAATTTATTATTGGCATACATTTTTCATCCTGCGCACTCAAGTTGCATAATTAGACATAAATGAGTGAGAATGTTTTATTATCATCAAAAACTAATGGAGCAACACTTTAACCTTTTAACGAACTTGAATATAGTCTTTAGTTCTCCTCAAATATCTCATCATCTTTTTCCAACTTCATAATTATCATCTTTACTAGAATTAGACAAATATCTTCCTAAATGCTCACTCAAAAAGCAATATCAAGCCTCATGCATACCTGAGCATACATCAGGCTTCGTACTACACTAGCATATGGCATTGCTTTCATAGATTCCCTCTCAACATGATTTTAAAGACATTGGGTCAAGTTAAATTTATAACTTTTGATAAATGACACATTTCCATCTTTGCAAATGAGCATAAAATAAATCTATTTAACATACAATTAATGTATGCACGTTGAGAAAGTCATAACAAGTGATGAGATCTATCTTTATGAATTTCAATCCTTAAGACACAGGATAGTTCCTTAAGATTTTTCTTAACTACCTAGACAATGACTTTTTAGTCTATTGCAATATGCCCAAATCACTACTAGCATGCAAGATATCATCAACATACCAAAAAAAAAAAAAGAAACAAGAACTTGCCCCATTGATCTTGAGATATATGTGTTGATCTACCTTTTTCTTAATAAAGTCAAAATAGGTGATCATTTTATCAAATTTAAGATTTCACTAGCAAAAAGTTTGCTTTAACCCATAAATAGACTTTTTGAGTCTATACACAAGTTGATTTTTACTATCCTCCTTAAACCCTTCTGGCTATAACATATAGACCTCTTCAACAAAATTCTCATTCAGGATGACAATTTTAATATTTATTTAAACTCTAAACCATAATAAGATACTATTTACATAATTAATGTAAAAGCATCTTTGAAGGATACAATAAAAAAGGTGCCATTGTAATCAATGCCTCATTTTTGTGTAAAACAATTGGCAACCAATTTGGCTTTAAACCCCTTAATCTTCCCTTTGAAATCCTTCTTGGTCTTGTACACTTATTTACAACTAATCGGTTTGTAACCTTTAGATAACTCAACAAGTTCCCACACGTCATGTTATGATACAAATAGCATATCATCCCTCATTGCATCCCACCACAAATTTGATTGAGGACTAGAAACAACTTTTGAAAAGTTACTACATAAACTATGTTACTAATATTATAATCACCTTCTCCAAGATAGAACTCATAAACTATAGTTGCCCGTATACCAATTGAAAACTTTATGTAAGATGAATTAAACTTATTCATGATATACCATATTAGATATTTAGAATATACAAGTGTACTTAATTTTGATAAATGATTTTGGTAGCGAAAATAATACAATCACTAAACTAATTGCTGAAATTTAATGCACTAGGATTTTCCTTTCCTTTGCAATAACTTTCTAATGGGTGATTCTTTTATATAATGAATCTTTTAGCTCTACCCATTATAAGATTGAAGGTTTCCTACATAGGCCTCCTTACCTTAGCCCACATAGATTATTAGAGCCTACCCCACTTTATTATATCTTATTATGAATTATAATATTGTCTCATTTTCTAGACCAAATTAAATTAGTCTGATTTGATAAAATATAAAAATAAATAATGTAAGCCCACACTTTAATTATATGAAAAATCTAACAATTGAAACCAAAATTTTATGCTTACTTTATATACTCATTTATTTACATTTTTTTGTTTGATATTTTTACTTTTTGCTTTTTGAAAAGTTATCATAAAACAAAAGCCCAAGGTGAAAATTAAATTTATAATTGATTATAAAAAGACAAAAGTTTAAAATATAAAACCTTTCTTATCTATCACAATTACATAATTTACTATAATCCTTCAAAAATATTATTTGTTTTTTATATAAACTCACTTTGTTTTTTTCTTCCAAAGTCAAAAAGAAAGTAGTAAAAACACCACCTAAACGAAACTTTTATACATATAATGTTTACATATATAAAGGAAAAGGGAAAGAAAAAGAGGTGATTTTGATATTTATATAAATAAATAAATCAAACTCACATTGTTATCATTTCATTTTGATCATGAAATCCAATTCTCTTATAAATAGGAGGCAAATATGTCAAAAAAAAGGTGATTATTATCTTTTGTTAGGTGGCGTTATGTAAAAAATTGTGAAATTTCTCATTAAAATTAAAATAGAAAAGTAAATAAATGAATCATAAAACTTAATAAGTAAATCAACAATATGTAAAGAAATAATTAAGATTAGGCTAAATGCTCAAATTGGGACTAAATGTTTAGGCACTTTTTTAATTAAGGGTCAAACTTTTCAATTGTAACAATTAAGTACCAAACATTTTGATTCCTTACAATTAAAGGCTAAGTTGATAGGTGGATGGAGCATGTATCACATGCGATAGAAAATAGCATGAGTTGATGACATGGTAGCTGATTTGGCATGTTATCCAAATGACATTATTTTGATATAAATCCTACGCTTAATTTTCTCCTAATTTCACTTGTTCTACTTTATCTCCTCTCTGATCCATCTCTTCAATCCTCAAAGAAGGGTACGTGCATGGTCATTGGTAAGGCAATACCAACTCATGACATCGAACATTGCAGAATATGTTAACTCGTGCCTGAAGCATGCAAGACAAATGCCAATCACCATTTTAATCAAGTTCATTAGAGACATGTTCTAACGTTATTTCCATAAGCGACACAAACAGGGCTTCAAAGTTTTCACGCCTTGCAGGCCTTGGGCTACCTCTCCATTGAGACAAAAATTCAACGAAGCACATCACTTTACAGTTAAATCTATCGATCGAGTGGATGATTTGTATATGAAGTGTTAGCCATTTCCATTAGATGTTAACTTATTAATGATTTGTATGAAGTGTTACTAATGATTTGTACAAGGTGTTGACATACTAGGATTTTTATGATTTTTGGGTGTCTGTGAACTTTTCCTCAAAATATGCAAATATGTACGAGGCCAGGCCTGTATAATGTGTTGTTAAATGCCATCATCGAAAAAGTTGTTCCACGGCATGTCGAAAAAATAAGCTTGAAAGTGATTATAGTGGTATGTCCCATTCATGAAATCAACAAGGAACCTCGAGGATAAGTGGAAGACATATACGTATGTTGTTAAAAGTCGTTTAGATTTCTCATCGGGTTTAGAGAAATTAGCAAGAAAACTGACAATGAAAATAGCACATTGAGATCACATTTATGTGTTATTTTCTTGCTACACAGCCACATTGAGATCCATTGTTGATAGGATCATTGATACTTGTGATTATGGATTGGTCCTATGTTAATAAGGGGCATAATGGCTATCATAATTTATTAGATGTTTTTGTTGGACAAAGTCATTAAGATATTGTCTCTAAGGGCTAAGCATTTTTTTAAAAAAATTGTGGCCACATGAAAATCAAGTAAAATCAGTATGGAGTCTTATTTCTAAAGTGTTTTCTTAAACTCAAAATAAGCTCCAATTAATCTTACCCAAGTGGGAGAATATTAGAATTTTCTATTATGTGGATTACTATTAATTGGTAATTTCGATTTAATAAAACAGACTGATAATTTAGTCTTGTTATGAGACAAAGAATGAAAGCCCAATTAATATTAAAATGATCTGTTGATGATGGGTTTTGCATGTCTTATTGGGTCAATGTGGTTTGGTGGTTGTATAAAGCTTTAATCGGGAAGCTTCTTCTAGGGTTTATAATTTATATATTTGGCTAAGTCCCTTTTTCACTTCTAACAAATGGTCTCTGCCCATTGTGAACTGTCAAAAAAAAAAAAACAGCGAAGAGGAAGATCTAGCCTCTACTAGTAGTTCTCTGGTATTCCGCAACAAGAAATGGCTACCCTAATGAATCAAACAAGTACTCAATTATAATTATATGACTCTTGGTGTTCTAATCTTCACACATGGATCTAGGGATTAAAAACTTATAAAACATGACATAGGTATCTATACCAAGGCATTCTATGCTCTAGGTATCGATACTCATGAAATGAGTATCAATACTTGTTAAGTAGAATGCCTTCTAGGTGTCAAGTATTGATACATTCTTAATAGAATGCAAGTTTTCTTTCAAAACAAAGCTAGTTGACTCTCTCTTTGTCCTATCTTCCAAATAGACATAGTAATTTATGAAATATATACATTTTCTAAGCAATAAACTTTCCAAAATTTAAATGAAAAACATTTTATCAAGAGCTCATCAAGCTAAGTTACCTTTCTATCTTTATATCAAAATGAGAGGTTTCACAGCTTGGCAACAAAAACAAACCTTAATCATCCTTGGTGTGATTCAACTTGGAATCGTACAGATCACCGTTAGAGGCTGGATACTTGGACAGCTTGAGGTAGACAACAAGCTAAACTTGGTGGAAAGAAGTTTTAATTGTCAAAGTGTTGTAACCTTTTGATTTTGACATCAAAGGCTAGAAAGTATAATGATCGTCTACCTATTCGTTAGTGTAATCTATATTAAACAACCAAAAATTGATCTCACTTAGGGAAACATTTTAATTTTGGGTTGGGTATGTAAATTGTTGGCATGGCTTTTTTCAGCAGTCCATCATCCCTATAATGAAGTTGATGCCACATGATAAGTTAATTTTCATTACACGTGAATGGGAGTATTGAAATGGTGGATTAGGAAATCTTTTATCAATTAAGTTGAGAGTATCTTAAACATATAAATATAATAAGTGTCTTTTTATTTATTACCAATTGATTTTAAGTTGGATATCTACCCTAATATTTAACAACTCATTGGAGCTAATTTTATATGCACAACTTTTATGGGAAATGAGACACATTTTGCTTTGGTCTAAGAAATTAAACAATGTATTTACCTCAACATTTTTTTTTCTTCAACAGAAAATTTAAATCTAAATCCTTTTTTAAGTTAACTATAAGAGCTAGTATTGGTTTGGAGGGAAACCTTTTAAATCTCTCAAACAAATGTACAAGAATCAACTGATGAGCATTAATTTTTTTGGTTAATTAGTTCGTTCACATCCACAATATATATGACGTCTTGTGTTCAAAGCACCAATAACTCTCGTTGGCACTATTCAAAATATAAGCTTGTCCGTAAGTGAAGTAAGAAAACTAGATACCTTGCCCCTAGAAGTTGAAACAACTTATCTATCTTGATTGTTTATTTACAAAAAAAAAAAAAATTCACGATCTGTCACAATTCCAAGTCAAGTAGGTTCTACCTTGTCCACATCATAATGAATAAATTATGTAGGCACATGCTGTAAGAAATTTTCACATAATTTTACTCAATGTGCAGCGATTTTTCCAGCTGCCATGCATTAAAACCAGTGAAAAAGCAAATAAATTGGTAGCATAAGTAGATACATGCACTCACACCAGATGAGGACATTTAAATATATAGTTGTACAAAATTGTTATTTAATTGGCATTATTGTTCTTGTGGTTTACGCAACAATCACAAACAATGTTATCATCTTTGTGGTCCTCATGGTTACCAATCATGGCACTTAGAATAATTGTTTTATGCAGACCATATTTGAACCCTCACTTGAAATATTGCGGTAATTTCCTCCAAACTATGTAATTCAAAATAAACTAAAAATAGTTATAGAGTTACGATTGAATATTTGATTCATTGATTGATGTATTATTTTTTTATTTAAATAATAGAATTTAAATATTTTTTCTCCTAAATTAAAAAAAAAAAGATAGTTATAGAGTTACGAACGACGACCATTTAATTTGATTTATAGTTGTACATAACTTAAGTTCACATAGGCATCTTTTCAAATTTTTTTTAGGGAAAAAAATAAATAAAGAAAATAAAAGGAGGGAATTAGTGGCTTCATGTTTATTCTCTGGGTTTCCTTTATTTATGGTACATACATCTATCTTAATTTATATAATCAAAAATAATCTATTCCCTCATTTCATGGATCTCGCCTCAAAATTCTTATTCGAATCTAGGATGCTCGTTAGAGACGTGGGTTAAAATTGAAGGGATCATTCTTGATGTAAAAGGCACAGGTTTTTTAACGTGGGTCCAATTGCTTTATGTCACAAGCAACAATAAAAAGGCAGCAAAATAATAAAGTGCATTATCAGTATTGTTTCCACACTTGCACATCATTATTTTAACCCCATAACTCCCTCACCAGGCATATTAAATTTTTTTTCCTTGAAACAGTAATATTTGCCCTTTTGCCTTGTCAATCACCAATTAGCTAGGGAAGATTCATCCATGATAATGCTGTAACAGAGCACTATGTGACTAGAAGAGGAAAAGTGAGAACCGACATGGAAAAGTTTTTGCTTAAAGAGGAAGCCTCGGATGCAATACCGACCCAGTGGATGAAATGGAAAATGAAAAATGAAAATGGGATCTTTTCGTTTGTCGAGAGTGTGTAAAGAATAAAAATCTAGAGCATGAAAGTTGAGAGTGGTGATTGCTCCATTTTCTTTTCACCAAAAGTGCACCAAGGAGGACAAATCTTTGAGTGTAAAACACGTCAGCTTTTTGCAAAAAAAGGATGCATTCAACAAAGTCTATATTTACGCCTTGAATTGTTGATAAACTTGTTGAACCACTGTGCAACTCAAAGGGATTATTTCCAATTGCACTACGATGGAAGAGGATCCAGGCAGTGAGGCTGTCACAGTAGTTGTAAGCAACTGTCCTTGGTCAAAATGTTGGTAACCAGACATGCTTACTTTCTGTCCCTTCTACCATATGGTTAAGTTTTCCATTATCAAATCACCTTACTACTTTTGACGTTTCCAATGAGGTTTTGTGATGACAAATGGACAATGTTGTCGAATTATCTATCTTTCCAGATAAAGTATTGAATCAACCTTCAATAATGCAGGCTTGCTGATGCTAAATATAGCGAAACCCAAACAGAGGAAAAATTTATTCGAGGGGTGAGCTTCGGGAACTCTCCCACTGGGTTTCGGTAATTTTTAAGCTCAGATCAAATTAAAGCTGTACTTGAATTCAAAGATATGCTTTAATTTGTTCAAGCAATGCTATAACTTCACACACTGTTCTTTTGAGAGGCTGAGACTGACTCAGACGTCAGCCGTTGAAAGGTAGGTTGATGACACAATTTCCCAGTTAGTAAGTAAAATCCTTAATTATTTTCTAGTAATATAACTTCATTGAGGTTCCGACAGTAGTTTAGACAAACCATGACGAAACAGCGTGCCAAAGGAACTGCCTTTGCATTAGATTAGGCCAAGCCTTGTTGCACTTTCTTGATACAATTTGGTTGAGGTTGGAGAGTTTTAAGTAGAGATGTTGCGGCCCGCACCTTTCCTTCCTTTAATTTGATTCGGTTGATTAATAGAATTCAATCCATTTACCGAAAAGGAAAGGTCATTTGCTAAATAAGAATATGGTAATATATATATATATATATAGGAATATTTATGGCTTACAACTTTGATCAGCCGTACTCGAAAGGTTAATCATTTCTCCTACATATCCAAGAATCGAGTAAAAACAGGAACAAACCAGGCCTCACAAAAGCAACATCAATGATTGTGCCGCATTGCCTAAAATTGCAACCACTACAGACAATGCAATATCTATGCATTGCAAGGTGAAATTGACACAACAGGTTTCCATGTGCTTCAAGATACCAAAATAATGGCTTTGTCGATTTTTTTTAGATTAAATTCTGCATTTAATCTCTATACTCCATCAAAATATTAAATTTTATTCTCTATTATAATTTGTAAAATCGAATCTTTGTACTTTCAAAATTTATTAATATTAACCCAATTATTAACACTATTAAAGTTCCTTTGTTAAAATTGTTGATATGACATTCATCACACTAAGGATTGAATTGTTCTTTAAGGTATAGACAATCAATTTATATCATTTATGATAGAGTAATTAAATTAAATACTTTATTATATTATAGAAATTAAATGTAATTTGTATTCAAATATTTAACTCATTGATTGATATATGATTTTGTATTTAAAAAGTAAAATTTAAATCACCTTTTTTTTTTATGAAAAGAGAAGCAAAATTTGATACCAAATCTAATGAGAGTGGAATCCCATTAGTTTGGTATTATCCCTTGATTGAGAGGTCATCCACTATTTTCTTTGACTATTTTCACTGACATGCCAAATGCAAGCGTTAAATAATAAATTTTAAAAAAAAAATGAAAAGGAAAAAAGGAAAATGATAAGCAGTAAAGCACGTAATTTCATGTCTCTGCCTCATTTTCAACTGTCAACTGTCAACTGTCAACGTTAACATGTCTCTAAAATCATATATAGTTGGAAAGTTAGGTTTTTGATATATACATATATCTGTTGAATCTGCAATCATGCGTTAGGATTTTGGATAAACTTCAATTACTCCGATTTATGCCCGTTACATCCAGGTCAACTTCACAGCTTATAGCAAACTTTGCCTTTTTTATTTTTATTTTGTTGGTCGATATGATATTTTATTGGATAAGAAACTCTTATTTTTTAAAATTTCAATCAAAATTTTATACGAATTCATTAATTTTTAAAATAGATACTCCACTTCAAAAAATATCTTTCCTCATATATATAGATTCAACCGTAAATCTAATCATTAGTATTTCCGTTAGTTTGATGACGTGATAATATTAAAAATATAATTTTATTTTTTATTAATTTTAAAAATTATCATTATATAATTTTTTTATTAAAAAAAACAAGTGGGGAGGCACCAGGTGTTCCCTCCTTTAGGAGTGAGGGACTAGCCATTGGTGCTTTCTAAATTTCTTTTTTTATTCTTTTTTCAAAAAATTTATATAATAATAATTTTAAAACTAATACAAAAAGAATAGACATTTTAATCATTTTATATTTTTTATTAATGGTGTTTATACTTTTAGGATACATTGTCCATTTCTAATATTAATAATGGTCAAAATACCTACCAAGTCCCTCTACCTATGCATTTTATTCAATTTAGCTTCTATACTCAAAATCGAAGCAATTTAATCCTTTGATTTTGAAAATTTTTCAATTAAGTCCCTTTCTTTAACAACATCTAATTTTACCGTTAAAAGAATAACATCAGTGCTGATGTGACATATTTTGATGATGTAGCATTTGCATGGTGACGTGGCATGCCACTTGATACCAACGTGATGACATGTTAATGCCATGTGGCACTAATATGATGACATGATATGCTGATATATCAGTGCCACATGGCCAATCAAAAAATTTTCGAAATTTTTTTTTTTATGTAATGTCATAGGGATTTAATTAAACAAAAATATATAATACAGGGACTAAATTGAACAAATTTAAGATGTTGAGGTATTAAATTGAAAAAAATTTTAAAAATACAAATCTTTAAGTAGATGATAAATATACTTATTAATAAGCTAAATATTTAAGTGTAAAAGGTTTATGGTGTTAAAAAATATATATATAATATATATATATTTTTCTTACTTAATTATTTGATTCTAAAATATGTATATTAATTTATCTTTTTTACAAAAATTAAGTTCAAATTCTCCTTTTATAAAAAAATTTTGAAAAAAAATTCATACTTAAAGTTAAATTTAGATAAATAACTTACATTATGTTGGAATAAAATAATATAAAAGACTAAATAAATTCTTTTGTTTTCTATTTATAATAGTATAAAAATTTTAAATTTATTTGACTTAATTTTTAATTTGATCTGAACTCAAATTAACAAAATAAGTTGATTTAGTTACAACATTCACAATTTACAAATACATATTCTTTTGAAATAATTCAACCCTTATCTAATTTATCTTTTATTTAAATTTACTTAAAATTTCTTATAAAATGATTTTCTTTAACTTCAAATACCATAATTAAATTTTGTTAAATTTAAACTTAAATTATTAATTTGGTTCTACAAAAAATTTGTAAATACACAATAAAATTATACAAATATTTACAATTATGTTTAACTCTATCAACCATAAATACAATCTTTAATCCAAGAAATTTCAATCTAAAAAATATAACCTGAAATATTAAACAAAATAAAAACTTAAAAAATAAATAAAAAACTGAAGGGGTGAAGTAGCTAAGATTCTATGGTTGTAATAAAAAGTTTGTAATGCCCAAATTAAGCAAGTCAGAACGAAAAATTATTTTTATAATCATGACTAACTCCATATTTCCCTTCTTCATTATTAAAAGGAAAAATTAAATCAATCTATTTTGCTAATATGAGTTCAGCTCAAGTTAAAAACTAAATCAAATAAATTTCAAAATTTNAGAAACTTAATTTTTACAAAAAGATAAATTAATCTACATATTCTAGAATCAAATAATTAAGTAAGAAGGTATTTATATATATTTTTTAACACTATATATTTTTTACACTTAAATATTTAGCTTATTAATTATCTGCTTAAATATTTATATTTTTTAAATATTTTTTTCAATTTAGTCCCTTTAACATGGTACAAAAAAATTTATTTGAAAAATTTTTGATCTACCACAAAGCACGAACATGCTAACATGTCAGTGTCACGTCAGTATTACCATATCATCATATTAGAGCCATGTGACACTGTCACGTCATCACGACGGTATGACGTGGCATGCCACGTCAGCATTGATAACAGTAAAATTGAATGTCATTAGAGAAAAAGATTAAATTGAAGTAATTTTTAAAATTAAAGGATTAAATTGTTTTGATTTTGAGTATATGAACTAAATTAAACAAAATATATAAATACAAGAACTTGATGAGTATTTTAATCATTAATAAATCCACGTGTAATTGTAAATGGAATGAGGATATTTTACCTTTTTTGTTATTTCCCCTTTCCTTTTTCCTGTCCTAAAGATTTCTCTCATCAATGATGTGGACAAGTTTGACATAACGGTGAGGTTGCAGTGAAGCAATAACAAAATAAGCTCTCAAATAATATGAAAATTATCGCTTTAATTTTTATTATTTTATTTATATCAATTGAGTCATCAACTTATTATTTAGTTTTGAAATGAATTTATTATTTAATTCCTCCATGTCAACGTACACATGGACAAATTAGATGATGGGGCAATTTGCATTCAAATTATAAATTTTAACAACCATTAATTAAACTTTATCTCATAAATAATTAATCGAACTTAATTAGCATTTTAAAACAACAAAACAAAATTACAGCCCTCGTCATTATACCTAACTTGGGAAAATGATGGAGCAACAGACAAATGTAGGCCATTCATTATAAATGGGCAAACCCTGCTACTCGTATCGTCGGTTTTGCTTAATTTAATAATCTTCTCTCAAACTCTTTTTCTTTGTCGTGTTTCTCAATATTTATTAAATAATAAATTATTAAAATCCCAAATTTTCAAATAATTAGAAAGATAACAAAGTAGTTATTATCACTTGTGTTTATTGTGAAAATCATAAAAATTAGGATACAACATCCTTAACCTCTTAATTTTTAATTATAATTTTACACAAATTTATTAATTTTTAAAATAAATTATACGTTTTAAAAAAATATCTTTCACTTTACATATAAATTTAACTTGTTAGTTTGATAAGGTAACGATATCGAAAAAATAATTTTTTTTTTATTAATTTAAAAATTTATCACACTATATAAACTAAAATTTTTCATTTTTACTTTTTTTTCTATTCAGAAAAAAATATCCCTTTCCTCTTGCTGTAGTCGAAGTGCTAGATTCGGCTCTAGTTGGGGAGTGCCAAATCTGTGCTCCCAGGGGAGCTCTGCACTCCTAGGCAAGCGCAGAGGTGGGGGGTGTGGCTCCCTTGGGAGAGCGAGGTTGGGGAGGAGCGCGGCTCCCTTGGGAGCGCAAGATCTGCACTCCAAGGGGAACGCAGGGGCAGGGGGAGCACCGTGAAAAAGAGGGGAGAAAGAGGAAAGGGTAATTTTGACATTTCACATTTATCCATTAATGTCCTTTACACATTTAAGACAGATGGTCTCTTTCGAAAACTAATAGACCTGTATGAAATTATAATTAAAAGTTAAAAAGTGAAAGTATTTTACCTTAAAAATGAATTTTTTTTTACTTTTACAATAGCTTTATTTACTTATTTTTTGGATAGGTAATAGCTTTATTATCTTGACAATCCAAACAAAAAAATTCACATAAAATTAATAAACTAAATCATAAGTAGCCAAAAAATCATAATAAAAATTAATAGCTCAAATTAATTTAGAGCTATTATTTATCCATTATTTCATTCAAATATAAATAATATGGAAATTAAGATTATGCTAATATTATTATTATTATTATTATTATTATTTCCCTTTATTTATTCTAAAGTAAGTACAACATTTAATCTTTTTAAGATTATCCACATAAACAAAAGTGAATTGGGACCATATTTAACAAGATGAGCAAATATTACTTGTTGACAAAAAAAAATAAAAGAAAGAAACAGAAAAGCTAATAAAGCTGGAGAACAAATAGGCGGTTTCTTTCATAATTTTGTCATGAATGGAATAGAAGTGACAAGCGTCTGTCACCGTAGCAAGGCTGTTTTGGAACTATTAATAGAGCTAAGGTATGAGGTGAACAAGGCAGTGTCCGTCTTTGACAGGAAGGTATTTCTCGTGGGCAAATGCTTGTCTTTATTGTAGTCATGATACGAGAGGTTTGGGTGGGAAAGGGGCACATCAATTATTTCAAAGTGAGAAGAAAGGATCCACAATTATATTTAAGTTTTAGCATGTTCTTTTTCATTCAAGTTAGGTGGATGATTAATGAGATGTGCACAAAGGTGCGGAGAAATTTAAAAACAATCCAACAAGAATTGCATTATTTGAAAATTCTGATATCGCATTAAGTTGAAGGACCAATTATTATATTTAAATTACAACAATCTTCAAGTGGATCGTGACCTGCGGGCTCAGCTCAGGGTTTGTGTCATCGCCCAAGAGTTCTAGCCAGCTTAGGGGGGAGGCAGCAGGGAGGAGCAAGGGTAGGAATCACCTTAGGAGATCAAGCTAGGCAAGCAGTCAGCCAACAACCCAGGCAAATAGCCCTCTTGTGTTGTGTGTATCCTGCCCAGATTTCTTGTTATTCCATCCCTCCACATAAAAAGGGGTATTTAGAATAATTTAGGTTATCAGAGTGGGTAAGCCACATGGGAAGCACCGAAGCAGCCGGCCCATCACATTTGCGCTAACCCAAATGCTTTTTCCGTTTGTTTATAGGTAGACGGATTTTGTTTCTGGATATGCGCAATTTATTTCTATTATTTTATCATTCCAACAAATGGCCTTTCTTTAAACATTGACTAATCAATTCAACAACTCAATTAAACGAATGGGCTCTCCTAGTATTTTCAATAGTTGGATGCTGCCCCTTTTGGTTTTAGTAAAATGACCAGGGAGGGAGGTATAGGAAGGTGTATATGTTTCACCAAATTTGAGCTTTCCTCCCTTTTCCAAATGATTAATTGCCAACATTTCTTTGGTTGAAATCGAGTCCGGGGGCTTTGGCTTGATCTAAGTTGAAGTAGCCAAGACTCTGTATCCCACGTGAATGGGAAAAATGGCTCCCACTAGGCCATGTGCGATGACCCGTCCATGAAAGAACCATAATTCAATCTGTTGCTAAAAGACTAAAAGACTTGGTCATATATATCGTACCAAAGGGGCAAAGGCTACTGAATTCTAACATGGTTTTTCTTATGTCAAAATCACTTGTTTTGCCTCAATTTCAAATGAAAAAGTCGTGCCTTGTTTTGGCAGCTTCTCTCCCTCATATTCAAACCCTTCTTGTAGGCCTGGTAAGCCTATTTCACACCAGTTTCTCTTATGTTTCAACACGGGCTCCTCAAAAGTCACCTCAATCATCCATAAAATGACAGTCCCAAGTTCAAGGATACAGGGTCATGTTGTTTTTCTTTGTTGCTGTTAACAATGCCACAGCTACTCCATCTTCCATTCCCAGTCCGAAGAGAACAAAAAAAAAACATGTTCCATTGACCCAGTATGCCATTATATTACTGAACCCTTCATCCGGCCCTTTTACTCAAGAATTTGGAATTTTATTATATATTAGGCCATATTGCCATGCTCAATTAGATTCAATCAATCAAATGTGACATTTAAATTGATTTTATTAAAAAAATTTCCTAAAATATAGTGTATGATTTTCAAAAGATTTTGCCATTAATAAGAGTACATACAAAAATTGAAACAACATTTTCTGTTTTCACTCCTTTATAGATTGGTTCTCCCTGGGCGTTTTGTGTGCTTTTCCAACTTCGCAACACTCTATTTTATCAATACATGTTTGCCTTGTTTTTTAAAAGACAACATGAAAGAACATAGAGCTAAAAAGGATTGGCCCCTAAATAATTGCAAACTCCAGAGGTTTTAGTAACAAGTTGACAAATTAGAAGGCTTGTACTTATTCAAATTTTTTGTGTAAAAGTTAGAGTTTAAATGTTGTAACGTACGAGTTTAAAAACTCGATTACTCAACATGTAAAAGAGTCATTATTAATATTTTTTTTTGTCTAGATGTGATTTTTTACCTAATTGAATTTATCCTTCCTAATGGCTTTAAACTTGATTTAAAGATCATGAAAAAGATAGATTTTTGTCTACAAAATTTGAGTTAGAGGTAAGAAATAGGAGTGCACATGAGCAAGGTATCAGCACCTCCTCAATACTTGTTTAAAGAACAATATTAATTAATTATGTATTATCTTATTTTAATTTTGATAAATAGTTCTTGATTCCATATTTAATTTTATTTTCTTTAATTATTTTTTCCTTCATCACGACCTCTCTTTTCTTTCTAATCACCTCATTATGCAAATATTGGAAAATTTTCCCAAGGCTTCCTAACACATTTGGTGGTACACTTAACAAAAAAGAAAAAACACGTTTGGTGGTATCTAAAGAAATTCTCCTCACATTTACCTAAGAAAATCACATATTTTCTTGAAGAGGTTCATCGTTGGATTGCTTCCATATTTTATGAAAAGGAATTTCATACAATATGTTACTCATTCTTTATTGTCTTTTTAATTATTTTTATGTATTTTAATCTTCTTTAATTCTCTTTTAAATATCCATTTTTCATGATTTGTAATTAGTTTTAAAATAAAATTATTAATCTAATTTATTAACATTATTTTATTTTTATTTCTCTTTTTAGTTTAATTAGCACCTATCACCTACGTTATTATATATATATATATATATATATATATATATNTATCCATTTTTCATGATTTGTAATTAGTTTTAAAATAAAATTATTAATCTAATTTATTAACATTTTTTTATTTTTATTTCTCTTTTTAGTTTAATTAGCACCTATCACCTACGTTATTATATATATATATATATATATATATATATATCGATTAAAATTTAGGTCAAATGATAGGCTTAGGTCGAAATAAAAATTTTTGAATAAAGATATTAAGTTTGATAGTTGTTGGTGCTAAGAAAATTAATAGAATAATATTCGATGTACTACTTTAAAAAGAAAATATTCTCATGTATTTAAATATTTTCACTGGATGCTGCACCCACTCAAGGCCCAGTGGCAGCTCTCGTGGATTTGAGTCCATGCAACGCAACATACTAATATAATAATATTTAATAATCACATTTTGACAATACAACTTTGCTTTGGTTGCCGATGGGCTTTCATGTATAAAGTAAGATCTCACTGCAGGTGGGCTGCCCTTCCCGTTGCAGGTCACAAATTACTTGAAAGTCCAAAATCATCTGTCTTTTTTTTTATTGTCATATAATTATTCATAATTTTAAACCACCTTTTACTAAAAATAGATATATAGATCAATAATAAATGAATATATAAAAAAATACTACTATTTATTTTGTTAAATCATAGTTTATAAATAATATGAATAAATTTTGTTATAGACACATAAATACTATGATGATAATTTGACATGTAACTTTTCTAAACATAGAACAATTTTGACTTATGCAAACTAAAAAAACTAAGGTAAAATACCCTAACCCTTTTAAGTTTTGACCATAATTTTACATAAGTCTATTAATATTCAAAATGGACAGTCCGTCCCAAAAAAATATTTTTCGTTAGACACATAAGTCCAGTCGTTAGTCAACCATTAATATTTTATTAATTTGATGACCTGACAATATTTCTCTAATAATTTTACTTTTTCTTAATTTTAAAAATTATCACACCAAATAAATTATAATTTTCATTTTTAAAATTTTTTCTATCCTATTAAAAAAATTCTCTTCATCCTATTTTTGGCGTTCTCGCGACTGGAGTGCCAGATCCGGCTTCGGTTGGATCTCCCCATGGAGAGTGATTTGGCTACGCTCCCCCATGCTCCCCTCAGGGAGTGTCGATATCGCGCTTTCTCCATGGGAAGATTCGACTGCGATGTGATCGATTGATGTAATTGAGCACCATACATGACTTGAGAAAAGGAAAATAGTGAAAAAAGTGGAAAAAGAAGAAAGATATTTTGAACATTTCACGTTTATATGTTAACGTTGTTTACACGTTTGAAATTGACTATCTATTTTGAATAATAATGAACTTATATAAAATTATGGTCAAAATTTAAAATGGTCAAATTATTTTACTCAAAAAATTAACTTCTTATTGCTACCTATTGAAATGTGATGTTAAATATTATTGAATGAAGTTAATTTACCATGTCATAATTAATAGTTGCTTTTGGTATTGGGCAAGCCTCGAGTTGGGTACGTTGAGTAATGTGAATATTTTGACCATAACAACTTTATTTGGGGTTGGTCTATTCCATCCATTGAGCATCATTAAGTTTGCCCTTTTGTTAATGACATTATTAAATGATAAATGATTAGCTCTCAAAGAACAGAAGCCCATTCCATTCAAAGATGGAATCGAAGTTCCAACACGAAAACCGCACGCTTCGCGGGTGGCACGTGCGGCCTCATTGGCATATGATTATTATAATCACACTAAACACATGAAAGAGAAAAAAAAAAAAATTCAAATGTGTCCCTTGAATTACGAAGTCTTGTTCGCATAGCCGAAGGCAAAACCCTAATCCTTTCATCATTAAAAACTAGAAAAAAAGAGCAAAAAGTGGCTTCGTTTGCTAAGGTAGTGACGAATTTTTTTAAAGTGTTCAGTCAAAGCAACACATCAAGGAAAAAAGTTGCAAGGCTGTGGCCGACATCTCTTGTATGCAACCCAAAAACAAAAGTGGAGCAAGGATTGAGACTAAACTCGGCCATAAAGATATTTAAAAAGGAAAAGGGAATGAGAGGAGCAAAAGGAAAAGGGGCAAGTGATCTTTTTCAGTGTTAAGTTTGACTAATACTTTGTTGCATTTTAAAACGTAGCCTTTTCAGGGAATGCCATGTTCTTCCTGACCTATTCTTATGTTTGAACTTTGAACACAAAAATTTAACTTCACCTAAGTACAAAGTTCTTCACACTCTCTCTCTTTTTCGTTTCTTCAATGATGATCGACGACTATTGCTCTTTTAATTCCTTTTTTATTACAACATTTTGTTGACTAGTACCTTATGTTAAATCACTTTTCCTTTAATCCTGGTATATGTACGTTAGGGTTAAAGACCTACCTTAACATTCTTTACTTTTATCACTTAATGAAAGACACATAATTTTTATATAAAAAAAATACACATATATACATAATTCAGTTCGTGTTTAAGTGCTTAAAAAGTAATAAAAACAATCATGAATAATTACTTCTACAAGAGAGGTATAAATATCTACATGAATTACAATATCTTACACGTTTTACTTTATAGCATCTTTTCAATAGTTGGTATATATTTAGTAATTAGAATAAATAAATAAATGATAAATATTATATATGTTATGTCATTTTAAGATTTTTCCTCCGCATTTTAATATATAATTAAATTACTCATATGCTATGCACGTCTAAAAGCAAAACAAAACAAAACTTGCTTATATATAACATGGGTATGGATCTATGGAACTCCCTAATGATTAT
Source organism: Theobroma cacao (assembly GCF_000208745.1). NCBI lineage: Eukaryota > Viridiplantae > Streptophyta > Magnoliopsida > Malvales > Malvaceae > Theobroma > Theobroma cacao. Next base: position 13,536,652 of record NC_030858.1, on the reverse strand, counting down.
ACTTTCGATGCAAAATGAAACTTTTGACTATATATATATATATATATATACACACACTTGCCAACAAACTTTTGCAGTCTAATAATGGATTCTATGGAACTCCCTCATGCATTATTTGATGCTGTAGGACAACACTCAGTTTATATTTAAGTACCATAATATAAGTTGTATGTATGAATATAGTTAAAAGTTTGAGACTCTAATAATGTGCAAGTCTTAAATTCAAATCTCGACCCGAGTAAGGTTAGATTTAATTATGAAATGAAGAGGGTTATCTCTTTTTAGATGATGCAAAGTAATATATATATCCAAAAAAAAGAAAATATTAAAAAATACTAAAATTATTTAAGAATAAACTGTAAATAGGAGTGCAAGACAAAGATGGGATAGCTTCCCTTAACAAGGAACCAATAATTGTAGCAGCTATACAAAGGCAAAGCTGCATTAGGTACGTAGAGCTGCGGGGTTAGGGAGTAGATTAATATTTTGGCATCACGTGCTCTTCATTATTTTGTTCCTATGCTTAGCAACACGACACCCTTAGCTCCAATAATACAATAAAGCCAAAGTTACCTTCATTCTCTTGTCTACTTTGACCATTATTAGCACATGCATAAGATTTTGAAAATACAGCTACAATGTTACTTAACCGAGGTTTTCAACACTTTTTTATTCCTTAAAACTTGTTTCTCCTGATTACTTACGGTACTCTTTTTTTTTCTTTGTCATATATTATTAAGCAGTGAGATGAGAAAGAGAGTCTAATTTAATTGTTGATCTCTTGTATTATGAAAAAAATATATATCATTTAATGCATTTTTTGTAATCAAAATTCTTAATTTTCATTTAAAAAAAAAAGTGATTCGATCCCATTTTTTCTTAATCGAAACAAACACACTTATTTTTAGGTCAAACATTCAATTGCATCATTCAATATATGGATGCACACTGTCAAGTTAGATAATCAATTATCTCCAAAGCTTAAATTAATAGGAAAAGGCTTAACTATTATACACACACTCTATCACTCGTAATATGACTTATTTGCATTACAACTTTGCATGCATGAAGTTTTGTGCGTTGCTAACTATTTTCTACGCACCTTTAAAGAAAAAAAAAAAAACATCAGTCTACGTTAGCATGAATACTATGACATTTCCATTTTGTTTATATCTTCCTCTCGAACTGGAGGTCATCTCTTTTTGGTCATAATTCATACTAATTAATCCCAAAACTTATATAAATATGACAGCTATAGCCAGTAAAAGACCACAATTGCGACTTAAAAATAAGAGGAATTAGAGATTTATATTTGTTCATATATATGAGTGTCTCGTGGATTTACTCTTCACTGTCTGGAGTATAGACACTCGGGTATTTTTTTGGGGGGATATGACATATGGGCGATTGGGTTTAATATATTATCATGTTGGCATAGTCACTTGGATTATCATGATTACTCAACATATAGAGCAGAGTTAGAAAATTTATGTGGACCATGTCATGTTATAGAAGTTTAGCACATGATCTCATCACTTGGCTGATTGAGTTCAATTATATTTTGCTACATATAATCCTAATAGTGGTCATATCTCATAAAATTAGGCTCGTCTTTACCAATTGCTACTCCTGAAGAAGAAGAAGAAAGATGCTTAAGGCTTGCATCTTCTTTCATTACACTATAAAATGGACTAAAAGAAATATATACTAGTAATTAGCTTATGGAAAAAAACTTTTTTCAATCAAATTAGTAACTCTTTTATTCCACTTAAGCTTTTGAGATAATTAATAACTGAACTTAACATGCTATTAAGGGAAATATTTCAAATAAGATGGAAAGAAATAAAAGCAAAGTCTTTCGCATGGTAGCAAAAAGAAGGCAATATAAATGTAGTAGTAGAAGCAACAGTCAAAGGAGCAGTCAAGCGGTCCGTGGTGGGGCTTAGGATCTAATAAGCGCCGAAAGGTACAGTAGACAGCCATCATCCAAAAGAGGGATTATAAGAGACAAGAAAAGACGTATATTTTTGTTTTTCTGAATTGAATCTCTCTTCAAGCTTTTGGAGAGAGGCACCATCCCATCCCATAAAAGCTAAAACAAAACCCCTACAAAATGGGTTTTGTTCCTTGTCTTATAGTATATTATTATTCTCGTGTTAAAGTATGTTACCTCACTTTTGGTTCCCTCTACTTTTTGTCATTGCATTGGCCCTCCTAATCAAGAGTTTAGACTGCCTGTCTCTATGTGAGGCAGTCTGCTCAACCTAGCCTCTATTTATTATAAGTGCTTTATAAATTGACAAGCACAATCCGGCACTCAAATCATGTATCCCAAAAATTGCTCATTGATGACCTCAATTTTTAATCCTAAAGGGTTATTTTTTACATTGAAAATGGAAATTCAAATCCAATTTTTAGAGTAGAAAGAATATACATCAACTATTAAGTTAAATGTTTAGTTATATAGATTATTTATTTGACACGATGATGCAAAAATTCTTTAAAATTACCATATACTTTCACACCAGCCATAAGAACCATAACAATTAAAATCAAATGGTCATTTGTACTCAAGGGGATGTGTGTTGAAAATTTATTCCTTTTTTTGCCAATGCAAGAAAAGAGCTCAATCTTGTGATTAATCTACAACATGACATTCACCTCATCTCATCTATTACTTTTTAATATACTTTTTAAGGTAAAATACCTTTATCCTCTTAAATTTTAATCAAAATTTCAAACAGATCAATTAGATTTTAAAATGGACACTTCGCTCTAAAAAAATCTTCTGCTAGACACATAAGTTCAACCGTTAATGTTTCCGTTAGTTTGATGATATAGAAATATTAAAATAACAAGTTTACCCTTTATTAATTTTAAAAACTACTATTATATAATTTTTATTAATTTAAAAAATAGGGGAGGGAGATTGGTGCTCCCCAAGAAAGGGGAGCACCGATCGGAAGGGAGGGGATCTAATGCTCCCTCCCTTGGGGAGCACCAATCGATGCTCATTTTTTTTAATTTTTTTTAAATATAATAAAATTTTAAATTAATAAAGAAAGAAATGTATTTTAGACTTTTCATAATTTTTGTTAACGGTGTTTACACTTTTAGGGTAAAGTGTTCATTTCAAAAACTAATGGACCCATTTGAAATTTCAATTAAAACTTATGGGTATAGGGTATTTTACCTTACAATATATCATTATATTTGATATTTTCTTTTATAGAAAGAAGCTACATATACAAATTAAAAGGGCGTGTGTGTGTGTGTGTGTCGGTTCTCATATATTACTTTTCAATATACTTTTTATCATTATATATGATCATTATAGGTCAAATTTGGACTGTTGGTTTTAATAGTTAATCGAGTTAAGTAGTTTCAATTAGACGTTATTCATGAGCAAAATCAACAATAGAATCATTTGTTGTTGCATCAACTGCATCATCAAAACCTATTATCATAGCATCCATTTAATCAATCTCAACTATAGCACTTACCATGCCTAAAGCAATTTTAACAATAGCATCTGGCTCTCCAAAACCCAAAGCAATCAAGTAGCAAGCACGCAATATAGTGCCACTTCAAAAAAAGATCACAACGACTACGACATCTACCTCAATTTATTTCGATATTTGAAGGAAGACTCAAATCAAGAAAAAGAGGGAAACACCAACTTAATAAATTCAAAGTTTAAAAACTTATTCAAACTCAAACTCTAATGTCATCTCATCTGTTTTCTCATTTACACATCTTTGTATTCAAACTTGTAAACTTATCAAATCACATATCTCTTGCATTATAAATACAGTACAATACAATAAAAATCTCAAGGCAGTTTTCATCATTTTCAATCTCCTATCTTGTTTTCTATATGGTATTAGAGCTACAAAGCTCCATAAAGCCAAATTGCTTCACCACATAATCATAATGTTTTCCTCCATCTTTGAAACTAGCCTTCCAACAATCCCATCCAACCTTACATTGTTGTTTTCAAGCCAATAAGCTCCCTTGATCACCATCAGTGTTGTTACTCGTCTACCTATAAAACTCAAACCCTTAATTTTCTATTTTCAAGGACTTAATTCACATCTCTTCTTGTTGGTTTCAAACTTATTGGATATGTTGATGGTTCAACACCCTACCCTTTGCCATGATATGGCAAGAAAGATAAACTCCCCCCATTCTTGTTCCCAATCCACCTTATGATCATGCGATTAGATAAGATCAACTACTACTCCATGACATTATTTCATCTTCTAGAGATAATGTGCTTTTTTCCTTTTGTTGAAACTTCTTTGGATGCGTAGAACAAAATTAACTAAGTTTATGCAAATAATCCATATCAAGAATGATGAATCTAATAGAGAAGCTTACCAAGCCAAAAAAATCTAGATTTGCGTCAAAATACTTTTAGAATTTAAAAAGTGTGGCATATGAGCTTACATTGGTCAACTAGCCTGCTAGTTTTGAAGAACTTGTCATTCATGTCTTGAATGGAAATATTGGTCTTGATTTCAAAGAAATTTCAACTTGAATAAGGGCTCAAGAATCTTATATCTCGTTTGAATGATTGTTGGATGAGGTTGTAAAATCTAAAAATGTCTTTAAGAAGCAAAAATCCTTAAGTAATATGATCATTCCTTAAGAAGTAAGAATCCTCAAGTATCCTCATTTTACTACCAAGACATCACCATTTCCTTTCAAAAGAATAAAGTGGGCTTAACCTAGCTAGTGTAATAGGTTTCCCTTTTGAACTTCATGTTTTACCAAGAATTCTACTTACCCAAGTTCTAGAATTTTTGTCAATTTTGTGATAAAACAAGCCATTTAGCTAAAACTTGCTTGAAGATTAAGTTGGAGCTGTCAACCTCAATTACTAACCATGTCAACACAAAAGCAGCATCCTCTCAAAGGCTAGTTAAGTCAGGGGCATCTCATAATTTAATCAATAACTGCAAAACTTGCACTTCTCTTTTTAGTATGATAACCCAAATGAACTTTTTGCTAGTGATGGCACAAGTGTTCCTGTACCTCATACTAATTCTATTTCAATTAATCCTTCCTCACACTATTTTTTTCCATTAAATAATGTTTTTGAGTCCCTAAAGCTAAAACTAATCTCATTTTAGTCACTAAGTTTATTGATTCTAACAACGTTTCTATGGAAGTTTTTTTTATCTTTCTTTTTGTCAAAGGATCTTTGAACTAGGAGATCATTTCTTAGGATAATAAGAAGTGAAATCTAGCTTTCTAATTGATGTTATGTAGCTTTGGATAAGGGTTTGGTAAATGCATCTATTAATTGATGTTTTATGGGTATATGAGTTATAGTGAGCTGGCATTGTTCATTTTTTCTTATGTGAAAAATTGGATTTTTACAAGTATAACTGGAGTTCCAAGTGGGGGATCATGTATTTTTTAGAATTTCACCAACTATGGACATTATGAAATTTGGCAAGAACCAAATTAAACTTGAGGTAAATTGGACCATTTGAAATTTTTGAGAGAATTGGTGAAATGGCCTATAGATTAACACTACTCTTGGATCTTTCTATTGTATGTTGGGTGTTTCATGTATCCATTCTCCATAAGTACAACCCCGATCTATCCCACATAGTTCAGTATAAGGCACTGCAGTTGAGGGACAACTTAACATATGAAGAACAAGTAGTGGAAATATTAGATAGGCAGGTTAAAAGACTTCATTCCAAGGATGTAGCTTCCAAAAAAGTGTTATGGTGCAACCACTCTACTGAAGAGGTGACTTGGGAAGTCGAGGACGAAGTACTTGCATTTATTCCGGAATTAGAGTTTAGTATAATCTGATTAAATTTGAGGACGAATTTTCTTAAAGGTGAAACAATATGAAACCTTTCATTTTCATATAAGGATAAAAATGTAACTTAGTTTGGTGAGCTCTTGATAAATGTTTTCAGTTTAAATTTCTACAGTTTATTACGTAGAAAATTCATATTTTATAAACTATTATGTCTATGTAAAAGTAAAAGGAAAGAAGAGCCAATTTGTGTGTTTTGAAAAAAAAAATAGCCTTCTATTAAGAAAGTATCGATACTTTTGAATGAAATTGTCACGGTCCAATTTTCGGGCCATGACCGATGCATGGGCCTAATGGGCATAACCCACTAAGCCCAAGCAAACCTATGTATATGACGTGTTCATCATTCCATCAAAAGTTCCTATAGTCACATTTCATAATTCCAATTCAAAATAATGCTAACCCTTGCCAACTCATAGTGGCAGTACTAATCAAAATATACATATATTGTCTAAAACATACATCTTAATAATTTATATCGGATTTGTCTATACACAACAAAAGGGATACTCGACTTCTAAGGGAGAGACTCGGGCGAAAGTGCAGCTATTGAATGCCGAGATACCTACCAAGGAGACGAATCTACGAGGACACTTCGACCTAGTTACTGACTGCCTCCTGATTTGAAAACATGAAGTTGAAAATAGTGAGTGAACAAAGGAAGGGAACAAGCAAACGATAAGAAAATTTTAAAGAAATCATGATGCACTTATTTTCAAAAATAATGCAATTTAGTTTAGTTCTTATTAAAACCCCTCGTTGAACCCTTAATTGGTTAATCACTTGATGATGAAGGATCCATGCAGAATAAAGAATTTGAAGAGTGAAAACTTTAGTAGCATTCAAGCAAGTTAAGTGAAATGACTGATCCTTGTTGCAGCGAGAATGAATTTTCGCTGCAACGAAATTTAGGCTCAAATCATCAACTGGCCGAAGGTTTCTCACTAAAACCCCTCATTTCAAACTTAATTAATCAATTCCTTGATGTTGGAAGTCCATGATCAACTATAATGTTAAAGAAGTGAAAAATATGGCAGAAATCAAACAAGGTAACAAGCACAACAAAAGGTTTCTCGTTGCAGCGAGAATGAATTCTCATTACAGCGAAAATTTCCTGCAGACATCTCACTGCAGCGAGAATGTATTCTCGCTGCAGCGAGTTACAGGGCTGCAGCTAGCCTTCCAACCCGAGAGTTTTTCACTTCAACAAGAATGATTCTCGCTGCAGCAAGAAACATAACACCAAGAAAAAATTTTCATTATATCAAGAGAGGGCCATTCTGCTGCAATGACAAAATCAATTTGAAAATACTTAGAAATTTCCAAGGTTCAACATGCAAGATTTCACATACATTACAACCATATACCATATTCATGAACTTTCTATTGTATATGTACATATATATCTATATACATATATAAACACTAACACCACCACCGCCTCACCCAACTCATGTGCAACCCCCACATCGCGCACATAGTTGGAGTCATCGTGTGCATCCCCCACATCGTGCACAGCTAATACCGCCATGTGCATCCCCCACATCGCGCATAGGCAATATTATCATCCACACACCCGCACCCGTCATCACTGGATTGTGCATCCCCTACATTACGCACACACACGGTTATATTTATTACACAATATTAACTATCAATACACAACATATATATTTATATCAACATCATATAAGACACAAGGATTCATCATATTGCACACTTACAACATAAATCATTTTAATAAAGGCTTGTTCGCATGCATAATTTTTAAGAAAAAATCAAATAAAAATCATTCACATGCTTCATCCAAATACCAATACATTTATCAAAATATTTTAAATGTAAGTTCACTCACCGGTATTTGTTAAATTTTTACCCAACTCCAACTTCCTCTAATGGTTCAAATGGGGCGGTAGGGCTTCGTTGGAACCTATCATCACATTAGCATCACAGTTAACTCAATTCACATAATTATAAATTCTAAAAGCTATCTCCCAACTAGCTTCCAATTGCCATTAAGTGACTATCTATTTTCACTATCCTAATCACTCTAAAATGAATAAACAACCTCAACCACAAAACACTCACAAGTCTAATCACTAGCCATTCTCAACACTTAAAAATCAACTCTACTTCACTACTCACCTTGGTAGTTTTATAATTGAATCCATTTCTAAGAGTTTTCAAGTTATTGTAGAAGCTTTCTCTTTCTCTCTCTAAAACACCTAGTTAGTGAGAGAAAGTATGAAAGTAAGACTTTTCAAGGGTTTTAAAGTGAGAGTGAAAGAGCACAAAAGGTTTTATGAAAAAGTGCACAACAGCATGAAAATTAGAGTTAACTTGAGAGAAGTTATGGAGGTTTCAAAACAAGCTTCCATGGAGGATGAAAGAAACGTGAGATGAGAGGAAGAAGAATAAGAAGCTACTGGAAAATGATATTTATAGCTAAAGCTTATCCAAACTCCACTTAAATTACGAAAATGCCCTTAACAAGTTGACTTTGTCTTCCTCCAATCCTTCGTGTAATCTTTTTACTCTTTTGACATTGAGATAAAATCCATAATAGTCTAGAAATACTCGGGTTTACAAAAACTTAAAAATTTTGAATTGAGATGAAAAATGACCATTTTGCCCCTACCTTGGAAATCAACATTATTTCTATTTCTTTCGTCCCTTTATCCTTATTTTCACCATTCATTTATGCCTTAGGCCTACTTAGGCCTTAATAAAGTTTGAAAGCATACTTCTAGGGATTCCTTAAGGAAATGACGAAATTACCCATAGTTAGTGATATCGCATCTACTTCTAGCTACGAGTCTATAAAGATCAAGGTCTCACAGAAACATACTTGACACCTATAATGCATTCTGCATAATAAGTATCAATACTTGCTACCTAGAATGCCCTGAAAAGGCTTTCTGTATAAAAAGTATCGATACATATGCCCTAAGTATCAATACTTATGCAACGTTTTACCAAAAAGGGTAAAACAATAATCTTTCAAAACCTCTTTACTCATCTGACTTTTTATTTCATCCAGTAGCTTTCAACCTTTTCTCTTTTCCTCTTTCTTACTTCTCTCTTTACTGCTCTTCTCTGTCAACTCTCTCTACTATTTCCTCCACATTTTTTCTCCAAACATACATGATATTAAACTTGGATTCTGGTTTCATAGTATTCAAAAGGTAAGATTTTAGTTTCCTAAACATCTAACTTCATGGATTTCATTTTTAGATCTAATCTTTCTTTAAAAATTTGTTTCTCTCTCTCTAAAACTTAGGTTTTCAGTTGATTTGGTTACCATAAGCTCACCAAGGTAAGATTATCACAAATTTAGGTTATGTACGTTATGAATTTATTATTAGAATGAAGATTAGAAACTAATTTTAGGTTTAGAAAGAGATTAGTTAGTGTTTAGTCAAAAAAGTAAGATTATTATGGATTTTATGGAATAAATAAGGTTATTAATGGTTATCACATATTCGAGGTTCTGTTGAAGACATAAATACTCCGTACCAAACAAGTGGTGTTGGTTGAAAGTGTTCAAGGAAGGCCACTCTTTGTATTTATGAGTAAATATGGCGTTTTAAATTATTTTGATATAATTATAAGCATGCCTTGCCAATGGTTTAACATCAAATGCTGATTTGACATAAGTATGTGTTTATGAGAAAAATTTTGATGATGGATGCCACGTTTAAATATGGTTTTCTAGTGTGTGTGTGTGTGTGTGTGTGTGTATTATATACATATATGTAAATATAAGTACTTATTTATTTAGTTTTTTGCATAGAGGATAAACACCTTGAATGTTTTGATACTTCAAATTCTGAATCTTGTTTAACGATTGGAATGATGTATTAAATTGGAAATCTATGTTTGATAATGTTTGAATGTCCTTAGCATAAGATTGTTTAATTTGATAAATGAGCTAAAATTGGTGACATTGTACAAGTACATGTCTCAACATATACATTTCATGTAGGTGAATAAGTTCACCCAAATGAATTTTGTTTTGATAATTTAGTGGAACCTTTTGAGTTTAAGACCTGTAGTTAGCGATAGTAAACGTAGCCATTGTGCACAATGATCTATTTTGCTCTATTCCGATGTTCGTGGCTATGTGCACTGAACCATATTTGTGTTAAGACACACTTAATATATTGTCTTGATAATGAGGACGAATGTGAAACCCCAACTTTGAATTAAAGGTAGAAATGTAACTTAGCTTGGTGAGCTATTAATTTAATGTCTTCGTTTGAAATTTTTGAATGTTTATACTTTACGAAATGCATGTTTTTTGAAATCGTTAAGCCTATTTAAAATATAGGACCTAGAAAGGGCTAATTAGCTTTGTATTAGACGTAAAACTGCATTATGTACCAAAAGTATCGATACCTTTGAATGAGGTATCGATACTTGAACTCGGAAAGGTTTTTTTATGAACAAGTATCAAAACTTACTTTAAGAGTATTAATACCCTTGCTACAAAAAGAAAGTATCGATACTTATACCAAAAGATCAATACTTACATTATGGACTTGAAAAAAAATAAGGGTAAAGTGGAATTTTCATAAATAAAATAATATTTTAAACCTCTAAAAACCCTTCTTAGACTTTTATACTTTCTCTCTCTACCTTTTCTCTTATCTTTCTAAGTCATTTTAAATTGTTTAAGTTTAGATTCAAGTTCAGATTTTCATTTTAAAGACCTCTAGAGGTAAGGTTTTTACATCATAACCATCTAATCTTATGGTTTTAAATTCCAAAATTAATGGTTTCCTAAAAATTTGTTTCCCTCTAAAACTCTAGGTTTTTTTATTAGTTTTGGTTCTTTCAAGCTTACCAAGTTAAGGCTACCAAACACCCTAGTTAGTTGGGTTGTAATACTTAGCTAGACCAAGATTTAGTTACTGATTTTACGTTAAAGAATGATTAAAGGAATTTGCAAAAGGATAAATGGGTATTTATGGAAGTTATGGATAAATAAGTAAGTGTTGATGATGGATTATACGTTGATAAACTTTGCTGAAAAAGTTAGTAACTTGGAGATGTCGAGTTTGTTGTCATAAGGTGCTAAAGGAAAAGGCATGCTTCAACTAGGTGAGTAGGTATGACATTTTTAATTATTTTGATATAATTATTTTGAAAATACATCCTACGTTGAAAATATTGATAGTTTCTTTGCAAGTATTGATACTTGAAAGTCATCACTGCATTGAAAGTATCGATACTTTAGGTAGAAGTATCAATACCTTGTGTCTGGTGGGTTCTAGAAAGTATTCTTTTTGAAAAGTATCAATATTCTATGAGAAAGTATCGATACCTAAGGCTTATTTCTAAAACTCACTATTTAAAAGGGATTTTGATATTGTCTTTGACTTGGTTAAGTCCATTTAAGTTTTAAAGATTTTGCACTCAATTGAAATGTTTTGATTCAACTCTAATTTATGTTGGAAAACAAGTTTACAAAAGATTGGAAATTTGATCTATAACTTTTTTTTATTAAAAATGTATTTCTATAAACACTCTTCTATTTAGTTTGTTTCCCTTCCTTGTATTTGCTCATAGAGTTTTTATAACTCACATATATAAGTTGCATTTGTTGTTTTAGATTAATAGAATACTTGGCTCATCGTCCTTTGAAAAGAGCTATTTCTATCTTGTAGTAGGTGGTCTAAAGGCATCCAGTGGAAGTCATTCCTTTATTTGAGTTGTAATATGTTGTCCATTCTGTCTCTATTTGTTTGCAAATGGAATTGTTAAACTCTATTTACGTTTGTAATAATTATTCATACTTTGTGATTTAGCCACAAGATAGCATAATACACTGTATGTTTTCAAAAGTATTTATGTTTTAAATATTAAGTACAAAGTAGTGCATATGAACTTTGATGTTTTTATGTATAATACTACATGGTGATGTGTCCCATGGTTTTACACATGATTATCTAATGTCTGTCTATTATTCTAAGGCTTGGTCGAGTCGAGTGGGTTTTTTTCATTAAGCCCTTGCGTCAATCTTGATCCCAAAATTGGGATGTGACAATACCATTATCATAGGGATATACCAACCCTTTCTCTATTCTATTCTTCTTAAGTTAGAGCTCCACCAAGTTTGTTAAATAAAGTTTGAGACCTCGAATGGAAATTCTATAACTTAAACTTTGAAGTTTGAAATTGATTATATTTGTTTCATTTATTGATTTGAAAGAATTTGTGATAAAATACGTTTTTTTGACTGGTTTTATATCTGAAAATTGAGTAATTGAATAAGGGATGGTTTGCATCTTTTGTTGTGAGTATGTTGCCTTTATTTGTCGAATTGATCTTAAAAATATTGATGAAGCCTTAGATGATGACTATTGGATACTAGCAATGCAAGAAGAATTAAATCAATTTAAGAGGTGTCAAGTATGGGAGTTAGTTCCTAGACCAAATAATTATCCAATTGTAGGTACTAAATGGGTCTTTAGGAACAAAATAGATGAACGTGAAGCCATAACTAGAAACAAAGTTAGATTAGTTGCCAAAGAATATAGTCAAAAGGACTGAATAGATTATGATGAGACTTATGCTCTGGTAGCTAGATTAGAGGCCATTAGAATGCTTTTAACTTTTGCATGTTACATGAACTTTAAGTTATATCAAATAGATGTTAAAAGTGCTTTTCTAAATAGACTTATGAATGAAGAGCTATATGTTGAACAACCTCCTGATTTTGAGAGTTTTACTTTTCCAAATCATGTTTTTATATTAAGAAAAGCTTTGTATGGTTTAAAGCAAGCACTTAGAGCTTGGTATAAAATTTTATCAAAATTCTTAATCAAAAATTATTTTACTAGAGCAAAGGTTGATAAAACTCTTTTCATCAAAAACAAAGGTAAAAACATTTTAATTGTACAAGTTTATGTTGGTGATATTATTTTTGGTGTTATTAATGAACTTCTTTGTCAAGAGTTTGCTAAAACCATGTAAGGAGAATTTGAAATGAGCATGATGGGTGAGCTAAACTATTTCCTTGGACTTCAAATAAAACAAAAGAACAATGGAGCATTCATAAGTCAAGCCAAAAATACAACCATGCTCAAGAAGTTTGGAATGGAAAGCATAAGAACATATCACACTCCAATGAGCACCTCAATAATGGTTGACAAGGATGAAAAAGGTACATCCATTGATTAAAAGCTTTATAGATCCATGATTGGTTTCTTGCTTTATCTTATAGCTAGTAGACCGAACATAAGCTTAGTTGAGAATTGTGTGCTAGGTTTTAATCATCTCCTAAAACCTCATTTGAGTGTTGTCAAAAGAATCTTTAAGTACTTAAAAGACATAGAAAATGTATGAATATGGTATCGAAGGAGTTTCACTTTTGATTTCCACTCATATTCGACTGCCAATTTTGGTGGATGCAAAATAGATAGAAAAAGCACATCCGGTATATGTACTATATAGTATGTTGATTTCATGGTTTTCAAATAAACAAAATAGTGTAGCTCAAGCCACTATCGAAGCTGAATATGTGGCTGTCAAAAGTTGTTGTGTTTAGGCGTTATGGATGAAGCAATAATTAAAAGGTTAAGGACTAGCTATGAAAAGAATTCCCACTAAATGTGACAATACTAGTGTCATAAATCTCACAAAGAATCCCATCCATCATTTTAGAATGAAACACATAGAAATAAGGCACCATTTTATTAAATATCATGTTCAAAAAGAAGATGTTGCTCTTGAATATGTAGGTACAAAAAACCAATTGGCTGATATTGTCACGATTCAAATTTCGGGCCATGACCGGCACATGGGCCCAATGGACATAGTCCACTAAGCTCAAGCAAGCCTATTATTCTGACATGTTTATCATTCCATCATAAATTGCTAAGTCATATTTCATAATTTAGAATTCAAAATAATACTACACATTGCCATCTCATACTGGCATACCAAACAAGTGTATATACATTGTCTACAACATGTATCTTAACAATTTACATTAGGTTCGTCTATACACAACAAAATAATACTCNCATACCAAACAAGTGTATATACATTGTCTACAACATGTATCTTAACAATTTACATTAGGTTCGTCTACACACAACAAAATAATACTCGACCTCCAACGGATGGACTCGGATGAATGTACAGCTACTGAATGCCGAGACACCTACCAAAATATGGATATAAGTCTATAAGGACACCTCGTCCTAGTTACCTGCTGCCTCGTGATATGAAAACATGAAGTTGAAAACGGTGAGTATAAACCCAGTGAGTGAACAAGAAAGGGAACAAACATACCATAAGGAATCTTTAATGAAATCATGATGCATTTTTTTTTCAAAACAATGCAATTTATTTCTATTCTTATTAAAAACCCCTCATCAAGCCCTTAAATGATTAATCATTTGAAAATCATGGACTCATACATAACGAACCATTTGAAGAATGAAAACTTCAATATTACACAAGCAAGTCAAATACGACAATGAATTTTCGTTGCGGCGACGTTGGGATTTAGTTATTAGCCGAACGAGGGTTTCTCAACTGGTCGAGGGTTTCTCACTAAACCTCCCCATTTTAAACTTAACTCATATAATCCTTAATGTTGGAAGTCCATGCTCCGATATGGTAACAAAGAAGTGAAAGATAGGGCAGTAATTGGACAAGATAGGAGACCAAAACAGAAGGTTTTTGGCTGCAGCGAGATTGAATCTCGCTGCAGCGAATTTGTAACCCAGAAACAAAAGGTTTCTCACTGCAGCAAAATTCAACTGATGAAACAGAGAGTTTTTCGCTGCAGCGAGATTCCTTTTCGCTGCAACGAGAAGCTACAGTGACTATCTCGCTGCAGCGAAATACATTCTCACTACAGCAAGAACCAGTTCTGGTGAAGGTTCTCAAACCCAAGTTTCTCGCTGCAACGAGAATGAATTTCGCTGCAGCAAAAACAGAGCAACAAGAGAAAAGTTTCCCCTCACTCAACAAAAAGGCCATCTTGCTAAACCAACAAAATCAACATGCAGCATATGAAAATTCCCAAAGTACAATGTATCAAATTTCTCATATATGTCGATCATATATCACATTCATAAGTTTTTATTTCATAAGTCTAGATATGCATAATTACATAGATAAACATCAACATCATCATAATCACACCCTGCTCATGTACATCCCCCCACATCGTGCACATAGCCGGCACCATCGTGTGCATCCTCCCACATTGTGCACAATCAGTGCCATCGTGTACATCCCCTCACATCGTGCACACAGGCACTATCATCATCCATCTCTCACGCCACTATTATCACCGGCATGTGCATCCCCCCACATCGTGCACACACACGGTTACAGTCATTATACACAATATCATTCATCATGCACAACACACACATTTATATATCATCATACTACAATAGTGCATGAATCCATAGCAATCACATATCACAATATAAAACTATTTTACAAAAGCTTATTCCCAAGGCACTTGTCTTTATGAAAAACTTGATAATTCATTCAAATGGGTGGCAAATACATTATATTTTCCAAAATAAGTTTTGAAGGCAGTCCACTCACCAATTGATTGTAGAGCCTTTAGATAACTCCAATTCCCCTAATTATCCAAATGAGATGATGGGGCTTTCTTAGAACCTAGGATCACATTAGCATAAGCAATAGGTCAATTTACACACTATGAACCCTAAAAGCTATCTCTTAGCTAGCTTTGAATTGCCACATTAAATGGCCATCTATGTTCACTATCTTAATCACTAAAAGTAATGAACATACTCAACAATAAAACAGCTTATAAATCCCAATTACTAGCCATTTTTTGCAGCTAAAAACCAAGCTTAATTCATTATTTACCCTAAGACTCCTTTGTAGTCAAATTCGCTTCCAATTGCTTCCAAATCAATGGGGTAATTCTCTCTTTCTCTCTCTTTCTAGAACGCCTAACTAGTGAGAGCAAGTATGAAAATAAGATTTATTAAGGGTTTTGAAATGAAAGAGTGAAAGAGCACAAGGGTTTATGGAAGGGTGCACCAAAAGCATGAAAATTGAAGCTAGAGAGAGAAAGTTATGGAAGCTTGAAGAAAACTCCCATGGAAGAATTGAAGAAACATGAAAGGGAAGAAGGAAGAAGAAGACAAGCTGCTGGAAATTTCAAGAAGGTGCTGGAAATTCAAGATATTTATAGGCCAAACTTATCCATTCTCTTAAAATTACGAAATTACCCCTCCACCAATTAACTTACTCTCCTCAAATCTTTTATGCAATCATTTTGTTCTTTTGACACCAGGACAAGGTCCATAATGGTCTAAACATACTCGGGTTCATAAAACTCAAAATTTTAACCCGAGGTGAAAATGACCATTTTACCCCTATCGTGAAAATTATTGTCATTTCTAGTTTTTTTCGTGTTGTCATCATTACACGTCATTTATGCAATCTTATGCCTATTTAGGCCTTAAAATATCATAAAACTTTCTTTTGGAAGCTTATTAGAGAAAATGATGAAACTATCATTGGCTCGTATTATTACATCTATACTTAGTTACAAGCCTATAGAGATTGGAGTCTCACAGATATTTTCACCAAAGCACTTGATAAAGAGCAATTTTGAGAAATAAAAAGTGAACTAGGTCTTTTGAATCCATTTTAGATGAGAAAACTGTCAAGGTTGATTGAAAATGATAAATTTTACTGAAAGCTATTTGAATAAAGTAACCATGTATGCATGCCTTATTATTTATATCTTTCATGACTTGTAATGTGTGATGGGCATATTTGATGCTTGGTTATTACAATTGGTATGTATGTTGTTTATGAAATCATGTCATGACACATATACATTCATGTGCATTCATACCATGGCCATCCAACTCTTAAGGTATATGGTAAGGTAGTTAAGGGAGCTATTTTCTTCAAAATTCATGATTTACTATCAAAAACTCACTTGCACTAGTTCAAGACAATACTTAAAACTATTCTTTTAATAAAATTTCACATTATTTTGATTGCAAAACATGTCTGAACCAAGTCACAGATTTTTAGAAATAAAAAATTATTTTTTTCAAGGCTATAGAGGCTCATATATCGATACTTTCACCCATGTATTGACACATGCAAGAACATGTATCAATAGATTGCAAAATCTATCGATACAATCTTTCTAGTAGCCAAAATAAAATTCCTATGATGAATGTATCAATATATGGACAAATGTATTAATACATTCAAGGACATGTATCGATAGATCATCAAATCTACCAATACATTTCTTCTAATAGCCAAAAATAAAAATCTATGACAAATGTATCAATACATAGGCAAATGTATTGATACATCTTACGATTTAAAGCGTTTGACGAGTCATTTCCAACTTACCTCGTGACCCAAAAATTCAAAATTCTCTCAACCCTTTTCATTTTTGTGTATTTTTTCTCGATTTGGCACCTATTAAAGTGTTTCTAAGGTGTTTTCCTCAATTAAAACACCATTTTCCCTCTCCTAAACACCAAATTTGGCCTAAAATCACACAAAATTCTTTCTAAAACCCTACTTTTGAAACCATCCAATTTTGAGATTTATTTGTGTCTTGAATCAAAATTGATTTGATTAAAAGGTATTTTAAACCTCTTTAATCATTGCTACCATTTTATTCTTATCTAAAACTCTTCAAAATAAAAAATCCTCACATGGCCCCCCGTTCTAAACACTTCAAACACACAGCCTCCTGCTAACAAGACTCTAACCAAGGTGAAGCCTTTGCCTCCCAACCTCAACCACTAACACCATGCGTCAACAAGCACTGTTTCAAGTAAAATTTCTCTCATGCTTCCTTAGAGTGTAAGTTCAATGAAAACTATGCCAAACGAGACGTCAAGCCGAGCAGGGTAATTGACTTCCACTATCTTGAGCAAATTAACTTTCCATATATTGTTAACTTTCGAGAATTAGATTGACTTAGTTACCTGTCCATGAATCATACATATGATGCTGATTTAGTACGAGTGTTTTATTTCAATGCCACCTTTAAGTTTGAGGATTATGAGGATAATGAAGCTGTAGTTCACAATAATAGGTTTATTACAATAGTGATGGGAAAGCGAATTGTGGTAACTGAGCACACCTTAGACACTGTTTTAGGTTTTGATGTTCGTTAGGGGGATAAAGACTATGTCGAGGGGGTATTCACTAAGAAAATTCTATTCACAATCTATCCCTACCCTTTTGATAGTGAAAAAGGTACGACCAATGTCAAATGTATATCATTCTACGACCGTATCCTTCATTTTATCCTGTCCCATATAATCCGCCCTCACGGCACCAACTATTCCATCGTTAATAGTAAGGATTTTTGGTTTCTTTACTGTGTTAAGTGCCAACATTATGTCAACCTATCCAAATTCATACTGGATGACATGCTGAAAATAGTAAACAAGTCTAGGAAAACGTTGCTTTATGGCATGGCCATTAGTGCCATCATTGACTCTGTAGGCGTCAATACTAGGCGTGATCTACTTAAACAACATGCCATGCATACCAAAATTAATGAGCACGCCATAAACAAGCTAGGTTTTGTGCTTTTCAACAACACTTGGATGCCTTAAGAAACTGTCCATGAACCTGAAATAGTTGAGGATGAGGGAAATGATGGCACACATGCTGAGCTTAGTGCAACCCCAAGTGTTGGTCCTAGCGTAAATCCTAATGTTGCGCTTAGTTACCCACCAATGTCCACTACTTTTGACTTTGAGCAAGCGTGTACTCGATTGTTATCATAAATGGAATCTATGGATGCTCGTATGGTTAGTAGGTTTGACACTTTAGAGGCTTCAAACCGCGACCTACTGCATCACCAACAACTTTTGGAGAAGCAATTTTGTGCCCATTTTCCACCTCCACCTTGACTACCTCATAGAGGACATCACTTCATATCAACTTTACCTAACCTTTCAAATTGGATGGCAGCATTCTCATTTACATTTAGTTTTCATCATGTTTGTTTCTTGTTGTTGTCTTGCATAGATTGTTTCAGTCTTGAACTCTTTTAGTTTTCTGCACTATATTGGATGGTAGTTGGTTGTCGATTTTGGCATTGTTGTTGGTTTGTTTTACATTTTTTATTGAATTTTTCTTTTGAACTTGTTTTCGTGCTAATGATGATACTATCTTCCTGCTACAATTATTCTATGCCATCACTACTTTGTCATTTATGCTCTTTTTATGCTATTACACTAACATCTGTTTCTTGAGCTTGGCATGATTTTAATGTTATCTTGACACAATCTTTCCTTAAACTCCGCTTTCAAATTTGATCAAATTTCCCTTTCATGCTTAACTTTCATTTTGATATAACAAAAAATGGGAAAATGGTTTTAACAAGCAAATTTTGCATATAAAATCAAGTGTTTTTCTTTTTTTAGAAGGCTAAATCACTTTTAATATTTAAATTTTTAAAAAAACTTAAATTGAGAGGGAGCACAAATTAAGGGAGAGAACTTAAAATTGAAGGATAATTTATAAATTTTATATAATTTTCAAATCCTTCAAATTCAGGGGAGTCTATTTTCAAAAAAGTTGAGCAAATTTTGCTCATTGTTTTGTCATATCAAAAAGGAAGAGATTGTTAGCTTTATAGCTTTCAAATTGATCCATGCCTTGAAATGGTAAAAGAAAATTATCAACATTTCATCTAAGTATTGATAAATCAAGCCTAGACATCCTATAGTTCTTTCAAATGAGTTTGAAAAGAAGAACAATGAAAAAGGACTTGAAAAATGCTTTTAGTTCAAATCTATCGATACATGTTTATCATGTATCGATACATTTTCTTGTGAAAGGTCAAAATCTACAAAGTCAAACTTAATATATCGATACATTATCAAAATGTATTGATAAATTTCCATGAAGATTCAAAAATAAAAACAGCAACATATCGATATATCCACACACGTATTGATACAATATGACCGTTTGAGTCCAGAATGAAGAGAAAAATAGCTATTTTTGCATTAAATGCATCTCCAACTACCTCAAGAAGCTTCAACAACTATAAATACAAGCTCTCACCACATTTATAAAGGTTGGAAGACTTTGAAACACATTTCTAAGAGAATAATTTAGCTATAATCATTCAATACTCTTTGTTCTACTCTTCTAGTATTTAAGTCTTCTATTGTATCATTTATTGAGCCTTCAATTATTATATTTCTTCCCCACCAAACATTGTACTTAATTTGCTACTCAACCTTTACGAGGCATTTTAGCTGCACCCACTCATTTATTGTGTACTTATGAGTGGTTATACCTTAACCAATTGAAAAGATAGTGTTTGAATGGTTGTACCGTAACCAAAGTAAAGGTAGAGCAATTGTACTTAACTCATAAAAGGCATTGCATTATAAGGTTGTACTTGATCCATAAAAGATAGTGTATTAATTTTCATTTCAATAGTAGATTTTAAACTCTTTAGTGAATTTAAGAGAAAAGACGTAGGCAACCAAGCCGAACCTCTATAAAAACTCTTGTGTTGTTTTCTTTTCTATTCTTCTCAAATTCATTTGTGTTATTAACTTCTTTCTCTCCACAAAAATTTACTGTTTTGCTCAATTCTGAAAAATGGCTTAGTTTAAGAAATTTTAATTTCTCTTAAATTTCAAAAAAGTTTTAAAATATTCCAATTCACCTTTCGCTTGGAAATATTCACATTGAACTTATTGTAAAATGACAAGTAATATTTTGACTAACAACAGTTAGTCAACTATTAGTTATAAGGGTTTATTTGGTACTAAATAAAAATATAAAAATTTGATTGAACGTAATAAAAGAATAATAAATTATTTAAATTTGTATAGATGAAATAGTAAAATTATTACGTCAGTAGTTTCATATGATAAAATTACAAAAATATTTTATCAATCATAAAAACTTTTTATCACATTTAAAAATATTATCATAATGTTATTGCTATAAAGTATGCAGTAAATGCGAAACCCAAAAAAATGGGAATTTTAAAAATAACTCTTAAAGATAAGATGTTTTAAAAAATAGCCATCTTTATAATTTTAACTATTTTGAGCTAAGTTAGACAAAATTACCCTTAATGAAATTACATGCTATGATATTACATGCCATGTACAAAAACATGTTACATGCCATTGTTAGATTATTACACGCCATGTACAAAAACGTGTAACACGCCATATACAAAAATATGTAGCACGATATGGTTAGGTTGTTACATGCCATGTTGAAAAAAAATATTGTTGTTATACTCCATGTACAAAAACATGTTACACATCGTATTGAAAAAAAATACTGTTGTTACACGTCATTTACAAAAACATGTTACACACCATGGTTAAAAAATGTTGTTACACGCCATGTTGAAAAAAAAAATTGTTGTTACACGCCATGATGAAAAAATATTGTTGTTATACGCCATATTCAAAAACATTTTGTTACACTTTAATGCTTAAAATGTTGTTGTTACTTACGAATCAAAACTTCAAATCCTCTCAACTTTCTTCATTTCTTTTTGTTTTTTTGGTAATTTGTCATCGATTAAAGTGTTTGTAACATGTTTTCATAAATTAAAACACAAATTTTCTTATCTAAAACACATATTTCGACTAAAAATTAAAAAAAAAATTCTTTAAAAATCTAGGTTTATGAATTTCAAATTTTTGAGTTTATTGGTGTCTAAGTCCCGAATTGATTCAATTAAAAGCTATTTCAAACATCTGTTATCATTTCTATCATGTTAGTTTATCCAAAATACCTAAAAATCAAATTCTCCAAATAGCCACCCACCCAAGCACATCAAAACCATTGTTCGGTATCTTGAAACCACAAGAAAAAGAAATCTGAAAACGTGGGAGACAGAAATCGAAAGTATAGCAAATGAATGCTGAAGAGAGAAATCGATAAAATTTGAGAGAGTGAGATGGTGAGAGAGAGAAATCAGAAGCACAAATGAGGAAAAATTGTAATGAATGGTTTAATTTATTTGAAATAATTTTAAGGGTATTTTTGTCAAGTCATGGCTAAATATAGCTAAAAACAGTTAAATTTATTTTGATGGTTATTTTTAAAATGTCTTTATCAAGAAAGTTTATTCCTCATAATTTTCTCATAAAAAAATCAAACTTTGAAATTTTAAAAACACATTAAATGTATAATTGAGCCCGAAAATGGTGATGAAAGCTTATACCAATTCTAACATTATCAATAAAAAAAAATTCTAACATTATCAATATATAAAACGTGGTTCCGTTTAGACCTGATAATTTTAGACATAACACATTAACACGACACGAGAAGACACGAGATTAAACAGGTTTAGGTTTAACCTTAACATATTTCGTGCCTAATCATATCTGATACATTTAAAACATGAAAATTTTCGTGTCTTAACGTGTCAGACACGAGTAACATGTTTAAAACACGTTTAATTAATCGTGTTAATTGTGTTATCGTGTGTAAATGTATAAACGTATTTAATCATATTATCGTGTTTAAAAATGTATACATGACACGCTTATCAACTTGTTAAAAATTAATAGTCAAATACTGTTTTAGCTTTAATTAAAAAATTTTAAACAATTATTTTAAATTTTATAAAGATAATAATGTAATTATATCATGCCCAAATCCTAATTTTAAATTTTGTTTTGTTTTATTTGATGTTCTTGTTATTTTGTTTTGTTATAATTGTTTATATAATTATTGATTTTAAATTTAAATAATAAAATTATATTTAATTGTAACTATTTTTATTTAATCGTATTAAATCTGTTAAACGTGTTAATTGTGTTATTAATCGTTTCGTGTCATATATTGACACATTTAACAAACATGTCTAAACGTGTCATATCGTGTTATACGGTTATTAAACGTATACGTGTACATATTTTACATTTAAGACATGAATAGTATTCGTATCGTGTTCATGTTTAACCTTAACATGTTTCGTGTCTAACACGTTTAATACACAAAAACACGAATTGTGGGGTCTTAATTCTATTTTTCTTTATTTTCGTTTGGAGAAAAATGCTTAGAAGCACAATGTCTGGTTATTGTGGTAAAAAGATAGTCAGTATATTTGTTTTATACATGTAGGAAGCAGTGTATGTTTTTTATTAATATAAGTACGAGAAAATAATAGGCATTTAAATAGATCAAAGCTGAACTAGGTTAACGGAAAATTTTCACATTGATGACTTGATACTAACAAGTAACAAGATGGTAGCATTAGAGAAGAGAGGATCTCCTCTTTCATTTATACCCATATAAATCATGTCAGTAAAGGATGAAAGCTAAAGAAAGCGAGCGGAGAAGGGAACCAAGGCCCTTAACAAAAGAACTTCAGTTAGTACTGTCAGCTCCTGCGAAATGCTTGTCAGTCCACCTCACCTATTCAAGGAAAAAAAGTTAACCCCACCAACTGTGCATGCATCACCATTCACCACCCTGTCTCTAATTCCCTTTCAGCCTTGCCTTGCACAGATTTTTATCCTCCATTTTCATCTGTATATGAGCTCATTCCATGCCAAAAATTGGTGTCTGGAACACTGAGAGGCTTGGCTTTGCAGTTTGATAAGAATGCAGAGATTGTGCAATCCAGCTACCATAGCCAGAAGAGCTCTCGTAATTGTTGTTACCGCTATTATTTAAGGCAGTCGGTGTAGCCAATGGGAGGGAAGAAGTTGAAGTACTAACACCGCTTTGTTGCTGAACATAACCACCTCCATTGAATAACCCATTGCTGCTTTCGTTGACTAAAGAATTTACACCGAAGGCCATGCTGAAAGCACTGGGATCTTGGAAAGCGGACCCATTGTTTGATGACTGATGAAACAAAGTTGGTGCAACACTTGGGTTCTTGGCACTGCTTAAGGAAGCCGCTGTGTTATTGTATCCAAAAATATTGGACCAATAATCAGATGGGTCTTGCTTGATGGGAACTGCAAAGCTGAGAGCGGAGCTTGGAGCAGGCTGAGACGCAAAAGTCACTGCGGATGATGCTGAGGAGTGATCCCGGTCATCGTCGGTGCTCTTACCATCGGAAGCTGAATCAGAGCAGTTTTTGGATTTGTTGCTGAGTCCTCCGATGGGAAGATTACTGTTGGCAATGCTTTTTACATCGTAGCGGCTCATGTCGAAATTTGTCACTGCGTTTAGGCCTCTAAACTTGATTGCAGCAATATCATAGGCCTCAGCTGCTTCTTCTTGGGTGCCTGCACAACCAATATGCTCACAATTCAAAGACTTAATTTGAAAGGAAAAAAGACAAATATTGACTTGCAACCTTTCAAAATGTACAAGTAAAACAAAGAAAAACTCACTAAATGTGCCAAGATAGAGATCTTTGTTGCCTGCAACTCTTCCTATTCTTGCCTGCCACCTACCATGTTGGTGATGCCTGAGATATTGTTAGAAGAAAAATGGATTATTTTACGTTCACTTGAAATATAGTATCAATTTATTTACGAACCAAAAGAATACAAAATGGAAAAACTGTAGTAAAAGAATGTGATGAACCTTGTGACCCCTCTGTAAATTGAGGCACCCCTGGAAAATCCACTACTTTTCCTGAAACATAAAAAATAACCCAAAAAGAAAGCTAATTAATTAATCTCTGCTCGAAAAGACCAAAAAGATTATAGCTTAGTAGATCAAGACCTAAAAGCAAATGAGATATTTTAATGGTCATTACCTTCGGAGAGAAGCAACAAACTCTTGCCTAGTCATGTTCTTCATCTCTCCCAGTTCCTTCTCGTAGTTCGAAATCTAGGAAAAGGTATAATTTTTTAGCAAGATCGAACAGAATAAAGTTAGCTAAGAAAACAAATAAATGCACGCCAGAATCTGAGAAACAGTGGTTACCGGAAAGTTTGTAGTAGTGGTCGGACCCCAGTACTTAAGAGCTGCGAGATCGTAAGCTCTAGCCGCTTTCTCTTCTTTGTCATACCCACCTAAAAGAATTAAAGAAGGAGAAAGAAAATCCAAGAGAGAATCTTCATGTAAGCTGAAGTTGATGACATAGCCATGCAAAAGAGAAGAATCTTGGTTCACAGTGACCAAAATCTAACAGCAGTCCAATCTGAAGTAATTATTGACGGTGATGAAGAAGAATATTTTGTCACAGTAAAAGAGAATGATGATCTTTAATTATAGAGCACTTAGAACTGGACTCACCCAAATAAACTGAAAACAACAATGATGGAGAATCGGAGCGTCGCATGGCAGCAATCATTCGTCATGTACATGCCACATAAAGAGCCCACATTAGCATATTAGAATCTTCAACATTCATAATTTTTTTTAATAATAAGTCAGTACTAAAAGCACAGTCAATCTAGTGCGCGCCCTTGGTATTCAAATGTCCAGAAGAAGATCTTAGCCCTAGAAATGGGCATTCTTCTTTTTTTTATCTAGGGATTTGCATGCTCCATTAACATTCATTTTATTTGAACTCCCATTTCTTCCGGTCACATATTCAACTCAACCACCACCTCCTCAAAAGGACCATTCATTCACAGTTGGTCAGATGTTTGATCAGAGACCTAGATCTCAAGGGTGTCGTATATATACACATCATCAAAAACCCTCGAAATATTCTGACACAATAAGATGAAAAACATAACCTTTTAGCTTCTATTACCTTGCCTTCCTTTTCTACTCTGGCCTTCTCTTCTGCAGCTATTGTCCCACAAGTGAGCTTCATATCTTCCAGTCCATCTATGCCTAAATCAAACCCAAAGAACAAAAAATGAAACAACTTTTATAGCATTAGAATATAGAATATATAAAAGTTAAAACTTCTTTTAATATACCTGAAAATCGACAGACAATTGGGTCGTAGTATTTATTTGTTCATGTTTTTTTACCTGGTGACACCTCGGTAGATGGAGGTACGTTGGCCAAAAGTGTCAACAGCTCTTCTTGGTGCGGGCTCAGCTGTAGGTACTAACTGTTGCTGCTGCTGTTGCTGTTGTTTGTGAGTGTCGGTTCGTTCAGAGGAAAATCCACGAAGAAAACTAGCAGCTATGGTTTTGAGCTCGGAGTCATATATCTCGGTGTCAGAGACAGTCACGGGTGTTTCAGCAGAGAAGTGAGGGTGAGGTGCATCTCCAGCTCCCGTTGTGGTCGAAGAACCCCCAAGAAAGTCCTCGAGTTTTGGGCCACCTCTGAACATGGATAAGTCTGTTGCACCAGCGGTGGTAGTACCTGATGCTGCTGCATCTTCTTCTCGTGCTGCACCCAAAAACATGATCACCCCATTAATCATAAATAACAAGTTCTTTTAACATAAACAGTAAAATCATGGTAACTGTTTTCTTTTGTTTGCTTTTACTACTTTGAACCCCAAAAAGATAGTTTAACATAGAGGACCTGATGAGTTTATTGTTGAGGTTGGGGCGGTGGGGTTGGGAGTGGTGAAAGCTTCAAAGAGGCAGAGGTGAGAAGAATGATGAGAGGAAGAAGAAGAAGTAGGGAGGTTGAGATGTTGTTGTTGTTGGTTGGAAAGAGAGAAAGCAAGCCAATTTTGAGTGGAAGAAGAATCCATGTTCCCCATGCTCATATCCATAATATTGCTTTAATTTGCCGGTGAAGATCTCAAGGAGGGAGAGAGAGAGAGAGATAAGGGGGATGTGTGTGTCTGTGTATGTTTTTCTACTTTGGAAATAGTGGAACTAGTCGTAGTAGTAGCGGCAGTGTTGCTTAGAAAGAGAAAGAGAAGGAGAGAATCGATGAAACCATGGGGGAAGTTAGTGGGAGAGCAATGAAATGGTCAAGAGAGACGATGGATGACACAGATATAGAGGTAGGGGAAGAAAGAGGGTGAGTGTGAAGAGAAAGAGAGAAGGTCTCAGAGGTCGCACGAGCATCGAGGTTCTTTCTCTGAGCTAACAAATTTAATATTGAATGAGAAAATGAGAGAGAGAGAGAGAGAGAGAGAGTTAGCAAAGCAAGTGGAAGCATGTAATGGGATGAGTGGGCGGTCTCTCTCTCTTCTGTTTTCAATCTTCAGTCTTGACCAAACCACTGTTTAACAAAATAAAGCGAGAAACAAATGATTTATTTCTTCAATTTTTTTTCATTTAGTTTTAAAAAATGTTAAACTTATGCAATTCTTAATCAGATTATGTTTATAAATAAAAATTATAATTATGATCAAATTAACGATTTTGATATATTAAAGATATTTTTTAAAAAAATTAAATAAAAATATACAACCAATTATATCAAATATAAAATTAATCCGAAGCGGCACATAAAGGATAATTTTAATGTAACAAATGAGAGTTGATTGTCTCAATATGTTTAATACTTATTGATGATTGAATGTTTACTAGAATGATTCTAAGGTTGATCATATGTTGAGGCCAATTACCTCAACGATTTTCTGGTAAAAATAAGATTGATCGACCCGATATGTTCAGTGCTGAATGGGAAAATTATCTTGGAGTTTACAATTTTTTTTTTTTGGGGGAAGATGCTTCAACTCTTGTTTTTCCTTGTTATGTATAATGTAACGAATTTTAGTGTATATATTTTTTTTCTTGATTATCTAAGTTTTGTTTTTGGGATGTTATATTTGACTTTTCAATTCGACATCTTAGGCTATGAAACTTTATAAACTATTTTTTTAAATAATATAGACCTGTTCAAACAATCAAAAAAAATTTAATGTTGGTGCATAATCGAATTCTTACAATAAAATCTTAACATTATCTCCAAATAAAAAAAATAAAATTCAAAACTTTCTTTTTGTCGTTGTGGCAAAATCTCACTTATATAAATATGTTGCCTTTGACATGTTACAATTGAGAAATAATTTAATGACTTTGAATACAGTGAATAAAGATGTTGTTCTAATATCTTTTACATGATGCAACAAACTATAGACATGCAAACAAAAAGATTTAAACTAAGAGATGATTTAACTTGTAATTATAATTTGAACTAGACTAATAATTTGTTTGAAAAGAAAGGTTAAATCTGTGTAGATACATACTCTGACTAAGGTACCATTTTCCTTGTTCGAAAAGCAAGAAAATAAAAAGGTCTAAGAGAGTGTGGAAGCAAGCAAGGGGGTGAGCCATGAGGATTGAGGAGGGACTTTTTTTTTGTTAAATTTAGAATCATTACAGTTGGTCCCTACGACTGCCGCGTGTCCTTTCTTTGTCTCTATGATAAAAGGGTTTTTCTTTTTCTTTTTTTTTTTCTTTCTTTCCTGCTTTTTTGACTACTCATGACGATTGTTGCTAGTAAAAGACAGCTTGCGCCTCTCGGGGCCTCACTTTTGATCCTCATCACATTATGGGTGGCACAGGATTTTGGTGCGCTCTCCTGTGCTTTGAACGTCTGCCTCTATTTACTCTTACAAGCTTTTACTAAAACCATGGAATTTGGGTGGCAAGAAGAATTGTCCTTTTGACAATTTCTCTCTTTTTTTTTTCACATTACGTTTATCTTCAAAATTCTATAGTAGTTTTAACTAATATAATTATTACATTAACTATATATGAAACCAGTTAATAAATTTAGTAAACTAATAAATTAATATAAAATTAAACCAAACTCACATTTAATAGTTTTAAACCCTTTTCCCTATCATTCGACGATAAGGCTTTCTTTCTTATCACTTATTATTGAATGAGTGTAATTTCAAAATATTTGTGATACAGGTTAAATTTTATCACTCATCTTTTAAAGAATGCAATTTCAGCACTGTAAATTTATTTTTATTTTGCTTAATCTATAAACAAATATGGTTAAATTGATGGCTTAACTTGTTAAATTAATAACTTGGTTATTTTTTATTGACGTGGACATTCTTTTTAATCTTTACTCATTAGGCAAGTGACACATTAATTAGTCTTGTTAGAATAGAAACATGACCCAATATTACACAATGTCGAATGAGAATGTTAGGCTTAAGAATTAAAAGGATCTTAAGGAAGAAAGGCCGGGTTTAACAAATTAAGAGGGCTATGGAGGAGACAAGGGTTTGAGGAATCGAGCAAGATTATCGAAAAAGTTAAGAAATTGAGAGGGTGAGAGATTACGAGTGAGATTGATAAGAATGGGAAAGGAAAACGTGATCCATGAGTTATACAACCTAGATGAAATCGTGACAATCTTCATAAATAATCTACCATCCCAAGTCAGTAGGCAATTGCTCAAAGTAATATGTGACCAATTTGGTGTAGTGGTTGACATTTTTATTCCTCATAAATGGTCAACTAAAGAAAGGCATTTTGGTTTTGTTCAGTATCAATCCTTATTGGAAGCTCACCAAGTTTTGGCTGCTTAATTACAAGCTTGGTACCAACATAACTAGACATAACCCACACAACTCTTTCTAGAGTAGAAAATTCAATAACCAAGAAGCCTTCTCCAGCCATATTACCAAGGTGTATGACCAAATTGATGGGAAAGGGCTAGTCATACTTCGTAATGCAAAATGAAAAAAAAAAAAACAAAATACAAACGCAGTGAAAACAAATAATCAAATCAGCCTTTCCACCCAATGTCACTTTCATGGTTTTTGGATGATGTGCAATACAATAAAACACAAATGTTATCTAGCCATTAGCTTGGGGACAAAGGAAAGTTTGATTCCTGTTCCAACCTCCACCAAATAGCCCCCTCGAGAGACCTCACATCAAGCCCTATTGTAGCAAACCAAAGCTATCCAAGAAGTTCTTGTGCAGCCTCTAACAAAAGTTCAAACGGTGAATGGAGAAATCCCTTTAAAAGGGTGGGATTGCCAAGCCTTCAATGTGCTAGCAAGGATGTGTTCTGAACACTTTGCTCTTCCTTTTCACCCTAGCCAAATAGCACAAGAGAAAAATAGATTTTCTCTCACATACTCACAAAAGGCGGCAACACTACACACTAGTGAAGAATGGTGGCTAGGTTACTTAGAATGAGTAGCTTAAGCAAGGTATTTATATCTTGAACAAATTTCAACCTTAATGACTTTTTTTCATGTAATTGCTAATTGGTCATTGTAATTAATTAAACCTTTTAATTAAGTTCAATAAAAGTTCATAACTTCTAGTTTTGATTAAGTCTAACTTAATCACCTCTCTCAATTTAATCTTAATATTCACCTTTTGTGTGTGACCCATTAGGCTTTCAATATGTTGGCAATAACCTTGAAAGGTAATTCATGAATTAAAATTAGGATTAGATAAATTCAAACTACTTTGAATTTAACATTGATCATATCAATCACTTTTATGATCATAGACCAGGAGTGGGATCTAATAATCCATCATGGCCACTCAAAAGTTAAATGAGTTAAGATGGTTTGACTCAACCTTTTAGTGATCGGTCTTTTAGTGCAATTCAATCCTTTCATCATATATCTCAAAAAGCTTAAGAGCATGGTGTTGTGTCAACTCCTAAACTAAAGTCTTGGTACTGATTAGCTATCATGGATTATAATAAACTCATTTCCTAAAATCCATTGTGCACTGGCTAGTGTCTTGACATAGGCTAACTCAAGGCATAAACAATCAAAATACATCTCCTTAATCACTTGAAGTTATGAATTATATCTTAACCATTCATTTACATTCATATGTCTCATGCTATACCCAAAAGCATCCTATTTACGCATCCTTGGTAGGACTTGTAAGGATGAAATCAAAGTATAATTATCCTTGTATAAGACAACCTGATATCTCAAGTTTAAAGATCACTTGCACGACTATTACATGAGGATATACTCTATTGACACTAGAGTGAAGTACAAAATTGAATCCTTATGTTGGGTCATGTTCTGTGAACTTGTTCCTATAACAAATACCTACATTCTAGTTTCAAGTATTCTTATACTTCAACGTATGAGATTAGTTGCTTACTTGCAAAGTAAAGAATATAGAATGCACTAGTTTTTAAGCATCATTGATGTCCAATCTTAATGATACTTATAATTGTAACACTTTACAATTCCCTTACAAGGCATGTTAATTTTATAAACTTCATTTAGTCGACTTATAAGAATAGTCTTATTGATGAAGAAAAACCTCTAATCATTCAGTATGAATGATATGATCACATGATTTGATCTAAGCCTTGACCAATCTGATTGGCCACAAGGCTCATTCCAACAAAAATGCCACACAAACTTACCTTTCTGTCTTTAAAGGTACATAAACACCTTGAAGTCATTCTTATTAAACTTATACCTTCTTGTTGTGGCTCTATCAACGAGGAAGCCTTCCATTAGCTTCAGAACTACTTAGTTGGGCATAATAAGTAATACCTTGAATCTGAGGCAATTGTACACCAAATGAAGCAAAAAGGGAAACATGTCATAATTGTAATTGGAAGATTAATGGGTTACACTTTCCTAATTTCATCTTCAAATAAACAAACTCGGGAGGAATTAAATTTGAGAAATTAGGAATGGTTGGAGGAGTGGTTTTCCAAATTAGAAAAATGGTCTCTCAAGCATAGTTTTAAAGATAGGATATACTGGTGCTCTATGTAAACTATTGTTGACTAGTCTTTCAATATTAACATTTATGAAATCTTCTTTGAGTGTGTGCTCTAATCCTCAAGGTGGTCCAAGTGGAACGAGTCATCTAACATTACCAGCTCTTCCTCTATAGCCTCGATGATTGGTGTTGTCAAGGGTCCTCCATGGTAACTTTAGGTGTTGGTCTCATTAGAGTGCTAAAAGGGGGTCAATAGCACATAGAATTTTCTTGTTCGGCCCTTTAGAGCTTGTAAAGATCTTAATCAACTAAATGATAGAAAAGACTAATCTTGCTAGAGTTACAAGACACCAAGTAAGGAAGGACAAAGAGAAGTGGACAGTGCAAGAGTATTTATAGTGGGTCAGTTCCCTTGACCTACATTCACTATCTTGATATCCCAATCAAGAATTTTTAACCCAACTTCACTATACTAGTGGAATTTACAACTTCCACCAAGCTTTTACGAGGTAAGCTTCTAACGCAAGCTTTATTCCCTTACAAAGACCTTTTTGAGTGCTTCCTACTTTCTAAATACCCAAGAAAAAGAAGAAAAAAAAGTACAATTAGAAGTCTTTACAAATCTAGAAAGATTACAAGCAATCGCGAATACTTTTTTTAAAGTAAGAGTGAAGATCAAGTGTTTTTGGTGAAAGACATTTAGCTTTTTGCTCAAAATGGCTCTCTTCTCATTCAATCTCCTTTCTTTGACCGTTGGAGCTTTCTTTTATAATTGAGAAGTCAGATTTTTTTGTTGAAGACAGTTTCTAGCTGTTGGGAACAACTTTGATGTCATTCTAGCAATTATTTTGTCCTCTAGTGCTTAAATTAAAAAGGGCAGACATAGTTTGGCTAATTGGTTATAGACAGCTCTAACTGATTATAATTTCTCTACCTTGCATTATCTTGCTGCTGTGTACTCTGTGTTAACCGATTAAGAGATATCTGCCTACAGGTTTCTTTACTTCAACAGGCTTCCTTTTATTGATTAACTCTCCCTTTAACTGATTGGAGCTTCACTTCCTTCAGCCTTAATTGATTAACACAAGCTCTAATCAATTATAAAATTTTTAAATTTGAATTTCCCCATTCTGGCTCCCTTCAACGGTCAGACTTATTTCAAATTTGAATTTTGGCGCTTAAAGGTTCTTCAAGTCTTGTGCTCTAACCAATTAATCTCATGTCTCAATCGATTAACACACCTCTGTATTCCTTTGTCCAGCACCTTCGTAATTAGTTAACCATAGTACTAATTGATTAAGATTTTTCTGTTTTGTTTCAACTTGTAACCCAACCATTCCTTAACTGATTAAGGCTCTTTGATAATCAATTACACAAATCATGTCTTCACTAACTCTTTTCACCTTTCACTTTTCAACTGATTAACCTATCTATCATATAATCTTGTTTTTAATAATTCATTTTAATGAGAGAATTAACTTTATCCTACATACTTAAATAATGAAGCTAGACATTAATTAATGAGGAATATTTTGTTATCATCAAAAATATATGGAGTCAACACGAGGTACCCTTATCCCTCATACAATGTCTTTATTTGACCATCCACATATGCCCTTGGTGTCTTGAAAAACAAGGAATCAATCGATGCAATGGTGGATTCTTATAAGGTTGTCTTGCCCGAAAGTGACATTCACACTGAATCCAATCATGACTGCCACTTGACTCGGTGAGGCCGTAACCCAACCCACAAGCATCACTGGATGTTGATGATAGGTCGACCCTTGATCTCACACCAACCTTGAATGTTACACAAGCTTTTAAGGTTCAGCTAAAGTGAGGAGAATTTTAATGAATCTAACTGAAGCATTGAGAAAACCTAGAAAAAAATCTCTAATATTTAAATAAGAAAATTTCAAAGAATAAAATATGAATAAAGAGAAAAAGACACAAGACTAAATAAACACCAAATGAATTCAACAAAGGCACCTATTTAAGAGAGCCTATTAAAACTACCCTTTTTAATGAGTTTAAGTAAAGCTTACGAGTATATTAAAAAGGATAAATACAATTAAGAAGCCAATTGCAGCTAGATAAAAAAGATTAAGGGTGACTCGACGCATCCAACAATTAATCCTTTGACTCAAATGCTGCAAGTATTGGGATTTTCAAATAGAAGCATATTGAACAACGGGGATCAATAAAAATTAAATCACACACGAAACACAAATATTTAATATGGCTCAGTACCCATTGTTTATAACCAAGGACGATAGAGAAAAATCTAGTATAAGTATAGAGACTACAAAAAAAATACAAAACAATCAAAATAAACACTAAACCTGAGCCTTGGAAGAAACCTAATTTCCAAGTTCACTAATGTTTTGGCCCGTGGAAACCCTTGCTCTCGTACAACTTGGTATGTTTCCCACTATTTCTCACATCTCTATAGCTCTATGAAACTGTCCGTCTCTCACATTGAGATCACGTAAAGATTATATCTCTCGAATAATTTCAAAGGCTAAGACACACCCCATATTTAAATAATCCTATTATTTAATCACCAAAAATCTCTACCTACTAAAAACTCTTATCTTTTTAAGTATATTTATCACTTAAACAAAATAAATCATCAAATAGTTCAAAAATCAATAGATGTTCACTGAAAACCAAACCGATTCTCAAATCTCAACTAATGGAAATATCTAACAACGGAAGATTGAATGAGTTGCTAAAGGGTCAAATAGCTAAAAGGATATATCCCGCAATAAATTTTAGCATAGGAAGGGAGGAGGCACGGGATGGAAGTTCTACCTGACCAAGTTACTGCAAAAGATTAACTTTATTAATGACAACCACATGCTTGCATGTCACCTATGAGACACGTGTGACATTAAAAAAAATAAATATTATTTTTCTAAAAAAAATCACTCACACGTGTCATGGCATGCATGCCCAAGACCAAAGCCTTGCGTACAATCAATTCTTTTGTACATAAAGTATGCCAGAAAGGATATGGTCAACTAAGATTTGGGATTCCACGTTTAGTAAATTATACATAGGTGTTTTTTTCCTTTACTTGTAGAAATTAAAAAAGAGGAGGATGGGAATGTAGAGCATAGGCCGTAGGTGAAGATTTTGTTCATGTGAGAGACTTGTAGTTACAATAATTGGGAGGTTTGTTTTCCGACGCTTAGTAGAAGAATGCAATGGTCTTTTTGGCAGCAAAATTCCTGTTTAAGTCATTTAGTTTTTCTTAATTTTTTTAATGGACATGTTGATTTGTTGCTACTTAATCTGTCAGTGTTTCCATTAGGTCTAGCATTAAGTTCAACTGGCATTAAGCTCGACAAGGGAGAGAGGGAAGAATAAGAGAGAAAGAAAGAGTGAAAAGAAAAAGGAAAAAGGAAAAGGAATTGAAAAGTGGGAAAAGGATAATAAAATAATTGAAGAAGAAAAGAAAGAATTTTTGGATAATTTTTTAAATACATTTTATAAATTTATTACAATTTAAAATAAAGTAATAATTTCTATCTTTCTATTTATTTACTAAATAATTTTTTATTTCTACCTTTTTAAATATAATATGAGTTCTCTAATGTGAAATTTTATAAAAAAAAAAAACAAAAGAATTCTTTAAATAAACAATTAATGTACACAACAATTCACATGTGTCTATCACGTTTTAGACACATGTCGTCAACCGACACTTAGCATCAAACTTTAACAAAACGACTAAAACGAAAGATTATCTGGTTATAATGTTATACGTACAGCATCCAATGAGAGATCAAAATGGTATGTAATTTACTCTAATATTCTTGAAACTAAAAGATAAAAGGGAAAAAAAATGTAACATAAAGTTAGATGAACATTCATTCAGGTACTTGAACCTGGATGTCAAGGTTGAGGACCTCTCCTTTGCCACTTGTATGTATGGTTTGTTAAATGGAAATTGTATCACTAATTAATTATGATAATGTGAAGTAAATGGGAATTAAGGTTAGGTATAAAAAGGAGACCAGATGGCATCATCCACCCCCACAAAGGGAACATGTCCCAAGTGTCATTGTTAGTAGCCGAAAACTGAAAAAGAAAGCAAAGGAAAAAGGATTAGGTATCCTATATGTGAACAAGAGCTGGTCAGTGACCTCAAAACCCGGATGGGGCTTGAAGAAAATGTGACGCCTACCAAGCAATACAAAACAAAAATACCCCGAGAAAAGGAGTAAAAAGTAATTATATGAATTTAGTATAAAAGAAAAGGGCAGTCTCTTGATTCATGGCCCTCCTCTTGTCTGGTCTCTTAAAATATGATTAATTTCCAAAGTAATCCTCACGTTCGCTGCTTGTGTTTTTAATTATTTCTTCATCATCGCCCCTCACAACACCTTTTCTATCTTTTCTTTTTCTCTTTTAGGAGATAGATACTAGTATTTATGTGTATATATATATACATTTTGTCTTCACCTCAAATATTTTAATTGTTCCTACATTCTGTGTATCGGATTTTCATCATGTGTTATTGACCATCAAGTAATGTTGATTGAGGGTTTAAAAAAGAACAAAGAGGGTAATAATATGTATTGGCTGGCTGCGGAGGTGTCCTTTGGTTCAATCTCGATCCTGAAATCTCTTGCCGTAATCTGCTCACTGCCAGTGCCACCTGTGGTACAGTAGGATCATGTGATTTGACGCTTGGGGCTTAACTCTTCATATTTCTTATTTTGCACCCTCATCTTTTATAATTTATATTATAATATGCCCCCAACAAACATAGAGTGCCCAATATGTACCATCAAATATCAACCTTTATGACAATAACCACACTTCCTTTACTTTCCCCCATGTTTTTTTTTCTTTTTAATAATAATTATAACAATACTTTCTTGCTTTATTTCTCTAATGTAATAAAAGATATAATTTGATATCATTAACTTTCAATAATAAGCATTACTTGATATAAAAATAATTTCATTTACTTTGATTACTTTTATTAGCCTCGTAAATGTGAAACATCTTATAAAATTGCGTAACATATTAACTTAATTTTAATATCATTAATGATCATTTTCTCTTGTCATTTTTAATATACTTAATAGCATTAAGTACTTAAAACTAATTAAGGTTAATTAAATAGTAACGGTGTTAGAATTTCAAGAAGGAAAGTGCCTGTTAGGAATTTACTATGGAACTCATCGAAGCAAAGATCATCAGCATCCCTAATTGAGGGTCAGTTCAATAGCAGGGGCAGGTACTGTTGGCGGCTTCTCGCCGCAAACAGTCTAAATTCTACAAATATATAAAATCCAAATTTCTAAACCAATATGTTTCCCTTGCAAAAGCATTACCTTTTCTAATATCAATATGCATACAACGCTTCTATCATATATATATATATAACCAAAAGGAGAGGGAAATACTAACGAGTAACTAAAGTTTTGGTCCTGCTGACTGCCATTACTCTGTACATCAGGCATCAGTAAATTTGTAATGGTCGTCAGTGGTTGTGTAAACAAGGCCCTCTGATGAAAGATACTCTAAAGTTGTCCTGTCAAAGGCCAAACCTTCGCAGTTTGAGAAGTTATGGATACAATTAAATTAGTGTGGACAAATGAGCAACAAGTGAAAGAGAATATGGACGGAGACGAACCTGATTTTATCCAACGAAATATTTAGTTCTCGAGCCACGACATCAGAGCGTACCCCAGTCTCAGATGCACTGAAATTGTCAGATACAATGATGTGAATAAAAGCAGACATGACGGGGCTATGAGTACAGAAGTGCAACGTAACAATGCTTGACCAGAATGCAAATGATATGATTTATAGATGTTCCCAAATATGCTTGGAACTACTCTACCATGAGTACTGATCAAAATAGCTCACCAGAAACTGCAAAATGTCAAACCCAACTTATCCAGAAACTTACAGTCTTCAACAATTTCACCATGATTGGTGAGGATACTCTTACATCTTTGGAACATTTTCATTTCTTGGTAAATTGTAAAAGAAAATAAGAGTGACCTCTTCACAAGTCAAACTGTCAGTTAGATAGGACTTTCACAGTTTCACCACAAGCTTCCCCTTCCTCTCTTTGTAGCATGTTGCTATGAATAATGAACTATTTGGTCCACAAAGTGAACCTAAGACCGAACAAAAAGCCAAGCCCAAAGGCCAGGTCTCATGCAGATTGATCAAGGGAAGTAACATTTAAATGGAAAATTAATTGATTATGTTCCTAAACATGTTCATTTAATTCTAAACACAGTTAATAAACCCATAATTAGATGTTTCTTTTCCAGGAGGAACTGTATATTCACTGTATTAGTCTTCACTGCCAAATCTATTAGCCTGTCAACTCATCAGTATTAGAATACACGATACATGCCTACTGAAGGCTATTTTTGGGATACATGAATAATGTTTATTACACATGCTAAATCACCAACTTGCAAACTATGCACCAAAGAGTATAAAGACCAGAAGCTGGAAATATTTTCTATTGAACTGTATTAAGTACCTTTTTATCATACAAGTCATTTCTTTTTTTATTTATTATTAGGATAGGCCAACCAGATAAGTTATACTAGCTCATAACGTAATTACTAACTTCTCCCCTTTTCAATGAACACAAACACACGAAAAAGTAGGAGCCTGTGCACATCTGCATGGTCTAGGTCATTACAAAATTCAGTTTAATGCAATTCCCAATTCAAAGAAATATAGAAAGATCAATTGAATCAAACAGGCTCACCAAACACAGTATTTCGAGTTTAAAGGATATCATAGGAAACTCACAGGCATGCTGGTCGACGCAAGTAATTTAAGACCATTGAACTTACACCGAGGATCTGTTGTTCATCGGTGTTATACTGGCCAGATAACTGCAAAAAGAAAAATTGATGAAGTTAGGGAATCAATTCAGTCTTTTTATGGCACTTGCCTAGGTGAGAAGGCACTGTACCAAACAACAAAAGCACCTCAGACCCTTTTAAGCAAGGCACATTTGGTCAGGTGCACCCCTGATGCACCTAGGTGCACTTTTCCATAAGGCGGTAGGCACAAAAAAGCTCACCTGATTGCTGTCCTCTTTCATTTCTTTTTTTTTTTTTCATTAGCTGTACCCTTAATAGAAAAAAGGGGACAATAACTCTCTACTTCTCAATGTTTGAGTATTCAACAACAAACTTGCAACCATAAGGAAATCATACATATTGGCCGAAAAAATGAAAAAGGAAACTTGCATGTTTTGTAGGATAAAAATGGACCACTCTTTAGATTTTATTATCAGAATTATATATCTTAAGCTTATTTACACACACACGCACAACTATATATATTGTGCCTTAGTTCACTCAGACAAATGCTTTTTTTGCACCTTGTGCCCCTGGCAATTTAAGGGTTCTAGCACCTGGAGTATGCCTTGTGCCCAACACTAGATCAATTAAACGAAAGAACTTAGCAAGGTACTCTAATAGCCAGTTCCTTCACCTGGTTTGACAGGTTAGTTTGGTAGCCCTTTATCGGGTTGCTTACAACTGAATTTGTCACCTGAGGCTGAGTGGTCACACCACCCTGCAGCATACATACAAAGTCGATATAAAGCAATTTAGTGCCTAGCAACAAAAGCATAAACATTATACATCCAAATAAGCTGCAATGTCATTTTTGTAAAACTAGAGCATCTTTTACTTGGACTCTTACCCGCAACTTGGTGTTGTAAAGATGAACATATATACACTCAGCAAAGTGGTTTACAATCTCATTAAAATCAGTAAGAGGCCTGAAAGCCACACCAAAGGTCAAAGTTAGAACTCTAAGTACAAGTGTACAATAGCCAAATAAATCTACATGAACAAATGCATCATGTGACAATAGATGTAACAATGGCAAAAGCATAACCAAGAGACAACCCCACTAGGACATTCCATCATTCTCAAAATATGGAACAATCTAAATAAGGACTTCTATAATTCCACATGACCCAGATTTATTTGGTATAACTAGCTTATAAAGAAACTGACTGGAAGTGTTGCCCTATATTATCCACAGGCTTAATAAGAAAATATCTGAATTTGGATTGATTTCCCTAAAATGATTCTAAAAGCCATGTAATATTATGGAAAGCATTACTAAAGTCTTTTCTAACCACCAAAGTATAAACCAGCAGCAGTGATATTAAACTTCAGAAGAGTAACTTATATAACACCACACCTGATTGGGAGAAAATGAACAATAAGAAAGAGAAATAGAAGTGAAAAACATGTTTTGAGCATAGCAGACTGAGACAAAGAACCATACATTTAAACAAGGTCATTACATAGTTGAATTAAGCATCAATACTATGTAAAGTTGATTTTATTCCAATCAAAACCAGGTCAAAATGTTTCGTACTGAATCAAAACAAACGTCCCAAAATATCTTTGTTACAATTGACACTCAAGTTAAGACCACCTATTGTGAAACAATCTAGGAACTTGGTGAACCCTAGCTTTGCTGCAGTATCATGTCAGGAAAACCTAAAAGTAGAACTAATGAACTGCGACAGGCGAAAGAAAAATATAACAGCAGATCTAGCAGTAATATCTAATTGTGACTGTCTGCTAGGCCTCGATCTGACTCCTCCAAGAAAACCAATGCTGTCATTGGACAATCTAAAAGGAACGAGATAAAAAGTATACCCTCTTTATTAGGAACATCTTTTACACCTCACTATGATTGCAAACACTTGCATGTGCTATCTGAAGAGAGCCCAAAAATTAGAGCTCAGGAGAAAGACCGATGATCACAGAAAGTTTGACCATAAAAAGTCAAGGAGCAACGTGCCAATGTTTAATCATAGAAAGTTGCTCCTCTGGGGTAATGATGGAGGTGACAGACTATACAAATGAAATCAACTCAGCTTTGCTCCCAGCCAAATGGAAAATGCAAGGTGAAGGATCTTAGAAATATTTTGAAGGTAGACCTCACAAAATGACAACTCATGAGTCATGAATAATAACAAATTTGCACCTCAATCCACAGCTTTCTCTGCGGCAAGACAATTTGCCCAAAAGTTAGCCAATATGGAAATGTAAATAAATATTTCTCAAAGTTTACCAAGTCACAATCATTTCAGACTCACATAAGTCTTAAAACAGTTAAAGAATTAGAGAAATACAAGTAGAGGTATCAAATTGCCAAGCAGCATGAGGCACAGCCTGGCCCAACATGATATAAGCCATGACTGGCACAGCCTGCAAACTACAATATTCTGGCATGCCAGGCATAGCCCAGATAACTATATAGGCAGTTAGGCAGTGCTGGGTTGAGGGTCAGCCTTTCAGCTTGGCATAGCATGGTGGCCGTTTCATGTTATTCACATACAACTCTATGCTATATCACCTCTCAAAAGAGAATGCTCTCACCACAACAATGAAAAATGAAGAAACTAACCAGCATGTCATGCCTGTTGCCTTGCCTATGAAACAAATAAATTATTCTACAACCGTCAAAATTCATTGTCCCACTAATGAAAGATAAAGGCTACAAAAAAATAGCAAGAATCAATAACCATCTACTTCACCCCCACCTACCAATATTAATTCTTATGTCATTTAAAATTCCCAAGCTGTTTCATGAATAATAAACAAGTTTGGTGAATAAAACACAAAGCAGGAATTCAAAAAACATCCCATAATCTATCCTCCACTTTTATCTTCTAAACACAATACAGAGAATAAGCCCGGTAAGATTCATTAAAGATCACTTGGGCTTCATCTGGTTAATGCTTTTGCTAGTTGCTTTATTGCAAAAAATGAATAGAAAGCAAAAGGAAAAAAAAAAAGAAAAATAAATAGAAAATAAAAGACAAATAGCAAAAGCATCAACCAAATGAAACCTTATTAAATTTATTTATCTGAAAGAATGATATGTAAATGTCCCAAAAAAAGAGTTCAACAAACCTCCCAAAGACCTTTTCCTCTCCCCCACTAGAAAAATACAGTAAATAAAAAGAAACATAATGTAGAAAACAAAATAAATTTGAAGTCATACCGAATGGAAAAGGTGTGTAAGGTCCTTCTACTTTGGATGCTTTTTAACTGGCCATAGACACGAACATAAATTCCAACCCTGAGATGGAACAGAATACTTGAATATCATGACACATAGAAATGTGTTTCCAAATGAAGGCCTTTTGGGGAAAATATCCTCAAATGCCAGCAGAGGCATAGTGAGTTTTCATGTATGTGTTATTACTTTCGAGGATTTCATTTGTTTTGCCCAAATATTTTTAACAACACAAAAATTCCGGTAGTCCATACACTGGCAACACACAGCTCCATTGTATTTTTGTCTTCTTGAACAATGAAAGCAATTAAATATATGTCTCGGATTAAGCTACATTCACTTAGAAGAATAGTGAGAGATAAAATTTACGAGATCGCATCAACTTCGGCTGAGTCTACAGGTTCATGAATCCTACAGAATTAAAAAACAAAAAAAGCATTTACTAGCAGAAAAAGAAGTTATCAGACAACAAAATGCTTTAAAATCAAAATTGAAAGGAATAAAAAGAAGCAAGGAGAGAAAATTGACCATTTGGTGCATTCAACCCATCCAGTGCCATCATCAACTCTGAAAGTACAATCTGAAACAGCATTGTCTATCTTGGATACCATCCCCACTAGCACAATCTAAAAAAATTAAAAACTAAAATTTTAAAATTCAAAACCCATTTAGAAAATTAAATATATAATGCATGGGAAATAAGAAGAAAAAAAAAAACAATGAAGCAGTCAAAACCTACATTGTTGACATCAACACCATCAATGGAAATACCAGATTCTCCACCTCTTGAGAGATCCTTCAACTGCTTCACTGTAAGTGGAATCAAGCACCGCGCATCACTATTCTAAAAAATTTAAAAAGAAAATCAAAACCTGTTTGCTTCAGGAGAAGTACAGAAAAACAAAGAACCAGATATCCCATTGATATTTCGAGCAAGAGGAAAACCCCTACAATTAAATTGATCGTTAATTTTATTTCAAAAAACATGCATTTTAATACAAAAATAAACAATAATTATAAAGAATTAGAAGTTAAAAATATAATTTGTTTTTACTTTTACATAAAACAATGATGTTCCAACAATAAATGGTGTTACATTTAACAATTAGTACTACATGATTTTACTTTTGCTTTCTAGCAAATTTTTAAATATAAATAGAAAAAAATTAGTAACATAAGCAAATACTAAATGAGCCTAAATTAAAAATAAAAAAATTTTGCAAAATTCTCAGTATCAAACAGAATACTTAAGCCTCCACTTAATTTTAAAATTCTCACTTAGCTCTTTTATTTTATTACGCGATAAATAAACAAAAGCGACAAGAAAAACATGGGAAAACCTTAAAATTTAATTATTTGAACACACAAAAAAACAAAGAACTATTATAAGAATAACCTCTAATTAAAAAAGACGAAGAAGAAATCAAAACAAGAAAACCCCCCAAGAAAAAACTAAAAGAATGGGATTTATACTTTGGAGGAAGAGAAGGAGGAACGATCGGCGGCGGTCTGCGTGGCCTGAGAAGGCATGAATCCGCCGCCGGAAAAGGCCGCGTTTCCATCAAATTCGTTCGCCTGCATCGTGGCTTCTTCACTTCTTCTATCCGAAATTGCTTTGTTCTATTACTTCCCCAAGTTAATAGAACTGTAGGGATTTTTCTTTCTTTCTTCTTTTTTTTTTTTTTGACTTTAACACTTTGTGGGTTTCTGGAAAGTGGGTTCCCGCCATATTGTCTTTTCGTTTTCCCTCTTTTCTTCAACCATTTAACGTGTTGATGATGTGTCATCCTCTGATTCGTTTGCCTTTT
This sequence comes from Theobroma cacao, assembly GCF_000208745.1. Classification (NCBI taxonomy): domain Eukaryota; kingdom Viridiplantae; phylum Streptophyta; class Magnoliopsida; order Malvales; family Malvaceae; genus Theobroma; species Theobroma cacao. The sequence continues at coordinate 13,493,477 of NC_030858.1, read as the reverse complement.
ATGGTTGACGTGTCATCCTCTGATTCGTTTTCCTTTTAAGTTGGATGGATGGCAACTTAAAGATAGCAAGTTTATGAGGACAAAATGATTATTTGTACAGATTCCTTGCTCAATTCTTATATCATACAATTTTCATATTGTGTGATAGAAAATTAATTATTTTTATTGTAGTAAATTGGATCAAGCATGTTCTAAGATGAACCTTTCATCAACAAAAAGTTAATGTGCATAATTAAATGACATGAATTGTTGGGAAAGGCATAGCAATTGAGAGCTTTGCCAAATTGTTTTCTGATATCGATTTGGATGATAACACCAAAGCTGATCTAATGCTTGTAGGCCCAGACGAGGAAGTTGATGAAGAGGTCAGAAGGAGGTAAACAATATTTTCATAATTTGGAACTTCACTGCCATGATCTCATTACAAAAGATCGTGCAGTTTCACTTTTGAAGATGAAAGTAGTCAGAAAAATTGACAAAGATTTCATTTATAGTAAAAAAAAAAAAATGAAGTGATGATAAAATTGATGATGTCGCCCTCTATGAGCAGATGATGAATATGGGAGGGTTTGATCAAGACTTTCTTGTCTACGTCTTTGATTATTTAATAGAACGTGAAAATCAATTAAAGGCATTCATTGTTAGAAGTGATGACTTGAAAAGAACTTGGTCGTACTTTGTGGTTTAGGGAAGGGTTGTTGGACTGTACAATGCAGAATGGTTTTATTACATATGACAATATTTATAGAATAATTTATTATACATTTCTAATAATTTTTATTATTTAGGATAAAAGTTTGTAAGATAATAAATTATTTACGTAAGATGATAATTTTTATCTATACGTATGTTTTTAGTTATTTTTTATTTATAGATGATATTTTTAATGTCAAAAATTAAGCTTTAAATGTCTTGAATAATTGATGAATATTGATATTTTGATGGTGTTTGAAAATCAATGAGAGTAGAAAATATTTTTCACAAAATAATTCAAATAACAGAAAATATTTTCAATAGTTTATCTAACTGACAATAAATATTAGATTTTTCAATAAAATGTTTTGCACAAACAAAAAAATTCTTTCAACATTACGAAACCTTAACCTAGAATTTGATGTAATCCAATTCTATAACTTTCCTCTTATTTAAAAGTCACTTTCATGTACAGGTTTTTTGGCCAGTTACCAGTCTTTCTATGCCATGGAAGTCTCCTATTATCCTAGTGAGAGACTTGTAATGACATGCGGGCAACGAGGCTAATAAAATTGCTTTTTAAAAAAAAAGAAAAGACACATTCATATACTATAAATTATCAAGTAATGTTAGAACAAGTTCATCATAATTCAATTCTATTTTTTAAATTTCATACATGGCATGAGAGGAGTAAGTGCTCTAAAACGTCAACCATTTTGATTCTTTATAAATGTAAATATGGGGCATGTTATTGTTTTCAATAAGGTGCACCCAACTTAAGCATGCTTTCTAAAAGTTTTACTTTGTTACTTCGTTACAAGAGGATCAGATAGAGAAACCAATGTTCTGAAATTGATTTTTAATAAATACTGTAGTAGTTACTAAGCATTGGGAAAGAACAGCCACCCCTTTTATAGGCTGTAGATTAGGCTTATGACGCGCAAAAGAAGCAAAGGATTAACGCGAATCCCTCAATCTTGTTTGAAATAATGATTCCATTATCCTTTGACTTTCCTTTCTCCAATACTCCAAGCTGTATGCTCTTCTTAAAGAGTGGTGTATAATAAGGGAGCAATCCATAGCGTAACAATCGGTTTTACACGAATGCCATAGGACCAATTTGCTTTAGCAACGTTTTGGGAAATCATGAAGCCAAAGGAGAGCATTCAATTAAGGAAAACCACATTTTTTGCAAGCATTATTAAGGGTATTAGGAGGCACTCACTCAACAGTCAACTCTCTTAAGCCTCGGAAATTGATCATCTCTCACTGGTACTACAAACATCAATGCTGCTTTTGGTAAGATCAGTTAACAATGAAAAAGCATTATAGATCAAAAACTTAACTTTGCACAATGAAATGGGGTTTCCATGAAAGAAGATATATATATGTGCAAACTGAACGAAATGGGGTTTTATTACAATCAAGTTTCTTTCTACGTAAGCCATGAGCTAACATGCATGTTGTCCACCCTAGTGCTAAAACGTGTTAGGGATTCAATCTAGCTAGGAACAAAATGAAGCCAACCCTAACACATATAAAAGTAGAGACAATTGATATATCAAACTAGAAAGACCATTTAACCAATCCCTTAGCGAAGCTACGTAAACTTGACGAGGAAGATGAACAATTACTCTTGGAAGAAGATGTGGACAATGATGATGATGATAGCGATGAAGATCTCGAGTGATCGGACGAGGACGTCGATTCAACATTAACAACTGAAATCTCGACACTTTCTGGGGCATTGCCCATGCTTGCTAGTTCACCATCAACATGCCCTTGACGGCCTTTAGCTTTAGCCTTCTTTCCTTGACGATGCTTCTTCCTGGACTTATTCCAAAAGCAAGACATTGTCGTATGCGTCGAAACAAAGCTTGGCTTCTCCAAGGCTTGGCTCTGCACTGAGGGAGGTGGCTTAATGGGTGCGACAATCTCACTTTGAGGATGTTTGGGAGTTCCAGGCTGCATTTCCCAATCAAAAGGAACCGAGACAGCACTTTCGGTTTGAGACGTCCGCATGGATTGCCCCACAAAAGACTTTCTCCCAAGAATCTTTTTCATGAACATTCGATCAACTTGAAACAAAGAATTCGCTTTTTCTTCAGCTGTGCTATTTTCATGCCCCATTTTTCCTTTTTGTTTTTGTTCTTTCCAACAGTTTAACGAAGCCAATTAAGAATTTATAGTGATTAAATAAATGCTATAACAGGAAAGTCAATTAGGTCATAACAATTGATTTTTTGGGTTCAGAATTTCATTCCCGGAAAATCTTCAAATCTTTAATTGGCCTAAAAATAAGCTATGATTGACAATTAATGTCCAAAGATTGAAATAAATGTTGATTTTTTTCCCCAAAAATCATTCACATTGGAGTGAATTTCCGCTCATTCACATTGATACTTTTAAATAATAATATAATTTTTAATAATAATAATTGGAGCACTTCTTATGTGTTACTTCTTTTTTTTTTTTAATTAACGTGTTTAATTGAGGAATAGAATAGTCATTCCCCCTCTATTACTAAGCTCCCTTGTATTTACTTATATTTTTGGTCAAAAACAATATTGCATTAGAACAAATGTTTATATTTTACACTCAGAGTGAGTACTTAATTACTCATAATGGTCTGTGTCATAATTAATTATTCCTTCACTAATTGCTTAGTAAACTTCGTCATGTACATAAGTACTTATATAAACTATTTTATATTTGAGTTTATTAACTTTTTCTCTATATATTCTAAAAATATTTCTAAAAGGTCTACAAGAAAAACCAAATGGGTCAATAATCAAATCTGACATATAGGAAAAATTAATAATTACCAACTTTTTTTATTTAACTCTTCAAATCTCCTCTCTCATCTTTGTTTTGACATATAGGAAAAATTAGCTGATCATATAGTAAAAAAAATAAAAGGTGATTTTTTCCAATGAAACTTTTGTTAAAAAATGTTCAAAACTCTATAAAAAATACCTTTTTAGTTGTTAAAAAAATAAGGATTGTGTACTTTTATTGGGGTATGAGTAGTTTTAGTTCTTATATATGATGGTAATTATGTTTCAATATGAATTCTGCAAAATAACTAATAAATCTAAGCAACTAGAAAAACTAGGGGCTTTGAGAGTAAAAAACAAAATGAATTAGGGCCTGTTTGGCCTACGGAGCTATGAGAAGAAGTGTTGGAAGTAGAGCTTATGTACTTTCACTTCGAGTATTTTGTTTATTTAAAAAAATTGATTACATTTATCCTTTAACTTTTTATTTTGGTGTCTCTTAAGAAGTATTTAATCCTATAATAAATGGCCAAAATTCTCCTTCACAAATGCTACTCATTTTATCTATTGCACTATTTACTATACGGTTATCAGTAAACAAATTTTTTATGTGAAGAAAATGCCATTAAATGGTTTAGAATCAATAACCTTGCTACATTTTTTGTCAAAAATTTAAAAAGTAATATAATTTGAATGATGATAAATAAATATTAGAATAATCATAAAAATATTTAATATAAGATAAACCAAAAAGACAAAGACATATAACTAATAAGTAATAATAACAAACTTGGACTAATTCATCAAAATTGCATAAGGTCTTGATTTTTCTTTTCACTTGTCGGGGTCTTTTTTTTTTTGTTAATTTAAATGAATGAATATAGTTAATCACCAAAATGTAAACCAAGACCTTCAATTTTTTTTTTCATTTTTGTAATATTTCACCTTTGAAATTCAAATTTTGGATCATAATTTTTAAAAATATTTCAAGTTATCAAAAATCAATGAAATCTATCATATTAATGTAACGTGAATGTTCATGCGCCATAAATCTCAACAAAAAAAAATTATACAAGTCCATCTTCTTTTATCACGTAGACATTCAAGTATCTAGAACTATCTATTTTTACCATGCAAACATCCACATGGATGCTATGGGGCTGATAAGGTGACAGATTGTAGTTGATGAAATTTAATAAAGTATATTTTAAACTTTTTTTAAAAAATCCTGAATTTTGAAATTGAGTTTTAGAAATATTGAATAAAAATAAAACATTACATGATGAATTTCATGAATGTTTATTGTAATTTACTCTTTGATAATAATCTTCTAGAGAGTATAACTGGGCTACTAAATATAAACCCTACTTTTTAAGATCATATAAATAAAGTAATTATAAACAAATTATGTATAACCAATTCCCAGTCCAGCATATGTAGAAACCACCAAGCATGTTGAGGAATCTTAAAAATGTGCAATATATATATATGGATTACAACTGTTTAATTAGGAAGGTGTGGATGCATGTTTTAATATGTTACAATACAATACAACAAAAATTAACTTCCAGCCTGATAGTTTATGCAAAGTTTAAAACCACATAATATCAAAGTCGTCTTGACCTTGGCACACGAACAAGAATTGAAGAAAAATTCAAGGGACTGCAGCCATAATGCCTGTCAAGTGATGAGTCCCTCGACGGACTTGGTAACCTTGATGATCCAAATGAAAGGCCATTCGAGAAAGAGAATGATGATGAAGATAAAGAGCTTGACATGTGCGGCGATGCCATAAACTCACCATCATCAGAGCTGCACATCTCGTAATTCGAGTACTTGTCTGACTGATCAGTCATATCTAAATGAACCCCTTTGGGCCCTGCTTGAAGCTTCTTGTTTCCATGGTTTTTCTTTACGTGCTTCCAAAACTTGAACCTTAGTTTTATCGAAGGCTTAGGCTCTTCGATGTTCATACATGGTTTAGGTAACCCCAGGCTCAGAATAGCCGGTGGGGGGCTAATTGGCGGAACAATATCTTCCTTTTGGGGTTCTTTTGGCGTCCCTGGCTGCATTTCCCAATTAAAGGGTACCCCTTCAGAGCTCCGGTAGTAATATATCCGAGAAGAGCAGCCAACAGAAGAGGTTCTCGAGATGATTTTGTTGAAGAACAACTGATCTTCACCTTGAATCACCGAAACTCCTTTCTCCATACCTCTCCTGTCCATTTTTTTGGGTCAAAGTAACTGTTTGATTGTTTGAGAAACGAGAAAAGCCTTTTCACAGGTATATGAAACAATGTAGGAGTGTTTAGAGATGAGGGTACAATGCAGGTTCATAAGATTATTGAGTATATATATATATATATATATATAGAGAGAGAGAGAGAGAGAGAGAAAGGTTTAAGGGATTAAGGTCCTGATTCTCCGGTGTTTTCGACAATGGTAGAGGATACGCACATGCTTCTAATGTCTTGAAAGTTGACTAGCAGATGGTTATTAAACTCTGATAACATTTGTTTCATCTTCATTCAAGCCTGTTTACTCCTTGTATTACTTGTTTTTTGAGTGACTTGAATATATACTTGTGATATACACAACATGACAAGCAAATCAAAGATAAAAAAGAAGAATGAAAATTTCTTTCTTGATAAGATTACGTTAAGGTTTTTCTGAGTCTGTTGTTGGTTGGCGTCTATAGCATGTGCAATTTCCAAAGCCTTAAGACATGCCCAACTTTTCTTTCTATTTACCCTTCCATTGTTCTCTCCAACAAAGGATGTTCTTCAAAAATGATGAATCACCCATCTCTTGCCACCACCAAAGTGCCACGATAGCATCTGCTTCACCTTGTCTCAAATTACACTAGACTTGTAGACCAAAAGGCAACAACATGCATTGCCCGAGGGGCCGGAGCAAATCGAGGCCCTTTCTCATGGCTAAGGAACCAACCCTTTCTGGGGAAGACCTTTACATTGATTCATTGTACATGTATATCTAAGAATTTAAGTATAGATTTAGTTGACTTTTTGAAGTTTTTCCTTTGGCTATACATGTGATGAAAGTTGTATAATAAAAGAGGTGTAGCTATATATACTAGCGGGAAGATGGAGGAGGTGGTTAACCAACTAAATTGAGATATCAAGTCTTTCATGTTAGGGCATATATCGATTTAAAATAAATAAATAAATATTAATTCCTTATCTTATTCATTGTTCTTTTATAATTAAGTGTGGGTGTTTGAAGGGTTTAATACAACCACTCTTGGTAGCCTCAAAGAAATATTCCATGGTTTAGCTGGCCTAAATGCCCTATCTATTACCTGGGTAATAACTAAAGGTATACATTGGTGGGCCGCGTCTAGTTACTTGAAAAAATTCAGACTCAGGCCTGAGCTTGGCCCGATTCAATTTGTCATTTTAAATCAAATTGATCCGGTATTAAAGAAATTTTTTGTTAATATTTTGCTAGTTTTAAATAGAGATGTCAATGGATCGGGTACTTTATAATTTCGAGATACTTGAATCCTAACCCTATAAAAAATTAACTACCCTAACTCTATTAATTACCCTAATAATTTTAAAAGTTACTATCCTAACCCTAATCCTATTATATTTTTACTACCTTATAATTATCCTAACCTCATTTAAAAACCCGATTAGATTAAAAAATTATTAAAATTTTTTTCATGAGTATCTAATTACTCGAACCCGTATACATATACAATAATATTTCTTTACGTATTTCATAAAATTAACTACTAATTAAATTAATAAAAATAAAAATATAATTATATTCCTCTTTAATATGATATGATATTCATATTATTCAAACATAATTAATAATCTAATAATTTTTTATTTATATATATTCATATGATCACATTAGTTATTTAACTAACTATATTTTAAATATATTATTTTGTCATTATACAACAAACGAAACTTCTTGTCCGGATGGTGGAGATGGTGAGTGCTTCCCTGCATGGCCAGGTTCGAATCTTGATGTAGCAATTTTATAAATACACGGGTATTGTAACGGGGTCGGATACCCGCAGTATCCTATAATCGGGTACTCGTTGACAACCCTAGTTTTAAATATATTTTACAATTAAAATTTAATTACAATATATATTATTTATTGAATATATTAATGTTCTTGGGTTAAGTTTGGGTCTAAAAAATCATATCCAAAGCCCAACTTGAATTGGATCAAACTCAAAAACTTGACGAGTAATCTCACTAACAGACGTTTCTAGTAATAAATTGATCTTTTTTTTATTTTATAATATTTGACGGTCTCTATTTAGTTGAAGTTACACAAAGGAAGTTAGTTATTTCCAACCCATAACCTTGTCTTTCCCTTTCCAAGATTCAAAATTAAGATTTTTCAAAAGAGGTTTCAAATTTTAACCATTAGATTAGGGTGTTTCAACTATAAACAATGACTTGTTTGGATAATTAGAAATTTTAAATGATTTAAACGGCATGATTAAATTCACAAACACAAATAAATGGATTTGATTTGGTTTAATGAGGCTTTAAAATTAAACTAATAATGCTTTTTTATATATATATTTGTAAGAAGGGATATTCGAACATTACTTTTTTGAGAATGAGATTATACATTAACCAATAAATTAAATGTTCAAATACAAATTAAACTAACAATATTGATTATGAACAAACAATTACAGAGATTTAGTGATAGAAAGAAATTATCAAAATTGCAAAATTGAAAAGCTTATTATCAAATTGAGACATGAATAAAAAATTATAGAATTCTTTTGAAATTTATTGAAAATTGGAATCACTTTTATTTGAAGGTCAAAGTTTGTCTTATCATGGAGAAGTCCAAGTTTACCCATAGCCATCCGAATTAAGTCACAGCAAAAAATTGCAAATGTCAGTTTTTTGTTTTTTTATTCCTTCTTAAACAAATACAATTTGACCAGGATAGATTGTTGACTCTGAATTATTAATTAAATATCTTGTCATGCACGCTTCCCTCACACGCAGTGCTCATTATTTTTTGGACATAAAGTTTAATTTTTTTTGAATCATCTAATGAAATTTAAATAAATTTTTATTTTTCTATTACATTCAATTAAATTTTTAAATTTTGATTTTGAGTCAAATAAATTCTTATAATTAATAACTGACTATTTATGTTAATCAAAATATCCATTGTCGTTTTATATTTATATTACGTTGGCGTAGGGTTAGATGTAAAAAATGAAAAATGTAATATGATCATATTATTATGTCACATTATCATTTATTATAACATGTTAACATGTCACGATAATGTCACATTAGTACTATATTAATATTACATGGTATAAAATGACAAGTAACATATTGAATAAATAAACTATTGATTATAAGAGTTTATTTGACTCAAAATAAAAATACAAAAACTTATTTTGTCTAAAATAAAAATATAAGGACTTAATTGAACACAATAAAAGTATAAAGATTTATTTGAATTTTTCTTAATAGTTTAGGAGTTCTTTTTATATATTATATTTTTTTCCTTTTAATAAATAAAATCTATTTCCTATCCAGTTTAAGATGAAAGGACATCATTGAAAGAAAAAAGAAGCTGTTTTGAAAACTTTGGATGAGAATCTAACCATTGATGTTTTTTATAGTTAAAGGTTGCTTTTTAATTACATTGACTTAAGGTTTAAGCTTTTTGGTTAGTGGCTGTTGGTTCGTGATAAGAAAGTTAACCCTTTACCTCTCCTTTGGCTTGAAGCTTCGTGCATACAACAATGGCTGGTCAAGAATTATTTGACAAAAGCACACTATACCAATTGTTGCAGCCAAACTAACTTCCATGGCAAACAAACCAACCCTTTTGTTTCCTGAAAATGGGTTTTAAAAAAAAAGCACTATTCAAAAAAAACTATTTTATTAAATATTGATTTTTTTATTATTTGGATATCTCTATAGAAAATATTTTTTTATTATTTGGCTGTTTTTTTTTTTTGAAAAATTTGCATTCCTATCAAAATAGTAATATTGACATAATCACTCAAATACCTTTTATTTAAAAATATTTAAAAATACAAATATATTAATATTGATATTTATTATGTAAATTTTAAAAAAAAATTATTATTAAATATTAAAATGTTATTAATTAAATAGTAGTATTTTATATAAAACATTTATTATTAAAGAAATAAAAGAGTATGGGTATTATATTATAATGAAAATATAAATATAATAGTATTTATTATTAAGATATTAAAAATATTTGTATATTAATATTTCTAAATGTATTCTTGAAATAAAATAAAATAAAATAAAAATAATTATTTATTAAATACAAGTCTAGTTAAAGGGAAAGTTTGTTTTGTGTAATTGATTGGTATGAATATTTGTATCTTATTTTTGTAAAGTGAAAGATAATTTCCATGTTGTTAGATTTAGTTTGCGTTGACTATCAAATGACTGGATTCACATAAATAAATGCCTTGTTTATGACCAAAACTATGTTAAAAATTCCATGCTTCAACAGTGTTAAACCTTCCGGTTGTCATTTTCCATTAAGAATATGAAATTAAGTTTTAATTTCACTGTTTCAGACTCAAAGTAATGAAAGTAGCCATCTTTTAGAAGTAAACCAGGAGTTAAGCTGCACTTGCAAGCATGTGTTTGTGTGTGGATAGGCGCTGTTCTTTTAATTAACCAGCTTGATACAATGGATAAACAAATCTCTCTCACTAACCAACTGTATGCTTGCTAATTACATTAATACTACAGCTTTAGAAGAAAGCCTTAATGTAGTTGCTACAAACCGAATTCACCATACGGGACTCAATGCTTTACATGCTTGCTCACTCCCTTCCACGCATCTCTTAAAACGAACCAACTTCAGTTGATCTTAATCCGAAAATTCATGGCGGTTGGGCTCCCTAAGTTATACCCCCTGAAAATTAAGATAAAGTCAGCATACCAAAATCACAAACAGCATGAAACCTAACAATTGAAAACATAACAAAGGGTAGTGCCGCCAGCGCTCATGAGAAGCTTTAATGGGTTGTCTCACATCAGGTTGTAAGCAGACAAAGATTGCCAAGAATTTAATTACAATGGTGTGTAAATGTCTGGATCGTGCATGCTAGAGATGTCCTATATTATATGTAAGGGCAGGCAGGATTGCCACATATACAATGACTCTTCTGGAGACGAAAATACAGATAAATGGAAGCTCTTTGAGACACTAAGCATCACCACATTCTCTGGGTCACGGCCACTATTTGACATGGCAGCTTCTTTGATCTTCCAAAAACACTAACTATTTTAAAGATTGACAAAGCCTTAGGAAAGGGCCAAACAGGAGGGTACATGTGCACTTATGAGGACTACAACTCTACATCTGTTCGATTGGGATGCACCAATAGCTGTCTAAACGGTGTTGCTAGTTTAAGTTTTATTTCATATTTTCTTGAAAATTGTCCCTGTTTATTGACCCAAAAAAAGTTTTATTGAATTTAAGTTTCTTACTTTTCAAAGCTTTAGAAAGAAAACAGTGGGGTTGGGGGGAAGGGGTCGCCTAGCGGCAAGGAGTTTCTTTTATGTTCTGGATCCAAACAAAATTTCCTTACCATTTTAACAGGGGTCTGAGTTCTACGTTACTCACCATATTTTTAGCAATATAGACCAATCTAAAAGCATAATATTCCTAGACAGAAGACCAAGGAAAAATCACCTACATGATTGCAAGCCCATTATAAGCTACTCCTAAACAAACTGCAGTCTATGAAGTCTCAACAAGAAAAACCTAATAGATCAAAAGAGTGCATCAGGAAAAATGAGATATCAATCTAGCAATTTGATGGAAAACAGAAAAAAAAGAAATCACATAGGACAAATTCTCAAGAAGGAAATATCAAGTTATACCTCAGCTGGTGATGAAATAATAGATTCCCTGTTCAAATTTCAAACAGCCACTTAGTTCTTCACATAATAACAGAACTATTTGAAACATATACTCCACAGGACAGCAAGAAACGTTGGAACTACCTTGGTCTCTCTGCCTTAGCAAGATGTTTGGACATAATGGATGCCTGCAATAAGACCCCTTGTTATATTTCTATCTATATCTAAAAATAAGAAAAACAACAAAAAAAAAAGATGAGTGAAATTTGGAAGTAAATGTTACTAACTTTTCTGGATGTTGGAGTTGTATGCATGCCAAAGTTCAATAAAAAAATTAAAGGATAGAAAGCAAATTTGTAGCTCAATGAATTAGAAATGATTAAAAGATGGTTAGCTGAGTTCTTAAAATCTTTTCTAAAATAAACAAAACTCCGATAGTAAGACTATGTATTCAGAATGTTCGACTGTCAAATAGAGAGTCCTGTTTGGTCATAAAGCAATAGCACCAAAATTCTGACAAGCACAGTTATAACTCTGAGGGGATGTCATATGATGCTGGCATACATCAAAAGTTAGAATCTCTAACTCTATGTAGTATAAGGGGAGAAAATATGCTGAACTGAGATTCTTGCAAAATCTATCATAAATGTAACTAAATATGTAGGACTGCTAGTGCAGAATGCTTAATAGTCCAGCTAGGAAACCTGATCAAATTATGTATATACCACTCATATTAATTCATTAACACAATGCATCCATTTTCTGATTGGAAAACTTGGAAAGTACACTACCTGCTCCTGGATTATGCTCCTTGCTTCAACAAGTTGAGCTTCAAGCTCAAGCTCCCTCTCTGTTGCTTCAGAAGTGACTTCTGCACCTTTTTGTGCATCTTGTAATTGAACCATGCGCTCCTTGAAACAAAGAAATGAAAAACGATATATGTCAAAATTTTACCACATCCATCTTAGTATATGATCTTATAACAATTATAAACTAAAATTTAAGAAAGAGAGCTGAGAGAGAAAGTACCTTTATAGAAGCCATCTTAGTGCGAAGACTTTCTTCTATTTGATCCCTAGCCATGTGAAAAGGAAGGTCAAAGACATCCTGTAAACAATAAACCAGCAGCTTAGAAGCAGCACTTGACCTGACCTCTTGGGAAATTAACAATTTTTCTTCATATAATAAGTCATACCGTCCTCCCACCCAATGGAGATTGTGAGGGATCATTTTCTTGTCTTTCACTGACAGGCAAGGATTGCTTTGACAAACCATTTGGAGCATTAAAGAAATCACGCATATCTACCTGTAAACAAAACTGCTGTCAGAATTCATGAACATAAAAACAAAATGAGGAAAATTAAATACCAGGAGCTACAAATAACACCAAAATAATATCTAAGGAAACTTGGAATAACATGCAAAAGATGATAAAAGTATTGGAGGAAGCATATCTACAACAATTCCCCATCACAATACACTCCCATTATGAATTGTTATGCTCCTTACAAGAATAATGATATACCAGGGAACTGATAAGTGTGACATTTGCAATATCATGCTTACTCTTGGGATGCATCAAGAACATAAAATATCCAAATCCTAAAGGGGCAACACAACTCTATATCAGTGTAGATAGTTTTCACAGCCCAAAAAAGGTACAGTGCGCTTGCTAATTTGAATATTGATTCCATAGGAGATTCACTGCAATATCTTAATATACTGAATGTCCTTCAATATATGATAATGTAACAAAATGCTCCATTTTACCAATGCAGTAGACATACCCAAAAGGCCAAGAAAACAATATATCGGCCAAGACCAGCATACACATAATTAATTTTATCAATCTTCTAAATTAGGTTCACACTGCAGATCACTGTTTCCAAGTGTTGATAATTGATGGATTCTGACTTCACAATGTTAACATTTGAGAAAAGCCTTTTATAGCACACACTTGTCTTTCTGAAGCCTTTTATTTCCTTACCATTTAACATTTAGACATAGCAAGTTTCCATAGAATGTAAAAGTCTTTGTCTCATCTCTTTAATGAGTCAAATTCAAGATTTATTGACTCATCACTCGTTCATTACTGACATGATAACAGATCACCACTTACCAATAAAACAGCATCCTGATACTTGGAGCACTAAGTTGTATCATCAGTATCAAATATTGCCCACATATTGTAAAGGGCAGTACTCAACATTAAAACCATTGACCAACCAAGGAACAACTGAATTTCTCATTTCTTCCATTCTTTCATGTTTCTTGTGCTACATACTTGTGCAATCATCCAAGTCCTTTTAGATCCATCCAAATTTACATTTTTTGGGGGGAATATTATTTCATAAATTAGTCCAACGGGCAAAGTTCTCCAAAGAATGACAAAATGAACACAACACCGTCACAGAAAACAGGAAAAGAGAAAAAGGAAAGGCAAGTAGAAGTTCTGAGAAGTGAACTACCAGCATGCACAGAATAACATGATAATGAAACAGATATTAGGATAATAACATTGTTACTCTCAAACAGATATTAGGAGCTGTATAGGGCCATTATGCGGCAGTGAGACTTCTTAAATACTTCGCATCATTGGCAAATTGTAAAGCACAGAAAAAAATGTGAATCCATTTTCATATTTCCATGCGACAAAGCTAAGGTTAATCTAGTTTAATCTTTCCATACTACAAGAAGTTAAACACCATATCTAGACAAAAATTACTTTCCAATATAATCCTAAGTTCCTCTCTAGCCAAATCTGATTAGTGCTCAACAAGAGGGATAAAATAACTAGCGTATACCTGCATTGATCGCAATAATGCTCTTAAATCAGCATTTTCTGCCATCAATTCTTGATTTTTTGCCTCATAGGCATCCACCTGAAAGATGGCACATTGTTAAACATAATTTCATGGAGGCCACAACTTCTTAATAACTCAATCACTTTTCATACAATCTTCTTGTAGAAATCATTATCTGCCTTCTTCCCATTCCAAGTTCCACGTTGCCGCCCTTCTTTCTGTTTGCATGTATCATAAACTCCATTAGCTGCATAAAATTTACATTCTCTCAGTAGTGCAATTGGCACTAGTGCAATTAATACCTGAAGCAAATTCATTATTTCCATTCCTGATCTTGATTCCTTCTTCTTCTCCATTAAGACTTGGTTTAGTCTCTCCTGCAAGAAAAACGCAAATTATATTTCCTGCTTATGATATACTACTTTCTCCTCAAATGATTAATAAATAACTAAATAAGATCCTACCTGCAACTTTATGTACTCCTTTTCCTTCTTCTTCATTTCATGAATTTGTTGAGTTCTCACTTGCTTTTGTAGTATCAAGTAAAAATAATAATAGTCAAGAACTTTACATCTTTCCATTTAGTAACAAAAAACCGAAATTCGAACTCCAAACAAGTGAAATATGCTAACCTGATTCCCAATCACCATCCTTTGAAATTCATCCCTTTCTTGCTGTAGCTTCTCAATCTGTGCCTTAAAGGCTGCTGTATTTTTGGCTTCCTAAATTATAGAGCACTGTTATAAGTTTCCTTAATTTGAATAGGATTTAAAACTAACACATCCAAACATAAAATAATAATAACACAAAAAATAAAAAAAAGGAAAAGGTTTAAACCGTTCTGGTAATTGTTGCTATCTCTCTATCTTTAGCTTGCAACTGTGCCTCAAGCCTCTCAACTTTGGCCTCTAGTCTTGATATATCCGACAACAATCTACATGAAGAAAATGCAAACAAAAAAAAAAAAATAGAGGAAAACAAATATTAGTCCAAAAAAATTCATCAAATGCTGCATAGAAAAATCCAACCAGTACATAATTTAATCTTAGAATACTGAAATAAAACCAATCACAGAACTGAAATCAAATTACTCGAGCACATTAAATCAAAATTAAACCAGGTAGAGAGAAAAAGTGTACTAAACTGAGCTCAAATTTTATTAAATAAACAAATAAAGATACAGTGCTACAATTTATAGGCTTTCATTCGACAAAACAACTGAAGCTCAGAAGGAAAGGGACTCCGAGGCGCAAAATGAATTACTAAATTTGAAAAATCAAATGGAATAAAAATCGAAATTGGAAAGGGAAAAACATTACCGTTGTCTTTGTTCATTAGCAGACTCTCTAAATTCAATGTCGCGCTGTCTCTGCTGAAGCAATGAATAAATGCAATTGCAAGTCCTAGCGATCGAAATCTATCACAGAAAAATAAAACAAAATCCTTAACGCTCCATAATAACAGATCACATAAATTAATTTTTTAAAAAAAGTAAAAAAAAAAACAGAAGAGAAAGACGCACCGGATCATTGGCAAAGAGATCGAGAGATGCTGGAAAGCCGAAGGTAACGAGCGTCTGGTTCAAGTACTTCGCACAGTGCTCCAAGTTTCCAGCATCCGCAAATGTGTACTCTCTGAAACACCAAACCAATAACAATACTCCTTAAAAACAGTTGTAAACAGAGAGAAGTTTTGGTAGAATAATGAACTTACCCAATGGAGAAGGCCGAGTGCGGAGCCGGCTGCGAAAAAACAAAAGAAACAGAGAGAGTTAGTTGCACAGAGAGCAAAACAGGGAGTTCATTTGTGGTTAGGGTTTGAGAAAGAATATCATTACCCGAAGATCCAAGGCTGCATCAGTTGCTGGCATTGCGAGAGAAAGAGAGAGAGAAAGCACAGCGGAAAATGTTTGTGTATTTTCTTGTTTGTCTGAGGAGTGAAGCGATAGATGGATGTTAGCTAGATCTACAACATAATATCACTTAAAAGCGGTGGGCAAATTTGAAAATTGAAAATACTTAAACTGCGAGACTTTCTTTGGACTTTTTCCGGCCTTTCAACGACTAATTTGGTGGGATGGCCACGCCTATGTTCTTCTGTTTTTGGGTAACGTGGCATTTTTTGATTGGGGAGAGAGTGTTAATATTGGCGCCCGACGTCACGAAAAGAGTGCAGGAGTGGGCACGCAGATGTGCGCCCTTTTTGTTATTTGATAAAAGCTGGGAGACAATACTACAAATCTGTAATCCTACAGGAAAAGCCGGTCAAAGAGGTAACTCCCTTCGCTTTTTCTAAATTTTTGTTCCACATATTACTCATTCCATGCTATTTTTTTATTATTTTCTTTTTTCATTTTTAAACACTTAATCTTTTATATTTTTTAATTTTTAATTTTTTGACTTTAAAAATATTGTACATGAATAGGTTAAAACAATTTTGAATTTATGGTATGAAATATATAAAAATATCAAATTTTTCTTCTTAATATACGTGAAAGTCAATGAAAGATAAATAATTAAGAATGAAATAATATAAAAAAGTAATTTTGTTTATGCAAAATAATTCAAATGTGTAAGATGCATAATTAATGACACAGATGAATGATGACAATTAAAATATTAAAAGGTAACATATAAAAATAAAAAAAATTATAATAGTTAAAAAAATCTCTTAATTATTGAAAAAAATCTATATAAATTTTTATTTTTTATTTTATTTAATAAAGATTTTAACTCAAATAAGTCATTATAATTAACATTGATTGATTGTTATTAATCAAAACGTCACTTATTATTTTATGTTAAATAGTGCTGATGGAGTATACCAACATAACATAATGAATACTAGCATGACATTATGACACGACAATGTGACATTTCACTTTTTCTATCAAAAACATATAATATAAGAAATTAACAATTAGTGTTTTGATTAATAGTAGTTATTCAAACGTTAATTATAAATATTTATTTGAGTCAAAAGTCAAAACAAAAATACAGGATTTGATAGAATGTGATTAAAAAATAAAGATTTATTTAAATTTTATTAAATGATTTAAAAATTGTTTAAATATTATGTTAATTGAAAAAATGTAAATATCTCAACCCCATCTTTAGTCCTAGTTTATATCCAAGTAGAGCTACGTTTTTTTTACAAGAGGAACTAAAACTTGGTTCAGCATTTTTGAAGCACAAAAGTTAAAAGGCAAAGGAAAACTTTTAACCATAATTTATCAATTTCACTTGATTTGTTTGTTTCCTTATCAATTTCTGCTGTCTGTACCAATTTTGATTTTGTTGATAAGAGTTGAATCACGTGAGTGCCAACTGCCAGGTAATGTTACCAAAATCATGTCCTTTATGAAATTAAAAGAAAATCGTCATTGACTGTAACATTACAACTTTGAGATAGTTCAAGTGATTAATCTAGTAATTAAAGCATTTTGAATCGAAAGTAAGAAAGAGAAGGGTTTAGTATATATATTTTCAGCTAGACTACACAAGGCTTGGACTTTATATATCTTGAAACCAACACTCAAATCCAATGAGTATCATTTATTTAATTTGAAATCGGTTTCTAATAGATCTCCTAATTGAGTAGTTTCTGCCACCATGATTTCACATGTTGTTGTGCTTAATAATTGACCCTGCCCGGCTGGTGGGTCACTTGAAATTGAATGGCACTTGCGTACACTAGCACATGCCCTGCTGCCCGGAAGGAGCCTAATGGGCATTGCTGCCAGGATACGTCCACAAAATTGATATCTGCACATGACTTTGGTTTGGCTCATTATGAAGCTGCTCCTACTACTCCTAACCTTAGTCATTGCTTTTAACAGAAGAGTAGTTTACCCTACTTGACATCTCTCACTCCCTTTATTTCTTTCTTTCCCATTAACAACAGTGGTGCATGGTACGACGAGGGAAACAAAATTTTAAGATTATATTATAGGGTTAATTACACATTTGATACACCAATTATAACAAAAATATCGATTTGGTATGTACTTGAAGAATATAAATTCTTGGTAAGTTTCCAGCTTTCATTCAGATAAGTACATTACAAATTACGTTAATCAAATGGATGACGTGGTAAAACAACCAATAAGAATTAGAAACATGGCACATTCTTATTGATTATTTTTTTTGTCACTTTATTAATTTAATTGATCAAATTACTTTTAAGTGAAATTATTTAACGGAAGCAAAGTTTAAATCTAATTGCGAATTTTGTAAGTTTTGGAAATCAAATTGAACATTTGATCATAGTACGAATACTAAATATGTAATTAATCATTAATTATTATCAGATTAAAGATTGAAATATTGCATAAAGTTAGAGTTAGAGAGAGGCAGTAAATGAGATATATCACTTGGTTGTGTCAAATTCCTTAATCGTTAATGATTTGATATGGCAAGCTAGAAAAAGGATGAGATGCTCACAGTTGGCTCGAGCACAAGCATGTAACCTATTCTTTTCACCTATATGCAAGTTTAGGCCGAAACTTAAAAAGTTTCAAGGGGAGAAATCCAAACTCAATTAAGAAAAAATTTTCATGATTTGATCAACAAGAAAAATCCTTTTTGTTCTTTATAAAAAATGTTGTATCCACACCACCAACAAGAAAAATCCCTTTTGTTCTATATAAAAAATGTTGTGTCCACACCACCTCTTGAAAAACCTTTGACCATTAAAAAGTTTGAAAGTTTTTCATACCAAAGAATTTGTTTCAAAGCATATAAATTTATGGAATTTAAAAGTCTTCAAAATCAAGAGGTTATTCAACATTTAGCCTTTCTTGAATAAAGATATTCAAAAGTGCACTTTTGACATTTATTTGAAAGAGTTTGAAATACATAGGGAATGCAAAAGAAAGTAATAAGCTAATATCTTCTATTTTAGCCATGGAAGGAAAAATTTCATCAAAATCAATACTTTTTCTAGTTATACCCTTGTGCTAATCTACTTTATTTCTCACTATATTTCTCAACCCATGCATCTTATTTCTAAACATCCACTTAGTTCCAATGATGGAATGGTTAGTTGACCTTAGAACCAAGGTCCTAAACTTGTTCCTCTGAGATTGACCTAGTTCTTTTTGCACAGCTATCATTCAACTTTCTTATTTTTCTACCTCTTCGTAGTTCTTTAATTGGTTTCACTTGTAAAGGCCACAACTCACAAGCTTCCCTCAAAACTCTTTTAATCTTCACACCATCCAATGGACCTTCAATGATTTGTTCTTGAAGATGTGGTTTTTTGGACATATACAACTTTGGGAGACCTTTGTATTGATTTTTCTCTCTTTGTAAGCTCTCCGATGAAGGGTCATCCTCTTTTTCTTCATTTTTGTTTGCTTTTCTCTAAAGGAGAATGAATTTAGGATCTTTTATTTTATTTGCATCCTTATATATATTATAGGATATTTTCCTTTCCTTATGTAGTCTTTCCTTATTATCTTTTTACTTTACCTGCATTCTAAGGATGTTTAAGATTAGAATACTTCCTTATTTACTTGTGTTACAAGTAAGTTTAAGATGTGCTATCTCTATAAATAGTCCTTTTATGTTTCATTGTTAAACTGAGTAGGGTTTTTCTGACTTCATTCTTTTGTGATATTTTATTTTTCATGGTATCAGAAAAATTTCTAAACCTAGGTTTTTTTTTTAGCCATGAAAGACAATGCTGCAAGTTATGTTCAAAAGGGTTTAATGCCCGTTGTGATTGCGCAAAACATCACAATTAATAACAAATCCTCGTTCAACTTGCATTCGTCTGATCATCTAGGCTTGATTTTTATTACACAACTTCTAAGTGAAACTGAAGATAATAATTTCACTTGGAGGCATAACTTCTTGACTAAGCTTAAATCTAAGAACAATAGGGGATTCATAGATGGATCGATAGCAAAACTCGATGTCAATTCCGGAGATTTCCAATCTTGGATCCAAGGGTTCATGGATGGATCAATAGCAAAACTTGATGTCAATTTCGGGGATTTTCAATCTTGGATTTAAAGGTTCATGGATGGACCAATAGCAAAACCCAATATCAATTTTGAGGATTTCCAATCTTGGATCCATGGATTCGTGGATGGATCGATAACAAAACTCGATGTTAATTTCAAAGATTTCCAATCTTAGATCCAATTCATGGATAGACTAATAGCAAAACCCAATGTCAATTCCGAAGATTTCCAATTTTGGATCTAATTCACGGATAGATGGATAGCAAAACTTGATGTCAATTTCGAATATTTTCAATCTTGGATCTAATGCATGGATGGATTGATAGCAAAACTGGATGTCAATTTGATAGCAAAATTTGTCTCCCTTTCTGAATTTAAATACTAGAGGATAAAATAACAACTAGAAGCGCATCAGAGTTGTTTTTAACGGCTAAAAACTGTCTCCAATAGAAAAATTTGACTCTCTAAGTAAAAAAGGAAGCTCTAATAGTAAAAGAAAGTAGATTTAAAGTGAAAAAGGCCATTTTGAGCAAAAAGAAAAATATCTTTCACCAAAAACACTTATTCTACATTCTATATCCAGAAAAAGTGATTGAGCTTGATTGTAATCTGTCTAGACTTGTAAAGATACTTAGTTGTACTTATTTTTCTTTTCTTTCTTGGGAAATTAGAGTATGAGAAGTACTTTAAAACTTGTTATAAGGGATTAGAGCTTGTGTTAGAAGCTTACCTTGTAAAAGCTTGGTGGAATATGTTAATTCTACTTGTATAATGAAGTTGGGTTAAAAATCTTTGATTGGGGGATCAAGGTAGTGGATGTAGGTCAAGGGGACTGAACCAATATAAATACTATTGCATTATCCACTTTTCTTTACCCTTCATTAATTAGTGTCTTATTATTCTAACAAGCTCTAGTCCTTCCTTTCATCTAGTTGATTAAGAGCTTTACAAGTTCTAAAGGACTGAACAAAATTTTTTTTTGTGCTATTCATCCCCTCTAACACTCAAACGAGACTAGTAACTCATACCTATAGCACACCTATGTGTTGAACATGCCACAAGGGCTCAAACTAACCTTTCAACCACATCACTTGGGGGTTTCCAAATGCCTCACTAGGGGTGGCAATTCATGTTCGTGTGTTTAATCGCGTCGTGTCCATATAGGGTATTAACATTATTTTGGTGAACACGAACACGATAAGAATAATTATTTGGGTTACAATCTAAAACACGTACACAAATATGATTATTAACTATGTAACACGACACAACTAACACGTTTATTAAACGTGTTAGAATATTTTTCTAGACATGACATAATTGTAAACATGAATAACAATGAATACATTTAACACAATTCGTATTCGCATGTCTAATCATGTCGTATTCGCATGTCTAATCATGTCGTATCAATATATGGTATTAATGATTATTTAGGTGAACACGAATATGACATAAATAATTATTCGTGCACAATCTGAAACACGTACACAGATATAATTATTAACTGTGTAACATAATACGACACAACTAGCACATTTATTAAACATGTTAGAATTTTTTTTAGACACAATATGATTGTAAACACGAATAACGATTAACACATTTAACACATTTTACACATTTACACAATTAAATTACAAATATTTAATTTTATCATTCAAATTTAAATAAATAATTATGAAAAAAATATAATAAAATAACAATAATATCAAATATAATAAAATTTAGCATAAATAACATACATTAACATCTAACCTTAAAATAGTAATAATATCTAAAATCAACCATAATTTTCAATCATAGTTAAATACATATCAATCATGAACAATTCCAAACTCCAAACCATGAACAATTCCAAACTCCAAACCATGAACAATTCCTAACATCAAACCAAAATCGAAAAATCACTTGCTAATGTCACATCATTCTGATGTCTCAAAACCTAATGATGATATGAAAAAAATATATGAATAACTTGGATCAAAATAAAAAAAAATTTTAAAATTTAGTTTAAAGCATAGTTCACAATTTAATCATTTTTTTCTTTTTCCTTGAAAAAATAATTATTTTTATTTTTAAGTTAAAATTTTTTAATTATATTAATTTTAATGACTTAAAAATATTAAAATTAACTTAATCTTTGCATGGATGCTTTCCTTGAATGTTTTAAAAAATTAATATTACAATTTGATATTCATGTATTAGAGTTACAAATAGCATCGGTTAAATCACTATTCAGATAAAGCTCACTTCAAGAATAAGAGACAAACATTAAGGATGATATATTTAAATCTATAGATGAGATATGTTTTATCAAAACTTGAATTGTGATAACTATCTTATCAACTAGTATTTTGATAACTATATTATCTTTGTAATATAAATACATAATTACGCAATAGAAATACCATGGCAGTTTTTCTTCATATTCAATATTCTATATTGAATTTCTTTATGGTATCAGAGCCATTGTAAGCTCCATTGAGTTTTCTTCTTCAACCTCCATGTCTTCTTGAAGCTCAAACAATTCTAACTACTTTCCAACAACCCCTTTTAATCTTACACTTCTTTTCTCCAATTTACAAAACTGCTTGATTATTATTAATGCTGCTACCCACTTGCTTATAAAACTCACCCCTTTTAACTTTCCTTCTTGGCAAACTCAATTCAAGTCTCTCTTAGTTAGATATAAGTTAGTTAGATATGTAGATGGTTCCACATTTGAGTCTCTTTTAGTTAGATATAAGTTAGTTAGATATGTAGATGGTTTCACCCTTTGCCCTCTAGCCATGATTCCACAAGAAGGTTTTAACCCCCCTCTTCTTATTACTAATCCAACATATGATTATTGGGTTTGACAAGATCAACTATTACTTCATGGTATTACTTCATTTGCCTCAAAAAGTGTTGTGTTGTTCTTTGCTTTTGTTGAATCTTCCTTTGATGCTTGGGCCAAAATCAATAAGTTATATGCTAACAAGTCTATATCTTGAATGATGAACTTACGAGAAAAACTTACCAAACCCAAAGGCACTAAGACAGTCTCTGAATGCTTCTTAATTTTATAAGTATTGCTGATGAACTTGCATTGCTGAATTTGCTTGTAAATGAAGATGAACTTGTCATCCATGCTCTTAATGGAATTGGCTCTAACTTCAAGGAAATTGCAATTGGTGTAAGAGTTGGGGAATCTTACATTATTTTTGAAGAATTGTTAGATAAGCTCACTAATTATGAAAAAGTTATCAAGAAATAAGAAACATCAACTAATATTATCATCTCTATTGCCCATCTTGCTGTTAAAACTATTTCTTCTCATTCTGGTAGACCAAAGCAACCTCAACCTCCTCAAAATATTAGGTTTTCCTCATCATCTAATTCTTCCAAGAATTCATTTCATTCCAACTTCAAGGTTGTTTGTCAGTTCTGTGATAAACTCAGACTCTCTACCACGCATTGCTTTAAAATAAAACTTAAGTCTTTTATTCCAATTGTTAATCACGCCAGAACAAAAGCATCATCCCCCAAATGGTTAGTTGACTCAGGTGCATCTGATCATGTCACTAAGAAACAAGAATCATCAACTGATATTATCATCCTTTCTACTTATCTTGCTGCCAAAATTATTTGTTCTCATTCTGGTATACCAAAGCAACCTTGACCTCCTCAAAATATCAAATTTTCATCACCATCTAATTCTTCCAAGAATTCATCTTATTTCAACTTCAAGGTTGTTTATTAGTTCTGTGATAAACTCAGACACTCTGCCAACCATTGCTTCAAAATCAGACCTAAGTCTTCTATTCCAACTACTAATTATGTTAGAACAAAAGCATCATCCCCCAAGTGGTTAGTTGACTTAGTGCATCTCATCATGTCACTTGCACAACCTATAATTTGCATTTGAGTATGAAGGTCTAGATGAACTTTTGATTGGTGATCGCACAAGTTTATCAATTTCTCACACTAGTTTAACTTTAATTCATCATTCTTCTGAGTCTTTTTTTTTTAAAATAATGTTTTATATTTTTTTCAAGCAAAAACCAATGTCATATCTATTTCCAAATTCATTAACACTAACAATGTCTGTTGAATTTTTTCCATCTTTTTTCTTGGTGAAGGATCTTCAAATAAGGAGGCCACTTGCTCAAGGCCTGAATAGAGATAGGGTTTATGCATTCCAAGAAACTAAGTCTTTGATTAAACCTTCTACACTTGCCAATCTTGGACTCAAGACAAACATTTATGCATGGCATCAAAGACTAGGTCACATTTCTTCTTAAACTCCGTAGTTAGTTGTCAAGACTTTTTCTCTACCTTGCTCTTCAACCAAAAAAATTACATCTTGTGATGCTTGTTATTGTAATAAAATTCACAAATTTCCTTTTTATAAGTCTAGTTTAGTTAGTAGAGGACCTCTAAATCATATATACTAATGTTTAGGGGCCAGTCAGGGTTTTTAGCATTGAACGTTATAGATATTATATCTCTTTTGTTGATTATTTTACTGAATATATCTAGTTTTTTCCATTGAAATTTAAATATGATGTCTATTCTCTACTTCATAAATTTAAGAGTTTAGTTAAAAATTATTTTAAAATTTCTATTGTTACAATATATTATGATTGTGGGGGTGAATTTACGAAGTTGAAATCTTTCTTCAATTCATTTGGCATACAACATTTACAAATACCCCTACAAGCCCTTTAACCAATGTAATTGTTGAACTTAGACATAGAAGTATTGTTGAAATTGGACTTACTTTACTACATCAACGATCCATGCCATTGTCATATTGGTCTTTTACTTTTCTACTGCAGTTTATTTACTAAATATATTGCCATCTCTTGTCATTAGAAACAAATGTCCTTATTAGTTACTTTTCAATTAAGATCCTAATCATGCTAAAGTCAAAATTTTTGGTTGTTTATGTTATCCATGGCTTAAACCTTATACCATACATAAATTTCAAAGCAAATCTACACCTTGTGTGTTTCTTGATTACTCTAAGCATCAAAGTGCTTATTTTTGTCTTGACCGTCAATCTAATAAAATTTTCACATCAAGATATGTTTTTTTTTAATAAGTCTAAATTTCCATTTGCTACCAAGTATGCATCCAACACTTCAGTTTCTGATATTTCTTACTCTCAATGGCATTCTACACATGACACACCTATCATTGTTCTAACCTTTCCACTACCTTTTCAAGATGCAACTGTTTTCTGGACCCACCTTTTATTCATCTCCGTAAGTGGTTGAAATGTGTGACAGTTCTTCCACCCAAGTAAATACCTATTCACCTCTTCCTCAATCACCTATTAACCCAGCCTTGCAACCTCTTATGCCACCTTAACCTCAAAGAACACATCCCATGCTTACATGATCACAAAACAATATTTTTAAACCTAAACAGCTCCATCTAGCCACCACTCATCCTCTTCCAGAATCCATTGAACCAACTTGCGCTACACAAGCTATCCGATACTCGTATTGGAAACAAGCTATGCTTGACGAATATGCTGCACTTACAAACAATGACACATGGGAATTAGTTCCACTTCCCAACAACAGAACTCTAGTTGGTTGCAAGTGGATTTTCAGAATTAAAACGCACCCTAATGGTTCCATTTCTTGATACAAAGCTAGATTAGTGACAAAAGGCTTCACCCAAAGGCTTGGTCTTGACTTTAATGAAACTTTTAGCCCTGTAGTAAAACTTCTCACCATATAGTTAGTTCTATGCTTGGCAGTTTCTAACAATTTGCCATCACATCAGTTGGATGTAAATAATGCTTTCTTACAAGGCACACAAACAAAAGAGGTATTGACAACTCTATGATATAGAGTCAGTTGGGCTTAATTTTGATAATAATTTAGTTTAGTTCTTGTAGTAATGCATATAAATTAGTAGGTTTTATTTAATTATTTTAAATTAGTTATTTTAAGTGAGTCAATCTAATTTTGGTTAATTTTATGATTAATTTGGTGTTAATATGATTAAGATAGGTTGTTATTGATTTTCTTGTGCTTTTGTAGGTGTTTGAAAGAAGAATTTTAATGGAAGAAGGAGAGCAATTTCGAGGTGCAAACTTTCAATGTATATGTTTCGGTATATTGGCCATAACTTTTTTTACAAAGCTTCAAATGAAGCAATTCTTAGACCATTGAAAATCTAAGAGAAATATCTACAACTTTTATGTTTACCACTTCACCCAGTTCGGTATGTAGAATGATCAAAAATCTTATCAAAGTTAACACACGACAGTAGTCCTAGAGCAATTACGATTTTTGTTAATTAATTAGGCAAGGCTATGACTTACATAGTCTGATGAGGACATCCCAACTGAAATTGACTTCTTTCTTCACCTAACTTGGCCTAGCTTCAAAGCCTATAAAAACAACCTTTTGGAGGACTGAAAAAGGGAAGAAAAAAAAACATCAGATTAACAGCTGAAAGTCAAGCTACAGAGTCATTGATGGAATTTGAAGAATTCAAGGAGATTTGGAGATCATGAATACATTCCTTGGTTTTTTCTATCTTTTTGTTATTCTTTTATTCCCTTGGTTTTAATGTTTAAATTTTATTTAATGATAATGTATGGCTTGATGGAGAACTAAATTTTTAATCTAAGATTATGATTGAACTCAATATGTAGTCTAAATTATTTATCTCTCTTTTACTTATGTTTGATAGATTTAAGTTGTTTATTTTATTCTGTTCTTAATGCTTTTAATTGCTTGGCCACTAATTAGATTGAATTGGAAACTTAGGTTAAACCTTGACAAAGGAGATTTAGGTAGACCTTGAATAGAATAGTGTATGATTGAATGCACTTAGTTGATTAGATGGTTTGATTTGCATATAGGATAGACATACACCTATAAGCCATATGTAGCCAAAATTAGAGCACAAACTTAATGAATCTTTCTTCAATTTAATTTGCATAGACATATAGTAAATTAATTGGGAGAGGTATTTTTATGAGAAACTCGACAGAGACTTATAAATAATTTAGGACTCTAGGTTAACAATTTAATCCATTAAACTGAGTTAAGAGAGAAAGACAATAATTAGATGAAGTATTGAGGGATATTATAATCTTAGGTTTGGTAGTTAAAGTGAGTTTTATTCACTATTTAATTTTAGTTTTAGTTTATTAGTTTTAATTTTTCTTTTTTATTTTAATTGTTTGGTTAAAATTAGATGTTATAATTTTAGTAGTTAACAGTAGGAATTAAACAATTCTCTGTGAGAACGATACTCTACTTCATTACTATATTACTTGTTAACGATACGTGTACTTGCGTGAGAAATCAACAATAGGTATACATGAAGCAACCCTCAGTTTTGTATGACAAGACCAAGCCACATTTTGTCTACAAGCTTAAGAAGGCAATCCATGGCCTTAAACAAGCACCTCGAGCATGGGACCAAGCCTTGAGTAGTTGTTTGCTTTCTTCTAGCTTCACTCAATCAGTACCTAATGCATCCTTATTCATTTATCATTGTAATGGCATCATCACATATCTACTAGTCTATATTGATGATTTGATTCTCATAGGAAACCATACGACATTTCTCTCTAACTTTGTTCAAAGTCTTGCATCACAGTTTTCTATCAAGGATCTTGGTTCCTTGAACTACTTTCTGGGCATTGAAGTTGTTCGTACACAATAAGGTCTTTTTCTATCTCAAGATAAAGAGAAAATTGAGAGAAATGACCTTTCTTGATAAAGACATTTTAAAAGTAACCATCAAAATAAATTTAACTATTTTTAACCATATTTAATCATGATTTGACGAAAATACCTTTTAAACTATTTCAAATAAATTAAACCATTCATAACAAAATTTCCCCATTTCTCCTCATTTGTGCTTCAAATTTCTCTCTCACCATCCTAGTTTCTCAAATTTTATCGATTTCTCTGTTTGGCATTCGTCTGCTATGCTTTCTATTTCTCTCTCCCACGTTTTCAGATTTCTTTTTCTTACGCTTTTAAGACACCAAGCAATGGTTTTGACGTGCTTGGGTGGGTGGCTGTTTGAGAAATTCGATTTTTAGGTATTTTGGATAAAACTAAAACGGTAGAAATAATCACAAATATATGAAATAGCTTTTAATGAAATCAATTTGGGACCTAGATACCAATAAACTCAAAATTTTGAAATTTATAAATCTAGGTTTTCAAAGAATTTTTTTTTTAGTCAAAGTAGGTATTTTTGATAAAAAACATTTGTATTTTGATTTATGAAAACATGTTAGAAACACTTTAATCTGTGCCAAATTGTCCAAAAAACAAAAAAAAAGAAAAAAGTTGATAGGATTTGAAGTTTTGGTTCGTAAGTAACAACAACATTTTAGGCATTAAAGTGTAACAAAATATTTTTGAATATGTCATGTAACAATAATATTTTTTTCAACATGGCGTGTAACAACTTTTTTTAACCATGGCGTGTAACATGTTTTTGTACATTGCCTGTAACAACAATATTTTTTTTAACATGGCGTGTAACAACCTAACCATGACTTATCACAGGTTTTTGTACATGGCGTGTAACAAGCTAACCATAATTTGTCACAAGTTTTTGTACATGACTTGTCACATATTTTTGTACATGTTGTGTAACAAGCTAACCATGGCTTGTCACAGGTTTTTGTACTTGGCGTGTAACACGCTAACCATGACTTATCACAGGTTTTTGTACATGGCGTGTAACATGCTAACCATGATTTGTCATAGGTTTTTGTACATGGCTTGTGACACGCTAACCATGGCTTGTCACAGGTTTTTGTACATGGCGTGTAACATTATAGCGTGTAACTTCATTAAGAGTAATTTTGTCCAACTTGGCTAAAAATAGTTAAAATTATAAAGATGACTATTTTTAAAAACATCTTATCTTCAGGGATTATTTTTCAAAATACCCCCAAGATAAATATATCTTAAATATTCTCCTCAAAGCTGGTATGTCTAGTGCAAAAGCATCAAACACACTAATATATACTATAGCTCACCTCCGTTTACATGATGGTTTTGTAGCAGCCAATAATGAGGAATTCAGGAAAATTGTTGGTTCTTTCCAATATCTTGTTTTTACTAGACCTGATATTTATTTTGTTGTTAACAAATTATCCCAATTTATGCATAAAGCATCAACACTACATTATCAAGCTTTGAAGAGAGTATTGAGATATCTTAAAGGAACCTCGTTCCATGGTCTTTCATTAAAAAGGAAATCACTCCATCTCTACAAGTCTTCATACGTTCTGATTAGGCAGGAAATCCTAATGATAAGACCTTTACTTCTGCCTTTATCATATGTCTTAGAAGCACTTCCATCTTTTGGAGTTCTAAGAGACAAAAGATAGTAGCTAGGTCTTCTACAAAAGCTAAATATTGAGCTATTGCAACTGCTTTTTTAGAAGCAGCATGGATTCAATCTCTCCTTCATGAACTTCAGATAGTCATACCTAGTTCTCTCACTGTGTACTGGATAGCATAAGTACCACTTACACTTGCAAAAATCCAGTCTTTCATACAAAGATGAAGCATTTGCAATTAGATTATTTTTTTGTCCGAAACAAAGTGAAATAATGGCAACTTCATGTTAACCATATCCCTATAGAACATCAGTTAGCAGATGCACTCACTAAACCGTTACTCAAAGCACGATTTTAGTTCCTTTTAATCAAGATTGGAGTCATTCATGGCGCCACACATCTTGTGGGGACATATTAGAGTTACAAATAGCATCAGTTAAACCACCATGCAAATAAAGCTCACTTCAAGGACAAGATACAAGCATTAAGGATGATATATTTAAATCTATAAATGAGATATGTTTTATCAAAACTTGAATTGTGGTAACTAACTTGATAACTATCAGTTAAAATTCTACTACGCAAGTATACATATTGAATAGATAGTATACAAGTAAGCAGAGTATCGATCCTACAGAGAATTGATATAAAATTTTACTAAGTACTAAAGCTATAACCATTTAATCTTATCCAAACAATCAAATTCAAATAACTAAATTAATTAACTAAAACTAATCAACCAAAATTTATACTAAAAAGAAAAATCAAAGCAACAAGATAATTGGGTAAAAATCAAATCAAACAAGCCTAGGATTACAATATCCCTCGTACTTTATCTAAATCTTAACTCTCTTCCTTAATTTATTTTAATGGGTTAAATTGCTAACCTAGAGTCCTTAATTATTTATAAGGGTCTTTGGACTCATCTTATAAAAATATCTATTTTAACCAAAACACTATATCCCTATGTGAATTGAAATTAAAACAAATCATTAAGTTCAGGTTCTAATCTGATTACATATGGCCTATAATTATATCCCTATCTTATACACAAATTAATTAATATGATTATATGCTATCCCAATTTCAGTCTATACTAAACTCCCTTTTCCAAGTTTGTTTAGGTTCCTGAATCAATTTAATTGGTGATCAAGCAATTAAAAGCATTAAGAGCAAATTGAAATAAACAATTCAAATCCCATTAAAGATAAGCCAAAAAAAGATTAAAAGTTTAGATTATATGTGAGTTCAATTGCAATCCTAGAAAAAAAAATAGTTACTTATGATTGCGAAGATAAATAACATTGTATATAATTCAACCATTGAGAGTAACAAAAAAAATGAAAGCTATGGAAGAAACAAAACAAATAATTGCAGACTTGCTCTACAAGTTTCAGCTCTACTTCTAGCTTTTTGAATATCCAAAAGTTGTCTCACCTAATATTGTTAAAAATATCCTATTTATACTAACAAACTTAATTTATAGTTCTCTAAATTGACCTATGATTTAATTGAGCTAACAAGTGTAATAAGAGGCCCAATCATCAATTGTAGTCTTTAAAAATTACCATTCTCATCACAGTACATTTAGCCATTTTTCGACGCGATTTTTTCTATCTTCGAGGCAGAACTAGGTAAAGTGTTCTTCATGAAAGTTGTAACTCTGTCTGTTAGCTTTTCAATGGTCTAAGAATAATATCATTTGGAGTTCTGTAGAGCGAGTTATAATTAAAATACTGAAACATATGCAAACAAATTTTTGAATCTTTTAACACCTTACTTTTTAAAATTAAGTTTAATTTTCTTAAATCTTATAAAAACATAAAAATTAATAAATAATAATCAAATTTAAAAAAATAAATATAAAATTAAAATAACTTATTTAAATATAAATTAATTATAAAAATAATTAAAAATAACTAAATTAAAATTAAAAATTTAATTAATATTTAATAATAAAATAAAATTAAAATAATTTTATAAAATATTATTAATAATTATATTATCTTTGTATTATAAATATATAATTGTGAAATAGATATACGATGACAGTTTTCCATCATATTCAATATTCAATATTATATTTTTTTATCCAGTCCCATCAATTGTGAAACGTAATTTAACTTTAACCTAAATTTAATTGAACTTATTTATTTGTAAATTAGTTTTACTTATTAATGGAATCAAGAAAAAACAATTACGCTATGCATCGAATGAGAATTAGTAATATGAAATTTTCTTAATCACTGAGTTCACTTGATTTTCAAAAGATTAGTAAAACCCCGATCTACCCCTCTTCGCTCTTTGGTTCTTTGCTTACTCTCTCCGTGTCCCAAACCCACAAACCAAAAATCTCGAAGCAGCTGATCGGTTGCAGTGGAAGCCAAAACCACAGCTCCATCTCAGGACCTGGAGCATTACAACAATGTTCTTTCAGAAATTTTCATCATAAAAGAGGTAAATGTGCAGATTTTGAGCTACCCATTTAGAGTAATGTTCAGAAGGTCAAAAAACCTTGCATTACATGTCAGAAAAAACCTGCAATCTGTTTCCAAAACCCATTTTTCAGTTTGCTCATCTAAATATTATTCCAAGAGCAATCAATCAGAGTCTGAAAATGAATGGGAGAGATTACTCAAACCATTTGACCTCGATGAACTTCGAAAGTCATTCAATAAGATTACTCCTTATCAGCTTTGTAAATTACTTGAATTGCCACTTGATGTTCCCACATCTTTAAAGTTGTTTCATTGGGCTGGTTCCCAGAAAGGCTACTGCCATACATTTGATGTGTATTATGTTCTTATCGATAAACTTGGGGCAGCTAAGGAATTTAAGGTCATAGATAGCTTATTGATGCAAATGAAAGAAGAAGGGGTTGTTTTTAAAGAATCCCTTTTCATTTTGATCATGAAATATTATGGAACAGCTGGTTTCCCTGGTCAGGCTACTAGGTTGTTGTTGGATATAAAGAGTGTTTATTCTTGTGAACCAACAGTTAGGTCTTACAATGTTGTCTTGGATATTCTGGTGGCTGGCAATTGCCATAAAGTTGCACCGAATGTTTTCTATGACATGTTAAATAAAGGTATTTCTCCCAATGTTTATACATTTGGTTTGGTTATGAAAGCACTTTGTATCGTTAATGAAGTGGATTCTGCTTGCTCGCTGCTTAGGGATATGACGAAACATGGATGTGTGCCAAATTCAGTGGTTTACAATACTTTGATACATGCATTGTCAAAAAGCAACAGGGTTAATGAGGCACTGAAACTTTTGGAGGAAATGTTTCTGATGGGTTGCAGTCCTGATGTTCAGACTTTTAATGATGTTATCCATGGCCTCTGCAAGCTCTACCGTATTCATGAGGCAGTAAAAGTGGTTGATCGGATGCTTCTCCGGGGCTTCATCCCTGATGAATTGACTTATGGGTTCTTAATGCAAGGGTTATGCAAAACAGGCCAAGTTGATGAAGCAAGGGCATTATTAGACAAAGTGCCCAGCCCAAACATTGTTCTCTTCAATACCTTGATAAATGGATATGTGGCAAGCGGACGGTTTGATGAAGCTAAGGCTGTTGTGTATGATATCATGTTAAGTATTGGCTGCAAGCCTGATGTTTTTACATTTAACATTCTGATTCATGGACTTTGCAAGAAAGGATGTCTAGGTTCAGCTCTTGAATTGGTTAATGAGATGGAGGGCAAGGGATGCAAGCCCAACGTGATAACGTACTCAATTTTGATTGATGGATTATGCAAGGAAGGTCGACTATTGGAAGCTGGTGATGTTCTGAATGAAATGTCTGCAAAAGAAGTCAGCCTGAATACTGTGGGATATAATACTCTGATAAGTGCATTATGCAGGAATGGGAAGATTCATGAAGCTCGGGAAATGCTTGGTGAAATGTCAAGCAAAGGATGTAAGCCTGATATATTTACCTTTAATTCACTAATATTTGGTTTATGCAAGGTCGATCAAATGGAAGCGGCTATGGGACTGTATCGTGATATGTTGGTTGTGGGTGTTATTGCAAACAAAGTAACATACAACACACTAATTCATGCTTTTCTGAGGAATGGTGAGATCCAAGAAGCGCTTAAGCTTGTAAATGAAATGTTATTTAGAGGATGCCTTCTTGATGCAATCACTTACAATGGTCTGATAAAGGCACTTTGCAAAGCTGGGGCAATTGATAAAGGCTTGGGATTGTTTGAAGAAATGATAAGGAAGGGACTGGTTCCGAGTAGCATTTCTTGTAATATATTAATCAATGGCCTTTGTAAGGCCAGGAAGGTACATAATGCACTTGAGTTTCTAAGAGAAATGATTCATCGAGGTTTGACGCCAGATATAGTAACTTATAACAGCCTTATAAATGGTCTTTGCAAAGCTGGACGCATAAGGGAGGCATTGAGTCTGTTTGACAAATTAAAAGTTGAAGGGATTTATCCTGATGCTATTACTTATAATACTTTGATTAGTTGGCACTGCAAAGAGGGTGTGTTTGATGAGGCCTGTTTACTTCTACATAGAGGTGTGGAGTATGGCTTTGTACCCAATGATGTGACTTGGTTTATTTTGGTCAGCAACTGTGTCAAAGAAGGTCAAAAGGAGAGTTTTTCATCTCCATTTAATGTGTAGAAAGAAATTTATGCTGTTGAAAGATGGTGTCTTGTTTTGCCTTCAAGCTCGTTAAAGTAACAGAAAGAGTTGGCCTTCAAGTTGGTTCAGCCAATGTCCAGATTTCTTTCTTCCATTTTATGCAAATGGGCATATGCTATTTCCTGATGGCTCTTATGGGGTTTAAGTTGTCACTGCAATTGGTTAGTAAAGGAATGCTCTGAAAGATATCAAGTTGGAATATATTGAAGCCTTGCAGCTTGTGATGAAGGTAACTTCTAACTAATCTCTGGTGCAGGGAATTGGGCTCTCCTTAGCTTGATGTTGTTTTAACTATTTAAATTACTTTTGACGAACCTTCAAATCAGATGACTGAGTTGGTCTATTTTGGGATAGGGTGACTGCCACACTTCAGATAGGTGTGCCTTCATGGTATATTTCAAGCCTTCAATTGTTTCATGCTGTCATTTTGCTTTTTCAAAACTCATTAGAATTTGAAGGATCTTTTATCTTGCAAATGTTGAATACATTTCATAAATTAAATAATATTTTTTTTACTGTTTTAAGAATATTCTGAGATGCAAGCAAGTTGATTGCACTGAACTGATTGAGTCAAAATTGAAGAGCTTGTACCTGAAATGGCTATTAGGTGGCATGTCAGTCAAGTTTAACTTGAAGAGTTGTTTTTATAAAGCTTTCCTGTACGGTAATATTATTTGTACCGGCTTAAATTGATGTCATTAAACCTAGACTTGCACCACATGAAATCGTTGGTTTGGTTGCAGAAGCGTTGTCACCTTTTTTATTTCTTGGTTCGTTGTTTCAATAAATGTAGCTCCCAATCAACTAGTGAACTTGCAAAATCTTTGTTGATTTCTAATCTCTATGCTGTTCCTATGTTACTGAAAGTTCCATCTCCATTTTTATGAACAGAAAGGGATCTCGACTGGGATATGCCATTACACGTATTGCTCTTAAGTTGATGGCATACTCAAAGATGGGTTTTTTGGTATGTGTATAATGACTTTGGAATGGAAGTATGTGCAGAAACATATTTTGAGCAACATGCCTTTGCACAAGAGGAGCAGGTAGTGTCTCTTTGCAGTATGTTATAATGTTTTCTGGTGTCTTTAGCATTTTCTAAAGTAGAGCTAGTCGCTGTTTGTTTGACTTGTATGTTTCTCCTTATACAAAAGTTTCGATCACATCTCATTAATAAGTTGCTCCTTTAACTGTCTTTGCACCCTACATTTAGATATTTTGAAATGCTTGTTATCTTTTCGGTTGTACTTTTCATTTACGTTGTTTCTTATTTTTTTACCCTCTAGGTGCTACTATTCTTAGAATTAACCTTATACTTTTCAAAGTCTTTTGCATGTTAAGATTCTCTCATATGCTATACCTTTTTCCCCTGGCAGGATCCTTGTGCTGTTCAGTGCTCTTAGCTTGGAATTGCTGCTCAAGGCAATAGTATCCTGGCTTGGGAAATTGTTCCAATGCAATTTTGGTTTCATGATAACATTAGGGAAAACTCTTTATGTAAAGGTATAGTCAACATAAGTTCACAAACCTGTATATGCAGGTTGAAGTTTCTCCAGGAAAAGGGAAGCCATTCACAGTTTCCTTTGCTGTGTTTTAGCGTTTTGTTGTCCTTGACTAAGTATCTTTTTTTTTTTTTTGAAGATTCCTTGACTAAATATCTATCATGTGGAAGGTTCAGCATTTTGACGATAAGATATTTTTGTGATCCATTCCCTGTTGAAAATAATGATAATAAAAGAAGAAAATATGTTTGTCCCTTTATGTCGGTAAAGTTGGGTCCAACACCAACAGTTCTGTTAAAAAAATTGAAAGACTAGTGGATGCATTGGCTTCATTGTTTTTGGCATTTCACCTGGTTGGTGGTGCATAATGTTTCCTTTCATTTCCTTGTAGACATCCTTTTTAATCTACTCCTTTGCTTTCTCTATTACAAGGTAGAAAGTAGTTCCATCCAAGTAATTCTCTACTGCACCATGAAAAATATAATTCTGTAATTTCTCTACTGGTTAAGTTTGACTAGTATAAGGCCCATCATTTTTGTGGATATCAATATTTTTTGGATATAACTGTCCAACAGCTGGTTTAATTCCCAGAAATACCAAATCTCCAGGCTTAGTTAGTCTACGGTAGTGGTCTTATTACATGCTTTAGTGCTGATGATCTTCCTTTCTCATTTCATTTCGATCTTTTGTAGTTTGATCCTGCAAAATTGAGGAAGCTTAGATTGAGCTTTAAGGAAGATAGGGCAAGCTGTTACTGCTGGCAATGCCTCAAGCATTAACTCTTCTCTCAACCCCTTCACCCGTCAAAAAAAAAAAAACCATTAGTCCTAATTTCTTCTTCTTAATGGATTCAGGTACTTGCGGTCTTATGAAATTGATTGCTGTTGCATTCTACTCTTATATTGTTTGAAAGTAGAAATTATTCAAGTAGCACTTTACAGCATGAAAATTTTGTTAGCTAGGTACCGCGTTTTCTATAAAAATTGAATGCATGGCTATGCTTTGAGAATGAGGTATATCTTCCCACTTGTAGATATAAAATATAAATTTTTCCATGATAAAGGCTTTGTTGCATATTGCTTTAAAGTATGGTGATGAAGGGCATTCCCTATTATTTATGGGTCGGTTTGTTATCTTCAGCATTGATGGTGCTATTGTGGTAGAAGGCAAATTAATCTTGGTTTGCAACTAGTTGGTAAGAGAACAGAGGATATGCTGATGCTGCTTAGGGTACCACTTGTATTTGTCTTGGTCTGGCCTTATTTTTAAATAACTACAATTAATGGAGCTTTTTCTTGGCATACTGTCTACCAATTTGGTTACATTCTTACTAATTTTCTGTTGTGTATTTTGACAACCAATGGCAATGGCAACCCTAGAAAAATGCTTTTTCTTAGGGGTGGCATTCAATCCAATTGGTTGATTCGCTTTGAAATTTTTGACAATCCAATTAATTAATAGAACGAAAATAATCGAATCCATCGATTTATATGAAAGTTTCAAAATAATAGAAATCGAATTACTTCAATTTGTCCGGTCAATTATTATGATTAGAACTATTTTCAAGTCCTTTTTCCAGCAATTGTGAGCAACATTTTTCAAGAAAAAAATTGGAAAAGAAAAATGAGGTGATAGTATAAATAATATAAATACCTAATTCAACTTTATCAAACTTTGCCAAATTGTTCACAATGTCGATTGGATCAACATATGAAAATTTGCGCAGCTAATTTTGAGCACAAATAAGAGTTTACAAACTTAAAAGTTAAGGATTTTTATATGTATCAAGTATACGTCTATTGCACCTAAACATTGGGTCCATTGATTGGTGTATTATCCCTATCTAAATAGTAAGGTTCGAATCCTCCTTCCTTCTAATTATAAAAAAAAATATATGAACATCGAAATCATAATCATTAGCAACGTCATGATCACTTAAATGCTTATCCAGTTTTGTTTATAATTTTTTTATGCCAATTTCAATCCTACACTTCTTATACTCAAAGAAAACAACTTTAGTTTAAGGTGTATTTGTTTTGAAGTAAAAACTTTTTCAGAAAACATTTTATAAAATATAATGACGTTTGGTTGACTGAAAATGAAATCTTAAGGGAAAAAGTTTTACGGGTCAATGGGTAAAAGACCAGTTAATTTCGAAAATTGTCTTATGTCTTTGAAGGGTGTAAGACAATTTTCACCATGCTAAAAAAAAAAAAAGACTCCTGTTAAAAAAAATTCCGCCCTAAATCCCTAAATCTTTAGCTCTATCATCCCTAGCTTTTGTCATGATTTGAATATTTACTTTTTATTTCTTTCAAAATAATAAGGTCCTAAAACAGGATCTTTTTATTTCCTTCAAAATAATAAGGCACTTACACATTTGAAGTAAATTTTTTTCAAAAGATGATCTGAACAACGAAATATGTTTTCGACAATTTATGTAAATGACAAGAAATATTAGATTTTCTTAAAAAATATTTTACATAAAAAAAATTTTTTCCTTTAGCAACTTATTTTACAGTTACCAAATGGACCCTTAGTTTGTTTTTCAATTCCAATTTCATTAGTGATATCTGTAATTTGGCTCACTTGACTTCCTTCGCCAACTGCCTCACATTGGGGTTGAAACATTCTTTTATATTCATAATTATTCCAATGTTTTCTTTTTAGGTTCTTAATCATCAACGAACCATGCTGAAGAGTATACAATTTCATAAAGCAAAACTCCACAAAATCAAAGTTTTCTTTTCAGGATCAAGAATAGAAGAAATGTAAATCACCGTATTTATTTTTTACATTTTCCAATCGTTGTTAAATTTATCCTTCAATCTCTTTACCATTGCACTCAACTCAAAATTAAGATTTTTTTTTCGATCTCTCCAAGTAAGAAAAGTGTTTTGAACACTGAAAAATCTATACATAATATTTTTTGGGGGGTTTAGTTCGGAAATGAGGTAGAGCAGAAGGGATTTTGGAGAAGAAAATATATATAAAAAAATAATATATATATATATATATATATAATATCGATAATTAGTTTGTGCGATCAATTCAGTTATAAATTTTAGAGACAAAAACTCAATTGAATAAGATTGAAGTAACCGAAATTTTTAAGCCATCTATAATAAATTCGAAACGGTTCGATTTGTTATTTCATTTTCGGCCGAATTGTGCTTAGCCTACTTTGTCTCTCACGAAATTTTTCCTTGTACTGTTTTCCTCTCTTTTACGAACGTCAATGAGATAACATGGAGAACATGTATCTGTTTTTCTCCCTTTTATATTTTTAGATCATAAACAAAGTGTCATATGAAGAATAGAGAATGAAGATGCACAATAATATTAAGCTCAATGATAAATATTTCTATTCTTTAATATTAAAAATCGAAATACCC
Source organism: Theobroma cacao (assembly GCF_000208745.1). Classification (NCBI taxonomy): domain Eukaryota; kingdom Viridiplantae; phylum Streptophyta; class Magnoliopsida; order Malvales; family Malvaceae; genus Theobroma; species Theobroma cacao. Next base: position 13,454,457 of record NC_030858.1, on the reverse strand, counting down.
ATTGAAGTGTGTTGTTTGGTATTGGTATATGTTCCCTTTGAAAGTGGGAAGAAAGCTATATTTAACCACCACAACGTTATTAGTTCTAGAAAGATCATCTAAATTAAAGCGTATCTTGAAGATACTATTCGGTTTTTTTTTTTTTGTGTGTGTTTTATTCTCACATATGCTCGTGTCAATAGCTCACGTGTGGAATTGTTCATTGGATAATCTTTGCCACCTCAAGATTGGTTGCTACTTAACATTGAGTTCATCGAACTTCATGCCATCAATCCATTGCTGGAGGTGCCTTTCGTAATCACTTTAGGAATTGAAAATGCAATTTCTTTGTCAAACTAGAAATCTATTCTGCATATTGAGCAGAATTATGGAGTGTTTATTAGGGTTTGTCAATGGCATGGGATGAAGGATGTTGTAAAGTGATCTTGGCTATAGATAACAATATCGTTGCAAAGGTTATTCAAATGAAAACGGATGAATCAAATGTTAATTCAGATTCGACTTTAATTATTAAAGATATTTTAAAAAAAGAATGATAAGTTAGTATCATGTATATCTATTGCGAATCTAATGGTTTGACGGATTTTCTTACGAATATAATTTTTTTATATCCTGTTGATACGATATTTTTCAAAAATTCTGCAACGCTTCAATTTTATTAAGAGATGTTATGAGAATTTTATTTTTATATGTTATTTTAATATAAATGTATTATTTTTATTTTATAACTGATGTGGCGACTATACTATATTGTTTTTCTTTTGGTTTTAAAAGCAACAATTTTGGGTGGAACTGGCTTTAAATGGTGATCCCATGCTAAGTTTTCATCAAGGGAACTGGTTCTTAGGTGTTTTAGGCGTAAAACCAAGTCAAAAATGGCTTTACATATTGATTTGTCACGATGACTTTTTCTTTCTTTTTTATTATTATTTTTTGAAAGACAAACCAAAGAATAAAGTCTACTTGTATGTGGATTCATTCTGGGTTTAACTTTTCAAACTAATTGACTTTTCTTATTTTTTTTTGTCAAATTGCTTACGCTCGGTTTATGCAACATTAATTTTTTTTTTCTATTTGTTTATAATTTTACTCTATTTGCGTAAATGTTGCTATGATATTAAAGTAAATAAAAAATGTTAAAATCTTGGTATTTGATCCAAAATTATACACATTGAACGAAAAGTATAATTATTTAGATTCTTTTTAGTTGCTATTTATTTTTTTTTAAATTGTTAGGAAATAAATCACTTGGTAAAAGTCAAAATCATATTAAAAGCAACCAAGTAATATTAAAATTTTTTCTTTAATTTCAATAAAAGGGTCTCATTTAAATATATATTTTTAAATCTTTAACATTATTGAGTCGCCGTTGATAAAAAATAAAGTTACCTTGTATGTAATTATTATGAACAATATGCTAAGTGAGTTGAATGAAAGTTCTGACTATGGTTAGTGTCAATAGCATAGCAGCCAACTCGGAATCTGGCTCTGCTTTTGTTCAATTAGTCTGAAAACGTAAAAGCCAATTCGCACTATGGAAAAACAGAGTATTGACTTTGAAAAATGTATTGGTTTGGCTTCTTCTGTGACGCTTGGTCAATTGCAGGCTAATGGTCGACATGGAATTTATTAGTCTGACAGTTGGGGAAGAAGGAAACTGCTGAAGCTTATTGTCAGGCAGCAGAATAAGGAAGCTGTCTCGTTCTTGGCATGAGTTGAGGCATAAGTTGGAGAAGGTAGAGTGGCATCTCCCTAGGCAGGCGTGCCGTCATTGCTTGGATGGTCCTCCTTGATAAGCTTTACACTAGGCAAAAGGACCAGCTCCTGGGGAGGATCCAATGTGAACACAACCTGTGTTTTCTATGACAAGGAAATAGAGACCACTTATTCTTTGACATGTAATTTTACTAAGACTGGATTGGACGGCATTGAAAAGCAAGTTCGAGATTGGTCCGCTCAGTTGCGATGGGTTCAATAGAGACTAAATGTGGTCGCTTTAATTGCACTTGTGTTAAGGCTACCTTGATGTGTTTCTCAATATTTTAAAGTAACATAAAACTTCATTATATTTTTAACATAATATCTAAAAAAGTTTTTAAATTATTAAAAAAATTTAAATAAATTTTTATATTTGTATTACATTCCATTAAATTTTTATATTTTATTTTAAATAAAATAAGCTATTATATTTTTATTTTAAATTAAATAAATCTTCATAATTAATTATTAATTTAATCAAAATATTATTTATCATTTTATATCTTGTGACGCTGATATGGTATGTTAATTATCGTAATTTATGATGATGTGTCATGCTGATATATTATGATTGATGATAACATAATGTGCTAATTTGATATGATAACGTGACCATATGATATTTTTTACCTTCCACATTAATGTCATGTGGATATAAAATGAGAAGTGATATTTTCACTAATAAAAATTAATTTATCATTAATTATAAAAATTTATTTGATATAAAATAAAAATATAAAAACTTAATTCAACACAATAAAAAAAATAAATAATTATAATAGTTTAAGGACTTCTTCCTATTTCACTCTCACGATTCCCTCACTTGTAAGCCAATGGGATATTAGCTCCTATTTCAATCGGCCAATCCAATGTCAGAAATATGATTTTGAGATTAAATAAGTATTAGAAATAGTATATAGTCAACTAAAACATGCACTTGATTCAATGGTATGATTATTAATATAAAGATAAAGTCAAAGGTTTAAATTCCACCATGTGACAAGAATTTTTGAAAGATCAAATAATAAAATTAATGCTTAAACTGATTTAATCTAAATCAATCGAATGTGTGATCGGTTCCTTATACGCCCGATTCAAATTATCTTATTAGTGTTTTTTGAATAATTTTAGTTAGATAGTTAACTATATATAATAAGTACATTTTAGATGAAAACTATTTATATATTTTTTGAATTTAGGTTTTTTGTTCAAGTTTCACCATGCGTGGGTTCAGTCAAATTTTATGTTGGTTTTATTTTATTTATTTGTTTGATAGATTTTATTATAAAATTCTCTTTGTGGATGCTCTATAGTTAATGTGTATATTAAATGTTATTAGATTATAATTTTTGCTTATAATGTATAACCTCACTAAAAATATATTTTAAATGCGTTTTGTTATTCGGATAATTTATATCAATCAATAAAATTATCAATTTACATGCATATAATGACACAAAAGTCACTTAAAATATGTATTTGAAATATAATCAAGGTGGTTTGAGATGTGAACTCACGCCTACTCATCTTGCATTATTTTTCTTTGCAAAATTGATATTAATTTTCCCTAAAGGAGTTTATTTACTTCTTTCAATATATTTAAAATATCTTTCAAATAAATTTTATTGTTAAAATAATTTTCCGCACAACAAAATTCAAATTCAAAATAAAATTGAAGTGAATTAGAATATTTTTTTTCTAAAATATATTATTTAGAATTTTTAAAAATAGGGTGATTAAATCATTATAAAATAAATCTATTATCAAACTCTTATAGCATAAGAGAAAGAAATTTTTTTGAATTCTCTAAATTATTACTTATTATCTTAGGTCATCATGGGTGTATTAAATTATGGCATCATGTTTTATTTAGAACAATATATTAATTTTGAATAAAATATATTTTCCAACTACTTAAAGTGGTGAGTACGTAGATTAGATTATATCATTACGTTTTACTAAAAGTATTATATAAGCAAAAGGGGACATTTCAATACTTGTCACGTCATCCCACAAAATCCTCCCGTCCACCCTATCGGAGCTTCAAAAGCGGCAACAAGCAAAAACAACCTGCAAGCTCTACGATTGCACCTCCCCTTTCTATTGCTCCCTCTTAGAACAAAACTTTCTCCTATCTATAAAATTGATCACTCAAAGGAGAAGGACAAGGGAGAAAAAGATAAAAACAGCATAATATTATAGAATTTAATATTGTCTCATTATTAAAATCAAATTAACTTAACTTTGATTATGATAAAATATAAAAATAAATAATGTAAATCCACACTTTAATTTTGAGAAATCTTTAACTATCTCTTACTTGGATTACATTTTTTAAATTCAAATTTAAGAAACAAATTTTTCTTTAAAAAAAGATACTCACAGCTAAGCCAACTGAAAATTTTATCAATCCAATTTAAAAACAAATCGATCTTAAAAGGACTACTCCAAACATTATTATATCTAATAAAATTTGTGATATTAGAAAATAACAATAACTACATCTATAAAGATATAACACCAACTATAATAATTTATATCACTCAATCCTATCGACATGAACTTAGTGTGGTAGTGTAGAATGAATAATATCTCTTTCTTGATGATCTATCTTTTGTGTCGTATTCATTTGTTTAGGGTAAAATCCAAATACTCCCTCTAATCACTTAAAAAAAACACTTTGGTCTTTTTTGTTTTAAAATAATACTTTTACCCCTTTAACTATTAACATTGTTAGTCAACAGTTAAAAAAAATTAAGACTCAATATCACATAAATATTGTAAGATACAAATGACCTTTATATAATTTTTTTTTTTCAATTTAGGCATATTCTTTTTGAAAAAAAAAATCTGTTCATCCTCTTCTAAAAACTTTGAATAGATAAAAATAATTAATCGTTAAAATAAGATTTTGAACACAAAAAAAAAAAAGATAAAAGAAGAAAGAAATAAAAGACCTTGACAGATGTAGCTTCCATGGGATCGATGTTAGTGAATCTTCTCCTCATCAAATGGTAAACATCAAGAAATATCAATAATTTTTTTGTATGTCTTTTTATCCTTTCAAATCAAAATTCCTTTAGTTATAAAAACTAAAATTGTGATTTGTCAAATCAAAACACCAATCAGTTTTGTCTCTTGCTATAGTATTTAGGTAGTAGGTTTGATTTGTTTATGGGTGGCTGATGGATTTATATGATCTTATTGTAGGTTCTTTCTGTGCTTGAGGGTTCAATTCTTGTGATTTTTGAAATCTGATGAGATATTTTATATTGGTGGAAGGAGGCCTTGTTGATATTACAGAAGATTTAAGGGTCTAGATAATAGTAGTCTTCTTGGTGAGTGGTATTGTGTATGCTGCTATTAGGTTTGAGTTTGACAATCATCTAATTGAAATGATTTTGTTTTTGTATTGACACAAACAGTAAAAGGTGTGATAATCTTTCTGTAAATTGCACTGAGCTTAGGTATATTTTTTGCAAGGCAACCCAACACTCATGTTGGTTCAAGTTTCTATAATTTTTGTAAGGGGGTTGTAGATTGATGTGCAAAGTCCTAAAACTAAACAAGTGAAAACTTGAAACAACACTTTGTAACTTCTCCCCAAATGAGTTCAATAATTTCTATCTTAAAAAAGAAAAAGTTAGAGTTATGAGAAAAAGAAAAGGAAAAAAAATCCAAAAAGAGAAGAGAAAATTCTTCAAGGAAAAAAAAGGAAATCAAAGAATGAGAGTTGATTACTACAAAATTTAGGTGAATAAAAATGCAAAAGATGAAAATTTGAAGAAAGTGTATCAAAATTCCTTTAGTTTTTTTTTTTATTAAGGTTCTTGGAAGAGAAACGAGATAACATTTTTTTTTATAAAAGAGGGTATTTGTGTCTAAAATATTTATGTAATATTTGGTTTGCATTTTTTTAACTGTTGACTAACAATATTAACAGTTAAAGGATCAAAAGTATCATTTTAAAACAAAAAGAACCAACGTATAATTTTAGAGTGATTGGAGGGGGGTTTTTGGATTTTACTTCATTTATCAGTCACTTTATTCTCTACTTTAAACAGCCCAAATTTGCAAGAGAAACACTTAGTTTATTTAATAAACCTATATATATATATGCCTTATATATCTTGAGCGATGCATTACATGTCAAAGAATACCTTTACGCCTATTAATTTATGTTGTAGGCTGTGCTTAAGATTGACACATGTCTTAACACTTCAGATATGCAATATATATATATATGTATATAAATAGTTTATGATTGAATGTCATTATATAATCATTATTAATAATAAATCTAAATACATCATCATAGATGTGTTCCAAACAAAATTAAGCATAAAGCATAAAATAGAACAATGTCAAATCCTCACATTACCCTAGTACACCAAACGACTGCACAACACTCATGTCATAAATATATTTCACAAAAGTAACAGGACATAGTCCTTCGTTAAAAGATCAACTATTATGTCATCAATTCTAATATACCTTACTGAAATGTTAATATTTTTTACAAGATCTTTAATTGTCAAATATTTTATCTCCATATACTTAACCTTGTTATACCTTGATTGTTATTAGTGAATATAACTACTATAACGTTATTACAGTACAACTATATGGCCTAGCAACTGAGTAATTGAGTCAACCATCGAGAACTCTTTAACGAGATTTCTCAATCAAACAACATGTGTAGTTGCTTCATAGCATGCTAAAATTCTACCTAGCATAATGGATGAATTTACTAATGTCTATTTTACACTTTTTCAAGATATTGCACCACCTACAAACATAAAATTATATCGTGATATGGACTTCCTTTTATTTGAATAGTGGACAAAGTTAAAAGCCATAACCCACTAACATAAGGTTTTCAATCTTTTATTAAACTAGTATATAATCTTTAGTCTTCTTTAAACTTCTCATCACCATCTTTGCATTGTAATATTTTTTAGTGGGATTAGATAAATATCTTCTCAGAGGATTCATTAGAAAAGTAATGTAAGGCCTTGTGCATACCTAAGTATACATCAAGCTCCCTACTGTACTATCATATGGAACCCGTTTTCAAAAATTTTCTCTCAACATTATTTTAGGATATTGTGTCAAGTTCAATTTATCACATTTAATAATTAACACATCTTTGCTTTTCAAAAAAAAAAAACACATTTTCACCTTCACAATCGAGCATGGACAATCTATTTAACACACAATCAATGTATGCATGTTGAAAAGGTCCCAACAAGTGACAACACTTATCTCCATGGATTTCAATCCCAATGACATGGACGCTTCCTCGAGATCTTTCATGTCAAACTAACTAGACAACAAATTCATAGTCTTCTATAGTATGTCCAAATAAATACTACTAAGCAAGATATCATCAACATACAAAATAAGAAAAATAAACTTGCTACCACTAATCTTGAAATACATGCATTGCTAACATACTTTCAACAAAGCCAAAAAAGTTGATTAATTCATCAAATTTAAAATACCATTGATTAGAAGCTTGTTTAAGCTTGTAAACGGACTTTTGAATCTATACACAAGATGATCTTTTCCATCCTTTTAAAACCCTTTAGGTTGGAACATATAAAGCTTTCCAATAAGATTTCTATTCAAGAAGACAATCTTAACATTCCTCAGGAGTTACTCTAAACCATGATGAGTTATTAGTATAATAATTACTCTAAAGGCATCTTTGGAGAATATAAGAGAAAATGTCTCATTGTAATCAATGCATTCTCTATTTGTAAAATCTTTGATAACCAATCTGGCTTTAACCTTCTCAATCTTTCATTTGAAATCTTTCTTGATCTTGTACACCCATTTACAACTAATGGGTTTGCAACCTTTAAGTAGTTCAACAAGTTCCACACATCATTATGTGACATAGATTGTATCTCATCCTTTATTGCATTCAACCACAAATCTAATTGATGACTTGAAATAGCTTTTAAAAATAACTGAATCAATTACATGAACAATAGTACAAACAACTTCTCTAAGATAGAATTCATGTGTTTAAGGAAAAAGCAATCTTCTTTACCTTTATGGATTTTTTTTTTTGTGACACTTTTTCTACAACATTGTGGTGTTAAAGGACCTTGTCAAGAACTAGCTAAACTTGTTCTTGTTCCCCAACTAGTGTTTGTGTCTTAGTATCCTTCTATATAAGTATAGAATGATTTATAGTCCCATTATGCTCTCCTTCATTTCTATATTTAAACTAAATAATTTCAGTCATTACAACTCCAAAAACTTAGCTATTTTTGTCTTAAAGATTTTACCACCTCCATTTAAGCAATAAAATCCATAGCCCATAGAAAATGATCTAATACCTAAAAAGTAGCAACAAGTGGAATGATATTGTATTTTAGTTTCGGTTGGAATATAAAGATGCACTTTTGAAAGATATCTTAAACACGTTAATCATTAAGACTAGGTTTTTATTTGGTCTACAACTCAAAAAGGGTTTTACGTGCAAATTTGGTAAGTATTCTATTTAAAATGTATAAAACTATTTTGGTTACTTCTCCCCACAAAAGTTATGTAAATCAGCCCACTCATCATACTAATTACAATGTCTTTTAGGGTAAGATTCTACATTTCAACCACCATTTGTTTAAGACTACTGGGCACAATATATTGATACACCATTTTCAAACTTTCTAAGTAGTTGGTGACCCCTCTGTTATCTTGTTGTATCATGTCTATCATAATACTCACCACCCATATTAGACTTGACAATTTTAATGTTTTTTTCCAACTATTTCTCAACTTCAATTGTAAAGATCAATGAATATATCAAATGTTTTAGACTCTTTTTTAATTAAGAAAAACTAACCATATCAAGAAAAATCATCAATAAATGTCAAAAATATATCTACAGTTGTGGATAATATGACTATAAGGTTAACTTATGTCAGTGTGAATAAATTCTAGTAAAGATTTGATCCCTTTCCTTTTATATTGATCAACTTACCCTTACAACAATCAAAACATGTCTTAAGATAATTAGAAATAAGAGTAGGCAAGATGTTATCTTTTATCAACCTTCCTACCCTTTTCTTGTAGATGTTATGTGAAATCCCACCTTTTAGTTAGATGATAGAAATGCGACTTAACTTGGTGAGCTAAGGATTTAAAGTTTTATGAGTAGTGTTGAAACACTTTAACTTAAAAATATCCTCCAAATGATTTCAAATGAGTTGTGAGAAAGTTGGGATTCAAATTGGGCTTGAAAACTTGAGTTAAAAATAGCATTCTGAAGCCAAAGTATCAAGACTTGGCTAAGAAGTATTGAGACTTGATTCATGAGAAGAAAAAGGTCTTGAGACTTTGGAAAAGGTATTGAGACTTTGCTATCCAAAAAGAAAGTCTTGAGATTTCTAGTGGAAGTCTCGAGAGTTGAATCGAAAAACCCTAAACAGAACCATTTTGTTTCAAACGTATCGAGACTTAGGCCCAAGATAGTGTACGTTAACATCATAATTTAAAAAATAAAGGCTTAAACTTGTATTTTCAATTCCAAAACTATAAATATGTTGCAAAATCTGAGCCTTTACATATTTTTCATTAACTTAGCCATTGGCCATCCCTTCTCAACCTTTTCAACTCTCTTAACTTTCTCCCAAGCCTTAAATTCATTTTTCTTCAAAGGGAACATGATTTTCAATTTGTAGTCTTGATTTTCAACATTTTAGAGGTAAGAAAGTGATTTTCCAACATTACAGATTTTAGGTTTTCATCCTAAGGTTTTGCCCGCTTCTAAAAGTTTAATTTTTACCTAAAATGGAAAGTTTCAAGTGTGTTCTAGCTTTGAAAAACTTACCAAAGTAATGTTACCACTACTCTAAATGAATTTTAGAGTTGTTTATGGTTGGTAAGGTAGACTAGTGAATTTAAATAAAGATTTGACTAAGTTAGTTGATGATTAATGTGTGAGAATGTGATTAAAATACGATGTATGGTATTAGAAATGTTATTAATACTCACTTAAATGTTGTTAGGCATGGTAGAAAAAGCTAAGATTTTTGGAGAAGTCAAGTACTCATTGAAAGTCGAGAAAAGGTTCGATACTCTTCAAATAGGTAAGTGGATATGTCACGAGGGTTTGCTCTTGACCAATGTGGCCTAGCCTTTGCCTTACTCAAGGGCTCTTAGAAAGGCTAGCAGCCTACTTAATTAGAACAAATTAGGATAGTTTAAGGCAAACACAAGTAAGAAAGGAGAGCTTAGGGAACAAAGAGAAAGCTTTTATTTTATAGAATTTAAGTACATGAGTCATTACCCTCAAATGAGGGAGCTCAAAGGGTATTTATAAGCCATGGACCCCTTAGAGTCGTTACAAGGCCATTCTTAATGGCTATGAGGGATGTTGAGCCCTGCTGGACCTTCCTAACTCGCCAGTGGTTCTCACTCAGTAGACAGACTGCTTGGGTAGTCTGTGTGCCTTAGTTTTGCACCAGTCTGCCTGTTGTGCTACGCCCTATTTTCTCGCTGGCCTGCATGCCGAATCTGCTTACTGGCTTGTGAGCTCGTCTGCCCCTGGGTGCCATTTCTTTGGAGCCATAGTGCTGCCTTGGCATCGAATCAGAGTTTCAGCCCTTGTTGCCCGCCCATCCTTGAGCTAGCTCGCCTACCCTCGAGCCTTAGTCCCTTGCCGTCGAGTTGGCTCTCCCCTTACCACAAAATGGGCGTGACAGATACACCTCTTTAAAGTATTTTATATGGTAAAGCTAAGCATGATTATTGACTTAGTCATCTTGAATGATTTGAATGCTATATTGACTTCGATAAATCAATTTGTATAAGTATAAATGTTTTCAATGAAGTTTTCAAATTTACTATGTAAATAAATGCACCTATTACATATTAGTTTTCAACAAATAAGAATAAGCCTTTACAAATGCTTTTATTGAAATTCTCCTTGAATGGATGTATGAAGCACGATTGATGCATGGTTAGGTAGATGCCTAGATGGATGAATATATATCCACCCAAATAAATGTGAATGAAAAATATTAGAAGGCTCACCAAGGCATGTGTGCTATTGTGGATAGTCAGAGCCACCTTAATGAGAAAGTGAAAGTGGATGTTAAAATGCCCACAAATACATAATGTGAGAGTGGATGAGTAAGTCTCCACCACTTGAAAATTTTGTGTGAATATATAAATACCCATAAAGAAATCCAATAGATGAATGGTTTATGTGACGTAAGGTATTTGATTTATTTAGAATTATATGTGAATTTCTATTATGTTATATAAGATGAATAAAGCCTATCATGAGGGTAAGAATACCACATGAGCCCAATGTGGGGGGTAAGAGTACCACATGAATAAGGCCTATCGTGGAGTAAAAATAGCACTTAAATTAAGCCTATTGTAAGGGTAAGAATACCACATGAATAAAGCCCACAACGGGGGTAAAAATACCACATTGAAATTTGTGAACTATATGTAAATGAGTTTGATGATATTGTATTTGAATGATTAATGGTGTGAATTGATTGTTTAATTTAGTGATCATGTCTTGAATGGATGTGTTGGTATTAGTGAGCATGAAGATTGAATGGTACTTTCAAATCTCCATGTGAGAGATAATGCCCAATGCTCAAGTTGTGCGTAAGAATGATACTATTACCTAAGGTGAAGGTACTGGTACCCGTGAAGGGAAATCTCTTGTTTTTATCTTATGAATAGTTATACTTGGAACCATCATTATTTTATCAAAACGTTGATCTGTCATGGATTTCAAAGCATATATGGAAAATGTTTGAAATAAGGTTATTTGACATTGAAAGGAATTATGTTGATGTTTATGAAACTCATGTTGTTTTTGCAAAGTATGGTTTATTGCAAAAACTTTTCCCTTTGGCTTGTTTTCTTCTCATATCCACTCATGGAGTCTTTGTGATTCACCTGCTATTTCTCTTATTTTTATTTTACAGATTAGTAGCTTGTTGAGCTAGACGCCTTGTGGAGGAATAGCTCAACTCTTATTCAGTAGGTGTGGTAGTGCTTTCTTTCCAATTCACTAGTGTCATTACACTCCGCAATGTGTCAACTTGAGTTTTTAAGTGTTTGTATTTATAATGATACTTGGTTATGTAAATAAGTATTGATATACAACATATGATTGTGGATATTGTGATGAGCCTCGGAATGGGTGTATATGAATGATGTTCTTATGGTTAAAGAAGCATAAATGATAAAGGCACAAGAAGTGTGCCAAACCATAAAATTATATGTTATGTGAATATTGATATAGAATGAAAGAAATTCTACACTTTATGTTGAAAAGTTTCATAATTGTGTGATGGTTTTTATGTGATGAGTGAATGAATGAAATCCCACACATTATGTTGAGAAGTTCTATAATGATGTGATGATGTTTACTTACTTGTGAATTTTATTATAGTGTATGGATGTTGGATGTTTGTATGATTACGATGGATGACAAGCCTACGCATGTAGATTAGGACTTACTTAGACTTAGTGGGCTATACCCATGTATGTCTCACTAGGTTCATGTGCCGATCATAGCCCACCATAAAATGGGTCGTGACAAAGTTGGCATTAAAGCCTTAGGTTGTACAAGTTTTAGGTTTTCTCTTGGTTGTGTCGAGGATTGTCAAAGTTGTATGTGAGAATCTTGTTTTTATATTGTGTACATAGGCACAGATCGAAAATAAAAGACCCGCATATGATTTCTTGTTGGTTTTTCAAGCTTAAGTTCCCATTTATAGATGTCACTTATATATATATATATATGTCTAGATATTAAGACTTGTGGGTCCCGATAATGTGTGTTAGAGGGGGAGTGAATAGCACAATTTGGCTCTTGACAATGTGTGGAACTAATTTCCAGAACTCAAGAAATTAAAAGCAGAGTATAAGATGCACAACAATTTAGAGTGGTTCGGTCCAAGACCTATATCCACTACCTTGATTATCCAATCAAGGATTTTCCCAACAATTCACTAAGAATTTGGTGAAATTCATAAGCTTTCACCAAGCTTTTACAATGGCTTTTCGCAGGCTCAGCCACAACCTTCACACTAGTTTTTCCTAGGCTAAACTAAAACCCAAAGTGGTTTTCCAAGGCTCAACCACAACCTATGACATTCAAGCTTTCCCAAGCTTGAACAACCCCTTAGAGTGACTCCTTCACTCTAAGTATACAAGAAGAAGTGGTAAAAGAAAGTATCTATGATCACTGAATGATCTGATTGGTACAGGATTGAGTGCTAAACACAAATGCAAAGGGTAGGCGTTAAAGTGCAAACAAGTGCAGTGAAGCTTTTCTGGTTTTTCTACTTTCTATAGCTCAAATCTCATTCAAAGCTTCTAAAAACTTGTTTCTCATTGTTGGAAGACCCTTTTATACTTGGAGATGCAACTCTGATGACAGTTTGGCAGTTTATATCCGTTGAAAACAGTTGAGGATGAGTTCTAACAGTTAATCTATCTTGTAGTGTTCTAGTTCAAATTGTAAACAGAGAGCTTTTAATCGACTAACTTGGTTGTCTAAGTTGATTCTATTTCTGGTTTGTAGATTCTGGCAGAAAGCACTTAGTCGACTGACTTGGTTGACTAAGTTGGTTTTGTTTCTCAAACTTTTCAGCCCGTCATTTCTCCAATTTGAGATTTGGTCAACCAATGTTCTTTCTTGTTAAACCAACAAGCTTCCTCTTTGTTATTCAGTTACATCTTATTGATTTTATCCCTATTTTTCTTTCAAAAATACTATTTGAAGATTTAAGAAATTAATTTCATATATTAATTTTCTGCACACTCAAGTAAAGGTATTAGACACACATAAATGGGAATATTTTATTATCATCAAAAACTGATGGAGCCAACAATCTCCCCCTTTTTGATGATGACAAAACACTCATTGATTAACAGCATAGTGTCATTTTAAATTCTTTTTAGTTTTCTGTAGGAATTGAGGATTGCTCCCCTTAAGTATGAGCTTCCCCTTAGTGTGTGCATATTTTTCTTACTTTATTTCAGCCCATTTTATTCTCATCATATAGAAAATGATATTGTATATTTAGAGAATATATATGTGCAACAATATAGAGTGATTTGTATCCAGAGATTTTCAGCTGCAAAGTTTTGACAGATTTTTATCTATGTTCCAACAGCTGTCAACAGTCACAATCTACATCATCCACATTTCAATTGATATGCTATATGCTTCATCCATAACTTATTCTCATAAGACATTATATAAACATCATCTATTAGCATGTAAATCCATATCAGCATACTAGTAGCAGATTTTGTTTATGACAGTCAACATATCAAAACATCAACATACTTTAGTTTACAGCAGTTAAATATCATAAATATATCAGCATTCATATTTCACACACATCTTCATAAATAACAAAATTAAAGCTAAGTGTTTATGTGCCACCAAGGCACAAATAACAGTTGAATAAAAAGTATTTCGAAAATGCCCCTGGACTAGTTATGCTTCCTTTCTCCTATTTCTCTAATTTCATGCTCCTCTAGTTCTGCTTTCTTTCCTTTCCTAGGTTTTTGGTTCCACTACCCTAACATTTTTTTTTAAACATTATTTTTTGGTTCCTGCTTCCCTGGTACCATACTACTCCCCCTTTTTGTCAGCATCAAATGAGGGGGATTCTACTCATCGGATGAAGCAGAGGAAGAGGATTCAGTTCCATAAAAAGGGTTAAGAGGAAACAGAGAGGATTCTCGGAGAGAAGATGACTTTCTAGGAGAGGATTCTAGAGTAGATTTGTTTGAAATATGAACTGGACTGTGAGGAGAAGAGGCTGAAACTGGTTTGGACTTTTCTGTCAATCTGGAAGACTTTCTTCTTTTGAGAAAAGTTGTCTTGGTTGCCATAATCTTCCTTCCTTTGGTTGGTTGTTTTGCCTCAGCTGGTGGTGTTGTGGTAGCTTCTGGTTTCCCTGTTTTTACCTTTAGTTTGGGAGTTGAAGTAGGTTTTTTTCCTTTTCTTACATTTGCACCATCCTTCTGAGTTGCTGTCTTGACAGTGTCTTTTTTAGCTTGTTCCTCTTTGACCATTTGATGAAAAATGTCCATAATGGAAACTTTCTCTGAATTCGGAAAAGAGGCATGCTGTTTCTCAGTTTTTGCATTAGCTACTTCAGTCCCTTATTCTGAGTCATTTTTGCTTTAAAGTTCGGGAGAGGGTGATTTGGCTGGCTGTTCAACTCCTTGTAGGAAGTCCTCAATTTGCAGAACAGGACTGACAGACTTGTAGGCAGAGCCTTCTACTTGAGTGTCAGAACTTGCAGACTTCTCTACTGGTTCTACTGAACCTTTAGTACCTTACTGTGTAGGTGCAGTGCTGGATGTGGCAGAACTATTTGTAGCCACAGGTTCAGACCCTATGTTTTCCTTTTCCTTCAGCTTGTTTTCTAACTTAGTGATCTTATCTTCCATTTTCTGTAGCTTCACTCCTTGGTCAGTCAGCTTACCATCAATCCTCATAAGCAAATTAAAAATCATCTCATTCGAAAATCTAGAAAGAGCTTCTTCAGGTTGAGTAGGCAGACTGTGATCTTTTTTTGGGCCAGTTTTGGAGATTTTGATAAACTTCTTTCCATCAAGCACATACCCCATCTTAATTAAGCTGCTATAATAAATGGCTTGGTCTTTGGTTTTCACTAGGTCCATATTATACCTTTTAGCCCATATTCTTTTTTTCTGCACAAGGGATGTAATCATATTCCCATATGGTAGATTTACCTTATCAAGTCTGCAGGCATTTCTCATTTTCTCAATCATAAATCTCCCTAGATTTAGAGACACTCCATTAAAAGCATGTTCCATCAGCCAAATATCTTAGAGGCTGATGTATCTAAGACTTCCACTCCTCCCTCGAATATTTGCTGCAATGAAGTAATGCAATATCTTAATCTGTGGATTGATTATTAGACCTGAATTACTTTTAGAGGAGTATTTTTCTTTTCTTCTAATGATAATCTCCCACAGTGAGGACAAATCATATTTCTCTGGAAGTTCAAATTCACCTACTTCACCCTCTAATTTCAGCAAGTTCCCTAAATCTCCAGTAGTCACAATAAACTCTTTTCCATTCAAATAGACATTTAGCCCATCTTCTACATAGTCATCAGATTCTACTAATTCCTTTTCTTTTAGAGTAATGCCAGAGTAAAATTCTTTAACCAGACTTGGACTATATGACCTATTCTTAAATGTGCTGTAATCTTTAAGTTTAAGCTCATCAAAGTACTCAAATAGACTGGTCTGGATTTCTACATTTTCCTTAAAACTCTTCCAATCAATAAACTTCCCACAGGAGATTGGTGCATTTTCTATATTCTTGAATTTATACTCATGTAGCTTATTTCTAAATTTCAAAGAAAAAGAGGAACTGATACCTTTCTAGAGTGAGGGTTCTGTATCTTTCTTCTTGTGCATTTTTTGCTTGTTTTCTCTTAGTTTCTTGGCTATTTCCTTCACATTAACCATCCCCAAATTTCTTCTAATCTCACAAAATCTATCTTCACTTAGTGGTTTGGTAAAAATGTCTGTTAATTGGTGTAGAGTATTCACAAAGTCTATTTTAATGTCATTTTTCACTACATGGTCTCTAATGAAATGGTGTCTAATTTCAATGTGTTTAGTCCTAGAATGTTACACAGGATTTTTTGATATATTGATTGCACTTGTGTTATCACAGTATATTGGTACATTATGCATAATTATTCCATAGTCTTTTAATTGTTGCTTGATCCAAAGGATTTGTGCATAACAACTACCTAATGAAACATATTCAGCCTCTGCTGTAGATAGTGCTACTGAGTTTTGCTACTTGCTGGACCAAGACACAAGCATCCTTCCTAAAAATTGGCATGTTCCACTAGTGCTTTTCCTATCAGTTCTGCTGCCAGCAAAGTGAGCATCTGAATATCCAACTAAGTTAAGAGTTGAGTTTCTAGAGTATCATATTCCTAGTTCTTGAGTGTCTATGAGGTATCTAAAATTCTCTTAACAGCTGTTAGGTGTGATTCCTTAAGTTGTGATTGAAATCTAGCACATAAGCACACACAAAACTGAATATCTGGTCTACTTGCTGTTAAGTAAAGAAGAGAGCCGATCATACCTCTATAGAGCTTTTGATCTACATCTTTTCCTTTTTCATCTATGTCCAGTTTGGTAGATGTACTCATTAGTGTGAAAATTGATTTAAGCTTCAGCATATCAAATTTCTTGAGCATATCATGAGTATATCTTTCTTGATTGACGAAGGTTCCTTCCTCACTTTACTTAATTTGAAGACCAAGGAAGTACTTCAACTCTTCCATCATGCTCATCTCAAATTCACCTTGCATTTTCTATGCAAAGTTCTTGCATAAAGCTTGATTAGTTGCACCAAATATAATATCATCTACATATATTTGCACAATAATTAAATCATTTAGATATCTCTTAATGAATAGTGTAGTATCGATGTTGCTTCTATCATATCCTTTTTCAACTAGAAATTTTGAAAGCCTTTCATACCAAGCTCTAGGAGCTTGTTTCAATCCATACAATGCTTTGTGAAGCTTAAAGGCATGATTAGATTTTTCATAGTCTTCAAAACTAGGTGGTTGTTCTACAAAAACTTCCTCTTGAATTAGTCCATTTAAGAATGCACTTTTTACATCCATTTGGTACAACTTAAAATTCATGAAGCATGCAAAAGCTAGCAACGACCTTATGGCTTCAATTCTAGCTACGGGAGCAAAGGTTTCATCATAATCTATTCTTTCTTCTTGGTTGTATCCTTTTGCTACCAGCCTAGCTTTGTTTCTAACTATATTTTCTTACTCATCTACTTTATTTCTAAATACCCATTTAGTACCAACAATAGGATGATTTGAAGGTCTAGGTACCAATGACCATACATGATTTCTAGTGAATTGATCAAGTTCTTCTTGCATGGCTATCATCCAACTTTCCTCTTTTTCAGCTTCTTCAAAGTTTTTAGGTTCAATTTAAGATATAAAAGCTGAAAACTCACAAGTTTCTCTAGTTGCTTTCCTAGTTCTAACTCCTTGTGAAATGTCATATATTATTTGGTTTTGTGGGTGATCTCTTACAAATCTCCAACTCTTTGGTAGATCATCATGCTGATTTTTTGCTCTTTGCTGATTTCCTAGAAATGGAGTTTCATTTTCTCTTCTAGATGAGCTTTCTTCATTATTTTTATTGTTCTCTAAGCTCATTTCTTCCATTTGTTTTTCTAGGATTTCTATATCATCATCATCATCATCATGAACTTCTTTTTGTAATGCATTTGACTCATCAAAAACTACATGGACTGATTCTTCAACGGTAAGGGTCCTTTTGTTAAAAGCTCTATAAACCTTTGAGTTTAAATCATATCCTAAAAATATTGCTTCATCACTCTTTGCATCAAACTTCCCTAGGGGCTGTTTTCCATTATTCAATACAAAACATTTACAGCTAAAACTCCTAAAGTGAGAAAAATTTGATTTCCTACCTTTGTAAAGTTCATATGGAGTCTTTGAAATCAAGGGTCTTATTGAGACTCTATTAAGAATATAAGCTACTGTATTTACTACCTCAGCCCAAAGATATTTAGGTAGGTTGTTCTCACATAACATGGTCATAGCCATTTCTTTTAATGTTCTGTTTTTCCTATCTACAACTCCATTTGCTAGAGTGTTCTAGGTGCAGAAAAATTGTGATCCAACCCCTTTTCAATGCAAAATTTTTTAAACTCATCATTCTCAAATTCTCCTCCATGGTCACTCCTTATGCTAACTATGGCTAGTCCTTTTTCATTTTCTACTTTTTTACAATAAATTAAGAATGCTTGTAGAGCATCATTCTTATGAGCAAGGAAGTATATCCAAGTATATCTAGAATAGTCATCAACTATTATAAAGTAATAAGATTTACCTCCTAAGTTAGTTGTGCTTATTGGACCAAATAGATCAATGTGCAACAATTCAAAAGGTCTTGATGTTGACACTATTTTCTTAGTCTTAAAGGATGTCTAACTTGTTTTCCTAGTTGGCAAGCATCACATATCCTATCTTTTTCAAATTTCAATTCCGACAGTCCAGAAACAAGATTTTTCTTTATTAATTTAGACATAGTATGCATGCTTACATGTCCTAACCTTCTATGCCATAACTAGCTATCATTCTCAGCATTTGCAACAAAACATACTTCACTATTCACATCAAGGTCTTTGAGAAAAATTACATACATGTTCTTTAACTTTTTTCCTATAAATGAGATTTTATTTGTACTCATATCAATCACTTCACACTTGATTGAATCAAAGCATACTTTAAATCCTTTATCACATAATTGACTAATACTTAGTAGATTATGCTTTAAGCCTTTAACTAGCAACACATGACTAATTTGAGTTTGGGAACTCTTACCACCCGTACCTATACCATGGATTTTGCCTTTTGAATCATCTCCAAAGGATACGGTTCCTCCCTTTCTCTTTTCCAACTGAGCAAATAGCTCTTCATGTCCTGTCATGTGCCGTGAATAGCCACTATCCACGTACCAAGGCTGTTTTTTCCTTAGTTGAGCTCTTGAACATGTCTTTTTTAAGTCCAACTCAACCTATAAAACAGAATTTTAGTTTTTCTTTATAGGTACCCATACTTTGATGGGTCCTTGAGTGTTAGTTGCAGCAAAGGATCCCTTAGGAACCCAAATTTTGTTGACTTTCTGCACTTTTCTTTTCTTAAAACAGTCATATGACAAATGACCATGTTTACCACCATTACAACATCTAGGTAATGCTTTAGCTGAATATTTATTGTGGTATGTATCTCTTGTTGAAGATTCATTTTTCAAGCATTTAAGAGCTGTGTTTTCATCAAAAGTTATTTGCAAGACTTCAGACTTATTTTTCAGCTCTTGTTTTAAAGACTCAAAGTCTGTTTTTGAGTGTTCTAATTCAGCTTGCAAAATATTTCTTTGCTAAAAAACAGAGGTGAACTCTTGTTTGATTTGTTCCAAATCATTTTTAAGTAATGCAGCCTTTTTCTTCAATGACTTGTATTTTGAAAAAAGTTTTTCAAATTCATCATAAAGGCATTCATATTCATCTTGTAAATCATCATAAGAATTAATGCAGGGGGATGAGGGTACCTCTATTTCATCCTCTTGTGCCATTAAACAGATGTTTGCTCTTTCCTCAGATTTTTCATCATTAGTTTCAGAGCTTGATGTGTCACTGTTCGACCATGCAGCAACCACCATTGCTTTCTTGGATCTCTTGTTTTTCTTGGGGGTTTCGTCTTTCAGCAATGGACACTCGGACTTGAAGTGACCAGGTTTCTTGTATTCGTAGTAGATCATCTCCTCCTTTTTGTTGGAGTCATTTTCGTTCTTTATTTTCCATGAAACACCTTGGTCTTTCTTGAAACCTTTTCTAATTAGCCTTCGATTTCTTCTGCTCATTAGTTTTCTGAATTTTCTTGCAACTAGAGTTAAATCTTCATCATCATCACAGGAAAGCTCTTCCAGCTCTTTTTCAAGAATGTTGGCTTTAAGTGTAATGCTTCTTTTCTTTTCCTTTGCTTCCCTTCGATTTTCTTCTTCTTCTTCTTCCTTAAGCTCCAGCTCATGAGTGAGAAGAGAACCACATATCTCATCGAGAATGATGATGTTCAGATCTTTAGCCTCTCTAATGGCAGTCACTTTTGGTTTCTAGGATTTTGGTAGGCATCTAAGCAGTATTTTAACTAATTTATGTTCAAGGATAGGCTTACCTAGCTGACTTAATTTATTTGTAATGTTTGTAAACCTATCAAACATGCTAGTGATGTCTTCACTATGCGACATTTTGAACATTTCATAACTATGTGTTAAGAGAGCAATTTTGGACTATTTTACTAGAGAAGTCCCTTCATGGATTATCTTAAGTTTTTCCCACACCTGTTTAGCTGTTGTACAGCTTGAGACTTTGTTAAATTCAGTGGGGGTCAAGGCACAATGTAATGTGTTGATGGCCTTAAAATTTACTTGAACTTTCTTAGTTTCAGCTTCAGTCCATTCAGACCTTGGCTTGGGCATCAACTCATTTGTTATTACATTCACGGTTGAGGGCATAAAGGGTCCATCAGTTATGACGTCCCACATTTCATAATCTATAGCCCTAATATAGATTGATATTCTAGTGCTCCAATAAGGATAATTAGAGCCATTAAACAGAGGTGGTCTGTTTGTTGATTGTCCCTCAACAACTATGATTTTTTGTTGAGCCATTTGGATCCCTCCAAAGGATGTTAAGCCTTAAAAACAGGGAACTAGCTCTGATACCAATTGTTGGTCCCGATAATGTGTGCTAGAGGGGGGGTGAATAGCACAATTTGGCCCTTGACAATGTGTGGAACTAATTTTCAGAACTCAAGAAATTAAAAGCAGTGTATAAGATGCACAATAATTTAGAGTGGTTCGGTCCAAGACCTACATCCACTACCCTGATATACAACCAAGGATTTTCCCAACAATTCACTAAGAATCCGGTGAAATTCACAAGCTTTCACCAAGCTTTTACAATGGCTTTTCGCAGGCTCAGCCACAACCTTTACACTAGTTTTTCCCGGGCTAAATTAAAACCCAAAGTGGTTTTCCAAGGCTCAACCATAACCTATGACATTCAAGCTTTCCCAAGCTTGAACAACCCCTTATAGTGACTCCCTCACTCTAAGTATACAAGAAGAAGTGGTAAAAGAAAGTACCTATGATCACTGGATGATCTGATTGGTACAGGATTGAGGGCTAAACACAAATGCAAAGGGTAGGCGTTAAAGTGCAAACAAGTGCAATGAGGCTTTTCTGGTTTTTCTACTTTCTATAGCTCAAATCTCATTCAAAGCTTCTAAAAACTTGTTTCTCATTGTTGAAAGACCCTTTTATACTTGGAGATGCAACTCTTATGGTAGTTTGACAGTTTATATCCGTTGGAAACAGTTGAGGATGAGTTCTAGCCGTTAATCTATCTTGTAGTGTTCTAGTTCAAATTGTAGACAGAGAGCTCTTAGTCGACTAACTTGGTTGTCTAAGTTGATTCTGTTTCTGGTTTGCAGATTCTGGCAGAGAGCACTTAGTCGACTGACTTGGTTGACTAAGTTGGTTCTATTTCTCAAACTCTTCAGCCCGTCATTTCTCCAATTTGAAATTTGGTCAACCAATGTTCTTTCTTGTTAAACCAACAATTTTTCTCCTTGTTATTCAATTACATCTTGTTGATTTTATCCCTATTTTTCTTTCAAAAATTCTCTTTGAAGATTTAAGAAATTAATTTCATATATTAATTTTCTGCACATTCAAGTAAAAGTATTAGACACACATAAATGAGAATGTTTTATTATCATCAAAAACTGATGGAGCCAACAAGACTTTATGTATAACTGTTCTTGTTTAGGTGATAATGCCGTCTATAACTTGAGCGGCTTCTAAAGAAACAGTAAAGCATAAGATTCTCGCAAGTGTTACAACTAGACCACAAACTTTCATTATTAGGGGTTGTGGCAGATGCAGTAGAGTTAAGAGTTCAGTGAAGGTGAAAACACCTACTAGTGATCATGTGAAAGATCAGGCTCTAGATGTTAAAAAAGGACACCCAATTAAGGGTGTGACCATTGAGGAGATTGAGACTTATATGCATGATTTAGGCTAGACTATGAAGGTTATAGCCCAAGAGATGTTAAGGTAGAGATATAGGGGTGAGGGACAACCTCCTTTATAAGCCTTCTTAACTTCATAGGGTTAGGATAATTGTCAGTACTCAAGATTGTTAGAGGTACTATGGATATATCTCTTCCAAATTTCTTGAAGGTGAAGCCTCTATTTTTCGTAAGGTCTGATGTGTTGGAGAAACCCCAGATTTTCTTGGATAGTATGGATAAGATATGTAGTGCACTGAGATGTTCTAGCACTAGAGCTGTGGAATTAGCCGAATTTCGATTGGATGATGTGTCTTAGGAGTGGTATGCATCGTTACATAAGGGTAGACAAGCTGGTGCTGCTCCACTTACAAGGGATAAGTTTAGTATTGCATTTTTTAACTGCTTTTTGCCCATTAGTGTGTGACATTGTAGAGCTTGAGAGTTTGAGGCATTGGTACAGAGTCTGGGGATGACTGTTTCTGAGTATGATATTAAGTTCACTTAGCTTGCTCGATATGGACCATATCATGTTTCTACAGAAGAGATGAAGATTAAGAGGTTTATCGATTGATTAATAGAGCCTTTGTTTAGGAGAATGGCATCTTAAAGGTTTGATTTTTATTCCTTAATCGTGGATTGTGCTTAGAGGATAGAAATCCAAACTGTTGAGAGCTTGGTAACTAAAGATAAGTCTAATAGGGTTAAGATTGAGAGTCACAAAGATTCTAAAGGTGGTGGGGGATATTTTTCGACAAGTTAATAAAGAGGTACTCAATCTTCTTGTCAAGGGAGTGGTTTTGGGGGAGTGATAACAGATGTGATAGGTATGATGGTAGACTACCTAGATAGCAAACTTCAAGATGTGAATGTCATTTTATCTCGCAATTTCCTACTTGTCATAGGTGACGTGAACAGTCTCTTAAAGAGACTCTTTATTACTTTGCATGTGGTTTGCTCAGACACATTATAAGGAAATTTCCTAATGGCTGAAATTATAGGGATCTACCCAACTAGTCTTAGCACCAACTCCAATTATTGTACAACCTATCAAAGAGGTTTGAGGATCTAGAGGCAAAGGTTTCGGTAATGCTTCTTAGGGTAGAACATCAAGATCTCAAGCACAGGGTACAGCTAGTCGAGGACAGCTCAGAGTTTATGCTTTGACCCCACAAGATGCACAATCATTCAACAAAGTTGTCACAAGTATTCTACCCATCTGTTCTATTAATGCACGTGTATTGTATGATCCTAGTATTACACATTCATTTGTTTCTCCATATTTTGCACCTAAATTGAGTATAAAGCACTCTAAGAGGGAACAGAGTTTGGTAGTAACCACACCTTTAAGGGAAGTGTTTGTGGAGAAACATGAGTATATAAAGCTTGTGTGGTTCGAGTTGAGGAAAAGACACCTAAACAGATTTAGTATTGTTGGATATTTTTGAGTTTGATGTGGTTCTTGGTATGAATTGGTTATCTCCCAACTATGCTAATGTGGATTTTCACCACAAGAGGGTGAAGTTTTAGTACCTTGAGGAAACACCATTCTATATTCAGAGAGATCGCAACATGGCATCGAGTAGTGTAATTTTGACCATGACTACTTGTAGATTTATAAGGCGCAAATGCCCAAGATTCTTAGTGGTGGTATTAGATACTCTAGTGGAGGAACTTAATGCGACAGTTGTGCCTGTAGTGATGGAATTTATAGATGTATTTTAGAAAGAGTTTCTTGGGGTTGGTCGACTACTATCGTAGGTTCATTATGGACTTTTTTAGGATCACTGCTCCTATGGCCAAGTTGACACAAAAAGGGGTGAAGTTTATTTTGTAACGACCTGGAACTCCCATCGGGCCCGTGACAACCACCGCGACGTCTCGATAGGCACTCATTACCCCAAATACCGATCGGAACCAAGCAAGGCTTAGCATCAGCTTCCGCATCTCTCTAGTGAGCAACAGTTATTAAATCTTGCATTTCAAAAAAATCATAAGTCGTTTCTAAATCAAAATAATAAAATATTATTTTCTGGCTCACAGGGGCATTTTCGTTATTTTTCTTCGATAATACCGAAACTCACCAAAAACATGGTGTAAAAGCTTAATATGTTCATACATATTTTAAATCAGATAACTAAAGTATAAAATTACTTTTACAATGACACGTGGGCCCCTAACTAACCAATAAGATGCGAGTCTGTGAACCTATAATTTTGATAATGTAAGGCTAACTGAAGTCCTTGATGCAATCGGCTATCTACCGGCTATCCCGAACCTGAAATGTGGGGAATTGAGGGTGGTGAGATTATAAAATCCCAGTGAGTAAACAGACACCATCTAAACTATCTAAAGGCGAGTAAATGGAGACAATTAAAAATAATTAA